>NC_138050.1:54080647-54658071 GCF_964194185.1 Rhinolophus hipposideros | reverse complement strand
CATAAAGCAGGGGCTGGAAGGATGGTGTGGCTTTCTCTAGATATGCTGGTTACCAGAGTGCCACACACACATCCTTCAGCCTCAGCAAGGAAGGCTGTTTACCAAAACTCCGTGATTATGTCTGCTTGAGCAGGTCCATTGTTACCATCTGAATAATGCATCTGGGCCTCTTTGGTGGGGTGCTGTTTGTGTTTTGTTCCCCTGAAGAGCTGAAGACAAGGGTGGACCCAGGCATTTCCACTGCAGCTCCATCCCAGGCCCTGTGGCTATAGACAGCCTGGTCCAGTCCCTGGCTTCCCCATCTACCCGGTCTCCTTCTCTGCACTCCGTGTTCAGCCTGGATGACAATAGTGGCCTCCCATCACCACGGAAACAGCCTCCGCCCAAACCAAAGAGGGACCCCACCACGCGGCTGAGTGCCTCCTATGAAGCTGTGAGCGCCTGCCTGTGGACCACAGCCAAGGAATTATCGACTGAAGGTTAGCCACAGGGAAGGAGGAAACCAGCTTGTTGGGTTATTGATGCGCTGACTTCCGGTTTTTGAGTGCCCCGTGGTGGTATTGCTGCCCTAATATATTTTTAATAGGAATAAATCCAATTGTTGGCTTGCCAGCAGCTCTTCAATCATTAAATATAAATAATATTTATTCAAATCTCTAAGCCTCTTAGGAAAAAGCTACTTATATATCATTTCCTTAACCGCCACTTCCACATTCATTGAGGAGCCTCAGACCAGAGCAATTCAGAAAGCTTTTCACTAGTCCATGTAAATTTTCACTAACTAAACTGCTAAAAAAAATTCATCAGTCTCCCCTATTATCACAATCTAATTAAAAATTAAGCCTGTTTTATTATGCATTAAGTGAAACGATTCACACAAATGAGAGTCATGACATGACAAAATTCAATTAGTTAAACTTTTGGGACTAGACAACAAGTTTCTACATCTGTGGTGTAGAATTATTTATGCAAAAAAAGGGAAAATTACAGTTTATTCTCAGTCAGATCTCTCATAGATTGGTTCATGAGACTATTATTGCTTAATTCTTAACTTTTAGAATTGTGAAAACTAGAGGAAGCACTTCTTTGCAGAATATTTACTAATTTCACAGATTTTTATGTATCACCTACTGAAAATTAGGCTTTGTTCTAGGCCAGGGGGATACATAGTAAATGAAATAAATAAAACTACCTTTCCTCGTGGAGTTTACATTCTAGTAGAGGAAGACATAATAAACAAGTGAATCGTACTAAGTATGTTAGAAAATGTTGCTTCAGAGAAAAATAAGTATGGTAAGAGGTGGTAGTGTAGAGTTGGGGTGGTTCAAATTCTAAATAAAATGCCTGTGTAGATTTCACTAGAAAATATTATCTGAACATAAGATGGATCACAATTCCTTCAAGAAATAAATGAACTAGAACAACATGGGGAAGCCATAAGCTCATTTTTGGGAGGAGATGGATGACACCAAGGAGAAGATGAGAAGTCCATAGGCTGGAAGTCCGGAACAATGAGTATGCCCTAATTATCTTCAAAGATGCTTTTTATTGGTTTCTTTAAGAAAGTATCGATTTTTAGGAGAATTTTTAGTTTAAAAAATGCTGCTGTTGTAATGTATGAGTCATGTTACAATAATACTTAGATGGAGATGTAGGTGAAATTTATAACTTTTGGGAGAAGAGTCCAAGTATTTCTTTTTAGCATCAAGGGAATAAGGAGAACAACTGAAGATGGAAAAAGATATTAAGAAAATCATCCAGAGCGTGTCTTCAGGTGCATATAGATGTGAACATAGATATAAAACTGGCACAGAACCTCCAAATAAACAAGATGTTCTCCCAATGTACACAAACTAGAAGAGGCTTATAGTTAAAACAAATCTTAAAGACATTCCCTGAGAAAATAGAATAAATCACATTTTCACCATCATTACTTTTAGACCTCTATACTGGATTTCTGGTACAGAACTCAAGAAGGCATGATTGAAATAAGAAGAAAGATTTTTTAGGGCATATTGGAAGAGGAGGAATAGTATCTAACAGGATAAGACTAATGAGATGGGGAGACATGAAGTAAAGACTCAGAATAGCATCAGAAATTGAAAAAAAACAATACCAAACAAAATTGAAAATTGCAATGTGTATAAGATAGAGCCCCATCCAAATTTGAACAAGCCAAACAAGCTCTATACTTTTGACTAAGTAGGCCTCGGAATCACTTGTAAAGTCTAACAAGAATTTCCATTTTTGTGCATATTAGAAGACCAGCTGCCTTGGAGTTGAGATTTTGGAATAGTCTGGTGCCAAGAAGTCACACCATTGTGAAAGGAGACAAAAACAAAATAGTGGAATAAAGTTGAGCTCTCTTATATGCGCAGCAAGAAAAGTATCAATAAGTTATTTAAAAAACCATATATAAAATAAAATAACAGGAAAAAGATGAATGATGAAAAAGCAAGAAAGACCACAGCTGTAAAATTCTGAAACTCCTTACTACTGTGGGAAATCACAAGGCTCTCAAGACTTGCTGTTTAAGATCCATGGTGTGATTCACTAGACTTGCAAGATTTTTATGTAAAATTTAAGTCCTTGGAAATTAAATTCAGCTCACATACGATTAAGGTCCGTGTAGGTGCCTCCCCCACAGATAACACCCCAGTGAACTCACAATTTGGAGGCTTACCCAAAGGCCAGTCCATAAATCAGTTCCTTTTTTATTATCTACGTTATTTATTCTTACAATTCATGATTCCTAATCCAGATGACTTGACCATCACCACCATATCTCCTACGGCTGCTGATGAATTCCTGCATTTCAGAAGGTGCTTTAAATGTAGCTTTAAAAATATTAACCTCTTTGATTGGCTCAGGCAGGTGTGCTGGTTAGTTTTTGTAGCATTAGGAGTTAGGGGCCAGTCTCCGAGGGGCTTGGTCACTCAGACTGTCAGGGCTCTGGATTTCTAATTCACAGTTGCAAAAATGGCTATACTCTTTGTGATAAACCAGCCGTAAGCAGTGGCTCTGGTCCCCTGTATGCCAATATGAAAGGAACTGGGGATGTCCAATGGAGTAGCCACTAGTAATGTGGCTATTTAAATGTAAAGTAATTAAAATTAATAAAATTTAAAATTCAGTGCCTCAGGCATCAGTCACATTCTAAATAGTCAACAGCCACTGGTATGGAATTTCCAATCATCACAGGAAGTTCTATCAGACAGCACTGATTCTCAGAGCTTCATGTTTTTACTGCAGGGGCAATACAGTAAGTCCTCACTTAATGTTGTCCATAAATTCTGTGACTTTAAATAAAAGAACATAGAATGAAACCAATTTTACCACATGCTAATTAATATAAACTAGAGTTAAGTTCCTGTGGCATCGTCTCAACATTGTACCGAAGCAGGTTGTATGAAATGACATTAGTCGAGGACCTGCTGTACTTTTTTGCACCTAGTTAGATGCCACAAAATGATCTATTTCTGGAAAATTTAGGAAGAAAATTTGGTCACTATTTAAAATGCTCTGTGAACCTGGTTTCAGAAGAACAAGAACCACAATTGAGGTCAGTTTATTGTCTGAGCCATTCCTTTTGGCCTATTAAAAAATAAGTTCAAGTTACTTTTTTTTACAAATAAAGTTGCTAATCAATTCAGAAAGTTATAGAGGAAAAGATGTGATTGGAGAATGAAGGCCAAGAATCTTAGAGAAATCAGTTATTAGGTCACATTAAAATCTTAATCTTTGTGTCCAGTCCTGTTCTTATTAACTCATGCCTTTCCTATAGGTTTTTTTGCAATAAACATGTGGTAGTAAAGAGGTAGGATAGAGGATCACTTTTTTTTTTTTTTACTACTGTGTTTCCCCGAAAATAAGGCCTACCCAGACCATCAGCTCTAAAGCGTCTTTTGGAGCAAAGATTAGCGTAATTAGTCTTTAATATAATATAAAATATATATTATATAATATGTAATATAATATAATTAATATAATGTATATGTAAAATATATATTATATAATATATAATATAATGTATTAATATAATGTAATGTAAATATATGTAAAATATATATTATATAATATATAATATAATGTAATGTAAATAATATAATAAATACAATACAATACAATACAATACAATATACCAGGTCTTATATAAGACTGGTTATAATCTAATACCGGGTTTTATATTAATTTTTGCTCCAAAAGACACATTAAAGCTGATGGCCCAGCTAGGTCTTATTTTCAGGAAAACATGGTATCTTTGTGCCTGAAAACTTTGAAACACTTTTGTGGGCCAGTAACTGTTAACACTTGTTTGCGATCTATTAACAAACCAGCTATTTGAAAGTACTATTTTTAAAAATCTGGGGTTGCTCTTTGCAAACAATAACGAGGAAAGGAAGAATAGGGGCCTGGCTTCACTTACTCTTTGCCAGGGAGCTCCCAGTTCCAATGCCCTTTCCCAGCGTTGATTCTGTAAACCCAACTTGCAGGCTTTCTCCCAAACACAGTGATAACTGTATGGCGAAATGGCAAAAGATAGATTTTTGTGGGGCAGTTGTAGCCTCCACCATTGTACTCTCTGTGATGTGACAGCCATAGTCACCCTCCCTTCACACTTCAGCAGCCCACTCCATATTAATACCACCTTCAGGAATCCATTTTTTAAATTGCTGTGCGACTCCGTTCTCAACACAACACAGTTTATAGTATGTATAGATACAAGGAGGGTTCAGCCATGTGGCTGAATTTGGAAATAATGTTGCTTCCTTTCTTTTTTCCGTCTTTTTGATGTCTTTGTTCTAGACAGCACTTGGCACATAGTAGGCACTCAATAAATACTTATCGAAGAAATAAATGTTATAGAAACATATTTCTCCGTGGTGTTTTCATTAAAGCAGAATTAGTTTCCTATCAGTAAGTCAAAATGAGCACAATTTGGCAAGGTTCAAAATGTATCCTTGAAACGTGTCAGACTTGGTTTGACAACATTTTTTTTTAATTAAGGTTTATTTGGGTGACAATTGTTAGTAAAGTTACTTGGTTTCAGGTAACTGAAACAATTCTGTAATACATCATCTATATATCACATTGTGTGTTCACAACATATTTTTAAGCAGAAGCCCCTTTATAATTTTTTTCTATTACCTCAAATTTGACAGAAATTAGGTCTTCTATACTTTCCTGGGGATGTGTTACTGGACATAATAAGAGAACATGATTGTATGACACATTTGTGCATTCAATACGTGTTAATTTAGTGCATTTCGTGAGCTTGGCTCCTCCCTGAGGGCCTTGGAGGCCAGTGGGGGAGATAATTGGGCAAACAAATTATGAGATAAGCAGAGTAATAGCTGAGAACAGGATGGTGTGGAACACAGAGCAAGAGGGGCTAATCCTTTCTGGGAAGTGAGGAATAGTCTAGAAGGTCATTTAACTGCCATTACGCATGTAGAGTGCAGTCCAATGGATAAAGATGGGATGAGAACAAAGGTAATGGGCTCCTCTCCCCCAAAAAGTTATATAACCAAGTTACAATATATCGCATCTCAGTAGAAGCCCTTTTTGTCCAATTTGTAGCTGGATGTAAATTGATAACTATACTTACTCATGTATGCAGCAGGCCACCAGCCAGGTAGCCACCATTTATTTAGGAATCCTTTGTGTCCTGTGCTAGGCACTTAGTTTGCTCTAAAACTAGCCAAATCACACTGTAAGAACTGGAATGCAATGGATACGTACACATATATACATTTTTTTTTTCTGAAGGAGCTTCCGTTCCTTTTTTCTCATAGATTAAATATGTAGGTATCTTGTTCTCAATGAGAACGTGGCCAAATAACTCATGTCCTGGAGTACATGATAACTTAAAAGTCACCTGGCATGCCTTAGCAACAAAGTCAATGGGGAAGTATTTTGTACAAGAAAATGTTTATCTCCTAATAGAACTTGAAATAACACAAGTCCCTAGATCATTGCACAGTAGCTCAGGTAAGAGTCAAGTCTATAAAATGGTGAGACAGCTTGAGAATGTGGGGCTTAATCCTTAAGTCACCATTAGGACACCAAGACTTGTCCTAAAGATGATCTGTGACTGTGAAATGTCTACCTGACCCCATCTCACTGACATTGTCAAGTAATCACAAGATTTTTACCCACAAATCTTAGGACTAAAATATATTGTTAAGAAAACTCTTAATGTAAATTTATTTTCAATAACCCTTAAATCCATATTTTCAAATGAACTATGAGCAAGCATTTGTGTGGACACACCCACAAGCACAAAGAAATAGCCACAAAAACAAATTATACTTTAATTCTGTAGCTCTGATGTTTTAATTTTAGTTTATGAAGAATGAAACTTTCCAGTTTCTACCCCCAAAGATTATAATTTAGTGGTTATGGAATACGGCAGGATCTGTGCTGTCTACATTCTCAATAAAGCATCCTAGGTGATTTGATATTGCTGAACACCAGACCACACTGAAAGGAACTGTGTTCTATGATTCACAATTAATTTCTAGTTGTATAGTAATAAGATAATGATGATAATAGTTAACATGTATTGAGTGTTTATTATGTGTTGGGTATTATGCTAAGTATCTTCAGTCTTAGAACTATTCAATGGAATGAGATATCATCATGACCCCTCTAGAGATAAGGACACTGAGTCAATGATTAGTGGTGTAACCTGTCCCATGTCACTCATTCAAGGCAGTCAGATTCTAGAGGCCAATCACTCAAATGCCTCCAAACAAAATATGCTACTTTCATTTATACTAGTTTAATACAACAACAACAAAAAAAACTTTTCTCTGCTTCTAAAGCAAATGTGAGGAACTATCATATCTTTCATCTATTGTTGCTTAACATCTCATCCCAAACTTGATTTAAATAAAATACAATCATTTTATTACTATCTCTCAGGTTTTGGGTGTCAGCTGGATTCATATGAGTGATTCTTATTCAAGCTCCTTCATGAAGTTTCAGGTGGGGGCTGGAATCATGTGAAAGTTGGTCACTCACACACCCGGTGCCCCAGATTTCTGAGGACCGGGACTGCTTGGTGGTCTCTCCACATAGTTTGTGCAACATGGCAGCTTCAGGGTAGCTGTACTTCTTCCATGGAGAATCAATGCATCAAAGGCACATTCTCCAGAAAAGAGAGCACCAGGCAGATGCTACATTACCTTTTATGAGCCAGCCTTTGATATCATTCAGCATCACTTCTACCACATTCCATCTATCAGGCAGTCCCAAAGATGCATCCAGGTTTAGGAAGGAGAAATAGATGCCAGCTTCCAATACGACTGGAAACACTATTATGGCCACTTCCTAGAAAAATCAAATTGCCTCAGTCCACCTTCTAAACAAAACAATTCACATCCCTCCCATATACAAGATACACTCACCCCTCCCCCAAACTCCCCCAAAGCCTCATTCCATCAACACATCAAGCTCAGGTGGAAAGCCCAGATTTCATCTTCTAAATCAGATCCAGGTATTCTGGATGCCCAGGTAAGCTCCTTAGGTGGACAGCTCCTCCAGTATTGTCCCTATCTATGTGAAGACAAGTTACCTATTCTCCATACAGGCAACATACACTGGAGGGACAGGTGCAGGATGCCTCTGGTCAGAAAGGGGGGAGTTGGGAGACACACAGCAGGCACTTGCACAGAGCAGTTCTGACCAACAGAGATGCACATGTTGCTTGTGCCTTGATTAGGATTTAGTCCTGGTGCCTGGAAATGATTTCACAGGGCTCTTAGATCCATGCTCTAGATTCTTGGCTCACCTTTAAATTATAATTCCTAATCCACAAGAGGCGACATGTTTGAGGCTATTAGTTCTCTCAGCTTGCTTCCTGCTCATAAAATGTAGAAGCACCAGAGCCTCTTCATTCTGTATTGACTGTGCTCCTTTCCGTGCAAGCTGATTCAATTCCTTTAAAAGCTTTGTGAGTTTCCTGTGAATCAGTTTATAATCTACTCCATTATTCAAAAGCCACATCCACAAATCTCTTTGAGATAATCTCTACTTTGGGCTGTCTGCAAGATTTCTGTGCAGCAATACTCTTATTGTTCTTAGAAGTCCTGTGGTTTTGCTTCTTTGAAAAGATCTATGAAGCATCACCTTACATCTTTCTGAGGTCTTACTAAAAGCTTTCATATTCACGATCTTGACTTCATCTTTAGATCCTGTTTTCCTGAAAATGCCCCAGATTTCATCTCTGTTTGAAAGTTACTTCTTAACTTCAGAATTGTTTACCATCAAGACAGCCTGGCAGGGAGAAACTATTTCATTTTCCAACCCAGAAAATCCAGGCTCCTTTATAGTTAATAGTTATTTCTTCAGCTTGTCTCTTTACTCTCACATTTTACCATAGGCAGCTATAAGAATCCAGGAAGAAGACTTTACATTCTGCCTGAAAAATCTCCTTAGCTAGATCATCCAGTTCCATACATGTGTTTTTTTTGTTTTTTGTTTTTCGTTTTTCCACATTGCTGCAGGTGACAGTGTTGCAGTCTTTCCACAGTAGCATAAGAAGGGTCATGTTCCCTCCAGCTTCCGGCATCTTCCTCGCTTTCCTTTAAGCCTCACCAAGAGCTTTTTTGATCACGCTTCTGCTAACATTTTCTTCAAGACTCCTCCAATGTCCCAAAGCTACTGCCTCTCTTTTAAACTTTTCTTTTTTAATAATTTTTCTGGTACAGATATCGATATCTGTATTAATGGTCTATTGCTATGTAACAAAGCTCTCCAAAATTTAGTGGCTTAAAATATCCTTATCGCTCTCTGAGGTTCTAGTAGTTGACTGGGCTCAGCTAAGCTGATATTTCACAGGCTCTCTCACAGCTGTAGTAAACGTCTGGGGCTTGAATCATGCAGACACAGTTCATTACATTTCTGAGGTCTGGGCTAAGGAAACCCAGACAGCTGAGAGCTGAAGCAGTGGGGTCCTTCCGCATCTCTCTTACCTTTATGTGGCCTCTCCACATGTTCTCCACAGCATGGGTGCTCCAAGGTAAACAGTCTCCTCACATAGAGATCAGGGCTGCCAAGACATGTGCTCCAAGAGATCAAGAGCCAGGCAGAAGATGTACTGCCTATGATCCAGCCACAGAAGACAAGCAATGTCTCCTTCCCCATATTTTATTCACCAAGGGCAATCACAGAGGTCCTCCCTGTGTCAAGGTTCTAGACGAGCATGTGGGACTGAAAATATTGTTGAAGCCAGTTTTGGAAAATACAGTCTGCCACAAATCCTTTAGATTATTCAAATCTTTAGAACAACTCTATAACACTAATGTTAAAATTTTGTTTGGTTCATTAACTTTCTAGGAGAAGCTTACGAGCTGCTATGATTTAGCACAATGAAAGCCTTTAGAATAATGCTTATTAATTAGAGAATTGTGCATTTTGATATTTTCTGTTTTTAAAAGTTGGCTGTTTGTGGAACCCTGTATAATACTGGCTTACAAAGATGCCCATTGAGTTAGAAAATTAACTCTGTTCTTTTCCATTCTCATTTGGATGTCTTCCATTTGTTTCATGTTTACAACGTGCCAGAATCTGAGCTAACACTTTACATACAATATCTATTTTATGCCTTTGAGATTATTTTTGATATCATTTTATGCATGACTATACTGAAGCTTAGAGAGATTTTCCCAGGACCTCTTTTAAAATTACAATTTGTACCACTGCCCTCCCTCCCCCCCCCCACACACACATACAATTTTGTGACCCCTTGTCATGGCCTGCTGTTTCTCATCCTCATAGCATATATCATGTCCTAACATGCTATAGAAGTTACTCATTTGTTTAATTTACTTTTGTTTTTATTGTCTGACACCTCCCACTAGGAAAGAGGAAGGTAGGGAACATATTTTCTGTGTTCACTAATGTGTTTCAGTAAGTACTGGTTGAATGCATGACAATGAATGCATGAATGGACGGTCATGCTGAGATTTGAATCCTGATCTGACTCCAAACCCTTAATTTTAACCATTGTACTTTATTATCTCCCCAAAACTGGGAGCAGAGGCTGCTGTCATGTGCAGCCATAGTGAGAGAAAAATCTGGCTGCCTTAAACAACTCAGGAACTCAACTCAATTAGATGTGCTTATATCGATAATTCCTACAGATTAGTAAAATACCAAATTAGTAAAATAGTTCAAGGTTTTTGAGGTTTTGATACGTCAGTAAAACTTTATGCAATTTTCTAAAATTAACATCTCAGTTTTCAGAGAAATCATGTTTAATTTAAAAACTTACACTTTATAGTAAAAATGTATTAGCAAAATAAATCTTGGAATTTTTTTAAACTTAAACTTCATTAAATGTTTTAAAGTCATATCTAAATAGTTTTCTGGCTTTTTCAGCATTACTTCTTACTGATAATATTATGCTCATTTGTTTTTCTAAATATCTCCCCTTTTTTCAACTTAAGAAGTTTCTACTTTAAAAGTTCTTGGTGAAATGTTATAGTCTCAATCGCCCTGTTAAATATGTGTTTCTGTTAAGTATTCAAATATACTGATTAATCGTAAAACCCTTGGCATCATTTTAATAACAATTTTTTAAAGAAATGATCACCTCTCTATGCATGTAGGTGTTTTGTTCATTTTAGACCATTTCAATAATCAAGCTTACTCATTTCCTACAGGAAACACTCATGTACTACTAACTAGCTAGTCGGCTTGCTCTTCCTACCTTTCTGTTTTCTCTAAAATCTTGAAGAACCAGTTCAACCTACACTTATTTCACACCTGTATCAGGCCCTAAGAATACAAGTATACCTAGATCCCAGCAGCTAATCTGAAGTGTGCTGCATTGCCAGGCACTTCCCGTTTGCAGGTAGCTGGTAATCCAGGGCTACCTTATTATTCACCCAATGCCTTCTTCCATGGGTAGAAGTTGCCCTCCAGCTCCGAGACCAAAACTCTCTTTCTCATTGGCCAATCTTGAGGTGGAATGCCAGTGAGAATGCAAAGGCGCAGCGTAGGCAGGGCCGGCTGCAGCCAGCCCTGTTCCCGTTGTGGTTTGGCCCTGGGGTCTCGCTAACACCTCCCATCACTTCTTTGTCCCCCCTTCAGTTCTCACCCGGCCCAGACCGCACAGTGATGACTACAGCACCATGAAAAAGATTCCTCCTCGGAAGCCAAAACGAAGCCCCAACACCAAACTCAGTGGCTCTTCCGAGGAGATCTCCCGTGCTGGACCAGGGGCCGTGGGGGCCCCCGGCACGCAGCGCAGAGCAGCGGGCCTGCAGTGCACCCCAGGGGCTGTGCACGGGGTCCTTGCACATCCCATGCACTCGGAGCTGGAGCCGGAGCCGGTCTACATCGAGATGGTGGGCCGCACAGGCAGCCCAGACCAGGCAGAGGCCGTATACGAAGAGATGAAGTACTTCGCTCCCCCGGAGGAGAGTGGCGGTCCAGGGGCGGGCGCCTGGGCGTCTGCATCCACCCCTTTGCTGTGTGAGGGTCGGAGCCCCATCAACTTGGAGGACAGCAATGCGAGTTGTTATACGCCTGGGCCCTGCAAAGACGCGTGTGACATTCCAGCCCCCTTCCCCAACCTGCTCCCTCACCGACCCCCACTCCTGGTGTTCCCCCCAACCCCTATCACCTGTTCCCCGGCGTCCGACGAATCACCTTTGACGCCCCTGGAGGTGAAAAAGCTGCCAGTCCTGGAAACCAACCTCAAGTACCCTGTGCCGTCCGAAGGCTCGAGTCCTGTGTCTCCACAGTATTCCAAAAGTCAAAAAGGGGACGGTGACAGGCCTGTGTCCCCCGGCCTGCCTTCTTTTAATGACTCCCACAAAGCATCTCCTCCTTCCTCACCACCGCCTGCTCACGCGCCTCTGGCAGCTGCCCACCGGCCGAACACACACTTCACGTTCCCACCTGAGACCAGCGTGGTGAATACAGCAAAAGCAGCCATACACACTGATCTGCCCAAAGTGCAGCAAAAGCCAAACTCTGCTCCAACTGCGGGTCCGTGCAGCTCTTTCTCCAAGATTCCTTATTCCCCAGGGAAGGCGGCAGCTAGAGTTGACCATAGGAAGGCCAACTCCAACTCCTCCTCTCCAGTCCCCTACAGCCCCCCAAACTCCAGACCTCTCAGCAGCCCTCTGGATGAGCTCACTAGCCTCTTTAACTCTGGAAGGAGCATGCTTCGGAAGTCTGCAGCGGGAAGAAAAATCAGGGAACCTGAAGGTAAGCAGAATAAAACATGTCCTCCATTTGGGCATTGAAATGGATGGATGGATGGATGGATGGATGGATGGATGGATGGATGGATGGATGGATGGAAATTTACACATATACACATATGCATATATATGTAATTTAAAATATGTTTGAGGTGATTGTAGTGGTCATTCAAGGAAAATCTTATGCAACTAATATGGCCAAATAAGTAAGAAAGAATGTTTCCATTTTGCAGATGAAAGTTCATGATATAAAAATACATAGCACTAAACATGGATTCAATGCATTCTTATGAGTTGATAACTATTAGAGCAAGATTCAGTTTTAGCTACTGATTCTTTTTTTCCGTAATAACATTTCCTTGGAACTTGGAAATAGTATTTTTGTAACGTTATGTTGTCAATTCCCATTTGATTTACAGTTCACCATTAGCTCCTGTCTGTCCTGCTGTCTTGCTGTCCATCTCACTGCCACTCCTGGCTTCTGGGATGATTACCTATTTAGTTACTTCCTTACACATAATTCTTCTCACCTTTATATTGTTTTGAATGAACGACTTTCTTCCATTCATATACCATGGAGAGGAACATTTAACTCAGTTCTATCTGTGTCTTCTCATTGAGCACCTCAGCTTAAGGCATGGTTTGCAGTTGACCTTCCATTCAAGTGAGCTCAGCAGCCAGAAGCTTTCCTGTATTTAAAAAAAAAAAAAAAGATATGTGTTTTGTATCTCTATAAAGGCAGAATGTAGCTAGCAAAAAAATCTTCATTAAGAATGTTTTGCCAAGCTCTTGTAAGCTAACCACATACTACTTCATTCAGATGAGGTTGCCTAGGTGCTCCAAAGATGCCGGTTTGGCAGATTTTCTTAATAAAGAATGTAGTCATCTTCCAAAAAATATTTTAAGACTTTTATACAAATCTAACATATTTCCCAGTGTTCTGTATTTTGGGAAAGAATTGAATTAATATAAAGCATGTTCTCTTTAAAGAAATTATAACAGGTCCCTTTACTTATGACGCTATTAACCTGAGGTAGATGACAACTATCACACTTTACAGAGATGGAAAACTTCAAGGTGTAGAGGTTAAATACCTTCCTTAGGGTCGGGTGATAGGACTGGATATAAAACTTTGACTTATGATATAACATAAGTATGTATGCATTAACATATGTATGCATTAACCTGATTTTTCTCCTGAAGAAAATACATAAATACGTTAACTTTCATCATTTGATCAGGAAAATTATTTTTAGTTCAAAAACTAGAAAATCAAGAAAGCAATCTGAATAACTGCAAAGTAAGTCAAGGTTAAGAATGCTTAGCAAATGAATGAATAACATACTCCCTATTTTTTCTTCAGACACATAAGCTAATTGTTTGTTTAGCTAACAATTTCTTCTTAATTGTAGGCCATTAATAAATAAAATTGTCCTAGAAAGTAAGAGACTATTTAGATTTTGCAAGTCGTATGTTTCATTCCAAGGAACAAACTGGAATCTAAGAGAAAAGCATTAAATGAACAAGTTAACATTTGTTTTTAGAACTGAAAGTTTTATCAAAACCTCATAAACCTCATTTTACGAGGGATGGGAATGGGTGAATTCTTTTTGGCTCTATTCAAGAAAGTGAAGTTAATGAATTTCTAGACAGACCTCATCATTTGGAAACTCCTAAGTCTAGGGCTCAGAGCATAGTGAGAATTATTGTGAGGCCTTCGGGCATGGTGCATGCATTTGCTAATTATATTTCTCTATAGTGGCACTAACCAGTATTTGAGAACACATATCAAAACCTGAGGTACAATATCATTAGTTCAACTCTAAAATTATGAAACATCTACTTTTCTACTGTGGGCTTTTACAAAACACTTTTTAATTTGAAAAGATTGGTTTGAGCCAATGATTTTCTCATAAATACATGAATTGGCAACTCTTGTCCCAGCACAATAGCTATAATAATGGAAAACTTAGCAATATGAGACTGAGTCATCCTCACACACCAGATGAGGGGAGTTCCAACTGTACAGTTGAGAACTGTGTGATTCTTGATGGTCTGTGATGTGGGAAATAAGTTTACAGCTTATTTATTTATTTATTTATTTATTTATTTATTTATTTATTTATTTATTTTAGACTGTAAAGGGGGCTAAAGATAAGATGTAGAAGAAAAAAGTGTTAATTCTGGAGCTAATCACTGGAGCTGCTTGTATGTTACTAAGGTTTATACAATTTGATCCTGAAGTCCGTCATCCATTATCTTCTGAATGAGTTGAATGACTGTTATTAATGACTTACTGTAGTCTTGGGACTTCTTCCCTTTAAGGTTTTAAATCTTCTACTTTACCTACATTATGTTTCAAGATACTCTTATTTTCATCTGAAATAGCTTTCTTACCAAATAATCCAGTGGGTGGCTAATTCACCCTCAAGGCACCTAAATTAATTACAGCTCATTTCTCGTATGGTTGTTATATGGGGAAATTGTTCTGCAAATTTGGAAGAAGGATTCAAAATTGTCCCCTCACGTCTTGGGAAAGTGACCTTGAGGAGATTAAACTGTTCATTATTACCCTGCTATAGGTATTTCTAGTTAAAATATAAAGTATGATGAGTTGTGCATGGGAAATGAGATTCTTTGGTGTGTAATTCTGCTCCCTCAGTACTCGATAGACTTAGATATAAGATTTCATCAATATTACGTTCCTTAAAACAGTTCATTTTCTATAGACTCTTGGGTATTCGATTTGAGGCATACAAAGTCAACCCAAATTCTGAGTCCAGGATACACATCTAGACAAAATGGGACTGTGCAGAAGCTAGATGTGCCTGCAGTCTGGGAGGAATAATATCAGCAGCAAGGAGCTGTCACGCTTTGCTCCAGGCATTGTTTTAATAACCTGTGTAATTCTCACAAAACTAAAGGAATCTGTTACTATTATCTCTATTTGACAGATGAGAAAACTTAAGTCACAGAGAGGTTAATCAGCTTTCTCGAAGTCACCCTGCTCATGAAAGACAGAGAATGAATTGAACACAGCAATTCTGTCACCAGTGGCTAGTCTCTTAGCTACCTGTACAATGGCGCCTAGGACTGGACTGCAGGGGGGAAAAAAACGAAAAAACGAAAACAAAAAACAAAAGCAGAAGATAAGGTTTTAAAAATTCATATTGGTTCACCTGACGTACAGGAAGTAAGAATCATACAATTTGGGTGGAGAAAATTGTTCCATAAACTCAAAAGTGCCAAACGTGTACTTTACAATATATAAACAATTTGGTAACACCATATGGGAACCACTTGGCCCTTAAAATTAAGAATGACTAATTGTTTAATTGTCTATGCTTTTCTAGATACAATTATTCCATTCATTCACAAAATGTTTTACATCTATAATATGGCTAATATTATTATGCTAATTATTTTTATTTGCCTAGTTTCAAAAATTATGAGACCTAATTCAGGACAAGAGGGAGATTCATTGGCTCTTTAGACCACTAGGGTGCTCCATTGCTCTAAATGGCACTGCAGCGTTTGGTTGAGTTTATTTATAGCATGAAATAAAACGAGCATTTTATTCTCCACTCATGGTGATCAAGATGATAAGACATTGACAAAAATGCAGTACACCTCAGAAATCTGGAAAAGAAAGTGGAGAACAGCCAGGCTGAATTGAGGAAAAGTCTGATTTGCAGAATGTTTTTTAATTGTTTCATTACTTTCTGATACTATGCATTCTTAATTTACAAGATATAAGTAGGTAGTTAAAAATGAAGTCAACAAAAATAATGTACAATATGAACTTAATGAAAAACCTACTTTAAAAAAGCAGTTTGACATATAAATACATTTGATAGATTTAGCCCTTGGCATTTTACTTAAGAACCACTTGAGCCAAATGGAAATAACTGTTAATTTCAAATATTTTATTTTATCAAATAAACATTTTGAATAAGAATGCTTTGAGATTTTAAGTGAGAGTATTATATAAATGAATTTTTACAATATTATGTTATTATATTTTTATTCTGTAGGGCCATTTGTTTAAAACGGAATTCTTTTTAAAGTTAACCCTATGGAAAATTTCAAACATATACCAAAGTAGAGAGAATAATGAACTTTCTCCAGTGCCAATCCTGTTCCATTTCTTTTCCCGCCCAGTTCCCTCCTACTCCATTAGATTATTTTGAAGTACATCCCAAAGTGAAATCAATTTATTAATAAATACTTATAAATATTTTATTACAGACATTCTTTAGTAAAAAAAAAAATCAAAGATTTATTAAGTAACTTTAATTAGTACAGACCAGTCGATCCATTTCAGCCCTCACTGACGTGAGACCGCTGCTCATGGCAGAAGCCTGCTTCTGGAAGCCATGGCATCATTTTTCATGATACAAACAAAATAATTCTCAAGGGTTAGCTTTCCCCCAAAGCAACACTGGCTTGCAAGATGTTCCACATTGGTTTGGAGACAGCCCCGGACATGGGCAGCTGGTGCAGACAACCCCTTCTATTAAGAAAAAAAAGGTGTGGAGATCTACATATTACATCCAAACAGAACTAGATACGTATGAAAGAGCAATGCTCCAAAAGACATACAATTACATCTTAAATCAACATTTTTCTGAGGTTTGGATGTTTCTATGCCAAATTAAGGTCAGTTACTTATACATTGTTTAGTAATAAGAAGAATGCTTAAAAATCACTGAACTATCATGGAATTACTGGCAGTAATCTGTGACTTGTTTAAAGACAGTGTTTGTAAATTGCCATTCTCTGCTCCTTGTGTGTAAAACAGAAGTTTCCACACTATCGTCATTTAATCGTTGATACATGAGATGGCAGAATAAGAAATTGGTTTGCCTTATGTAGATCTGGCCATTCCATAATGGGACGCAGACCTTGACATCCCATAGGCTTCTTACCTTTACACAGGTTCTTGTAGCACTTTATCCGGTGCAGAACTGTTAATCTTTCTCACTCCCTGCAAGCTTTCTCTCCCTGGTGATTTATTTATGGGGGGGTGGGGGGGTGGCCTGAGGCTTGATGAAAATTACAAAGGGCGTGGACAGAACAAGCACATAGTTTACTGATGTGTTGCTGTCTGCATTCCTGCCTTGCATAGTCTCCCTCCTGTGAAAGTACAGCATTCCTCTGCATTCTGGAACCATTTTGAATCAACACTAAATTCCCCTCATTTTCCAAATCAGTAAGTCCTTTGTGAAGATCATCTTAACACCCATCCCCCCAGAGAAATTAGTTCTCCATGTATCACTAAGTGGATATTGGGCAAAGATGGGCTGTGTAAAGTTTCTTCCCTCGCCATGCCGATGAACCTGAGCTTTCACATAAAGAGAATATATCTCTCTGTGAGGAAAGGATATTTCCACCAAGTTCTTGGTCCCTCTGCAGTAACAGAGTATCTGTGTTTGGGACTTGCAGCAGTCCTAATTCCCCAAATGTCCGATAGAAATAATACTTAGTTCATTTTCACTTAGAAGTAAACATTCAATTTTAATACATCGATTAGTAGCCAACTTTACTTATGTTAAGAGCATAGATCTGTATATCTTCTATGTTAATTGGACTTTTTAAAAAAAATACATTATATTGGGGAAGGTGAACAGGACTTTATTGGGGAACAGTGTGTATTTTCAGGACTTTTTTCCAAGTCAAGTTGTTGTCCTTTCAATCTTAGTTGTGGAGGGCGCAGATCAGCTCTAGGTCTAGTTGCCGTTTCTAGTTGCAGGGGGCTCAGCCCACCATCCCTTGTGGGAGTTGAACCAGCAACCTTGTGGTTGAGAGGCCGCACTCCAACCAACTGAGCCATCCGGGAGCTCAGCAGCAGCTCAGCTCAAGGTGTGTGTTCAATCTTAGCTGCAGCCCACCATCCCTTGTGGGACTCGAGGAGTTGAACCAGCAACCTTGTGGTTGAGAGCCCACTGGCCCATGTGAGAATCGAACCAGCAGCCTTCGAAGTTATGAGCACGGAGCTCTTACCTAAGCCACCGGGCCAGCCCTAATTGGACATTTTTAATGAGTTTTTGGTTTTGAATGCTTGGGCTTTGAATGTTTGTGAATTTTCCTCATAGTTTATAGCACCTTCTCTCTATAAATGCCCAAGAATTCACACAGGTAAATTGTGCAACCAGGGCCCAGTAAACCGGACTTGCATTAACTTGTAGAGCTAATTCCCTATAGTCATCCAATCAGCACTTACTTAATGTAAATACAAGGCTTGCTGCTGGGAATCCAAAAAATAAAGAAATCTGGCCCTTTCACAGACAGTGTAGGAGACAGATGTGTCTACCCAGTTTCAATGAGTGAAATTCTGGTGGAGGAGAGAGAGCAGCTTTAGCTTAGGCATTATAAACCATTAGTGGGTCTAGAACTGAGCTCCAGGAGGCCCATGTGCCCCAGCAGTTGTGCACACATGGTATTCTTGGAGGCCAAGAAAAGGAGTGAGTTACTGCCTGAGAGTCAAGAAGATCACTGAGCTGATCCATGAACAGAAAGAGTAACGGATGATGGTAACAAGTGGATGTAGGTCTCTGGGTGCAGAAGTAGAATAGTTGTGGCAGCCAGAAGAGTCAAAGTATGGTGAGACATGCAAGTTTAGGGTACATGGTCCTTTTAGAATACAGCTGTGATGTTGAGGGTAAAAAGAGATAGAAGAGAAGGTACTACTTGCCTTGCATGGAATTACAGCAGCATAAGCTTTCTACATGGAAGCTCCATGACAAGGCCCTGAATTATCTCCATTTGTTTCTCTTCCTCACGTGGGAATTCAGCATGAACTCTTAGGATCTCTCCTACAAAGAGTGGAAAGAACCAGGGGAGTACAATGAAACATAATGATAATGGCAATTCTAGGTATGTGCACGTGACCTCATACAATGGAAAATACTCAGAAACGCTCTGGAACATGTATTAAAGGTATTCTATTCATAGTATTAATAGCTAATATTTGTAAGTGGCCCTTTCCTGTTGGCCAAGCATGTTGACGTCTCTTTTCTTCCCCAATCCTTGCCTCTGTGAGGCGAGTGAAGCAGATGTTAGCATCCCCTTCTACTAACGAGCAATTTGAGACTTTGAGGGATTAAGTGATTTTCCCATAATCACAGAAACTAAGGGTCCCACAGTCAGGGATCAAACATGTCTCCCTTCTCCCAAACCCTGGATTCTTTCTATTATGCCATTCTCAGTCTCCAAACATAATTAATATTTCAGAGGATACCACGCCTCTGTCTCAGAAAGTAATTCCCTTCTGAAGTTAAACATAAACTCATTACCAGGAAAAGATATGGGATGAAACTTCTCCCCTCTCTTGTAACTGTTCCTGAGGGACATCCATGGGTAGTTTTGAAGCTAAAAGGATGCTCCTTTTGTACCTCTCCACCTATCCCTCCTCTGGTCCTCACTTGTCTGCAAAACTCTTTTCTACTCACCCGTCCCACAAAGTGTCCTTTCTAATGCCAGGGACCTGCAGCACACAGGTTGGGCCAGGATAATGCCTCACATTCAAAACTATTGTTTTTTGGCCTCTATAAGGTTTTGCTTGAAAACTGAGTTTCTAATTATTGACATACAAATACACACTAAAGTTACATTCACTTGTAAAGTGCTCATCTTTCCTTTTTAAGAGGAAAGCACTTAACTCTGTATGATGTGAGCTTCAGTCTTATTGGTAGGGCATCAGAGGACTGCTCAGGACCAGCCAGAAAGTAAAAGGTGTGGTGGTCCCTCACCTTGTACCAGGGGCCATGCTAAGAACTGCACGGATGGTCAGCAGTGATTTTCAACAGTAACTGGGGCAGGAGAAAGACACATACTCAGAAAAGCTCTTATCATCTGTCTCTACAGTAACTTTCAAAAAAGGGAAAAAAACACAAGGTAGAAGTTCATTATTTTCTAGATTATGTGACTGTAGAAACAGAGATATGATGGCGGCAAAGTTAGAAACATGACTGAATAAAAAACTAGCGTCAGGCACATACTCAGGGCCCCTCAAATATTTGTCCTGTGACCATGGTACTGCCACTAGGCCATGCTGCTTCATTATTCTTTGAAACCCAGGAGCAAAACCAAGCAGAGAGTTACGACAATTAAATATTTAGATCAACCTAATCAAAAGTTACCCTTCACATAGTATGAATTATCTTGGGAAATTACCTTAACATATTAGCTGTGAATCTACAGCCTCTAGCATGCCAGTCATACCAGAGATATGTATCTTGCATAAATCGTTCATCATTTTTGAGATGAGCCAAACGCTGCAAAGAGGCCATCACAACTGGGATGTTCCATAATGTATTGTCAGCGGGAGAAAAATCTATTGTACCTGGAATTCTGAAAGAAAGAAAAAAGAAAAAGAAAAGACAGTCTTTTCAGAAATGGATTATCTTTCATAACCAGTAAATATTTTTCATGCTATCAACCCGTTAAAGCTAGCAGCTATTGTGTATTGTGGGTCTCTATACTGGATTGTGAATTAAACTCCCACTGGGGGCTCCAAAGAGAAACTCAGTGCTTTATCCTCTAAGCCACTCAGCAGCTCTCCTTAAGCGAGTTAATAAAGACCTTCCTGACTATCTGCATCTCATTATTACCACATAATACAATATCCTGGGGTTTTCTTCCTTTTGTGAAGAAATGCTTAGAAGCGACATGGTGTGCAGAATGTTTTCCTAAAAATGAGCTGGATTGGTGCCATGTTCTCTCTCTTCTTAAGAGTATTGGAAAAGAAAAACCTATTTCTTAATTACCTACCAGTATTTAGGTTCTTTATACTGCCTTGAATCATTTTTATGATTAATTCTCAGATTAGCCTAGAAAATTTCATACCACCTGAGAGCTAGCTCTATTCATTATCATTTTGCTGAGTGCTCCATTCCATGAGTCAACAACAGTCACCTAGCATCACTGTGTGCAAGTCTCTCAGGTCTTTTTTCTACTCTGGTTTTTACTTCTTTCTGTTTCTGGTTTCTCCTTGAAATCTGCAATGTACCTTTACAATTACTGGCCAGTTGTAACTGAATAGTACATGTTAATTGTAATAAGACAATAAACAACAATCTCATTCATTTTGCTCCCCACACAGATGACTCGGTCCTGAAATATGCAGGGCCCAAACAATGGCAGGCATGAGCTAGATCCGAGATTACACAGATTTATAATAGAACAATCACTGTAGCATGATACCTGAGAATTTATGCATTATCCACGTCCCTGAAAAACCTACAAAAGAGCTTCTCATGCTCAAAACTCTGGCTCATAAACATACTCTTCCAAAAGAAATGTTTATTTTAATGAAAGGAAGAACTGACATATACACAATGTGTACATCAGGGCATTTCCCAGGCAAATACCATGTTTTGAATTTTGGTTTTATTATTTTTCTTTGATATGGAGAGATGGATGACTCAGGAAGAAGTGAGACAGAGAAGACTTAAGCAAAGCGATGGGTAAAAACTATCACTATGCAGGTATTTCCATGTTGCCAAAAAGCAAACCAAAGCCCGCAGCCATTAAATTACTTCCTAAAGTCAACATCTATGCTTTGGAGTTACACTTGCTTAATTCCAGTGCTCAGGCGAGATCACTACCTGGATGGGGCCAGGCTAGCTTTAACAGAAGGATGGAGGGGAAACAGATGAGAACAAATAACTACAGTAAAATAGCTCCCATAATACTTCTACGAGTTCACACATTTTCTTAGGTAATGAATCAATGCCCAACACATCCTACAGAGCAAAAGAATATATGTGTATGTATGTATGTATGTATGTATGTATGTGTGTATGTGTGTATGTATTTATGTATGTATGTATGTATGTATGTGTGTATGTGTGTATGTATTTATGTCTTTTCATGAGAATTTTATTAACTCAATTTTGTCTCTTGGATTTAACTACCTTTATATATATAGCTAATAATAGAGCCCTTCTTGGATTTGTGCTAGATATTGCTTTAAGAATAACTAGTGCAGTCCTTAGGAAAAATATAATCTGTGTCACTCCATTTCAGGGACATTAGCTTGTGCTTCAGTCATAACATGCTGTTCTAGTGCCTTCTAGTCATCTCCTATCTCCACCACATAAACCTCAGCACAACTAGAGATTTAGTTGAATCACTTACATGTCATGCAAGACAGTAAAGCTCTAATTGTTAGCATTAATTTCACTGGTGTAGTTGCAGCTATGTGGGGGTTCTCCTCCATTCACTTATTCAGACTTGAAATTATGTGTAATTTACAGAGGCTGGAATAGTGTCACAGGACAGAGGCACTGAGCTTTCTGTATGGTGATGAGGGATCATAAAAATGTCTTTTTAATCCAATGATCATTAGAAAGCCCCGTGATGTGGTCCAGCTGCTCATCAGAGAGCATTTCCATTGCTGTGGGGACTGAATGCATCCTAGGAACCCTCTGTAATGATTTTTAGAAAAAAATGTGCCACTTTTCAGATGATAAAAACATTCTATGGCATGGCCCCAAGATGTGTGTTGTTGTTTTTCTTTGCAGGGCTTAAAAATTCAGAGGTTAATGTAAGGCAAAATGTATTGCTGTTTTCTATTTGCCTCAAGTTTTCAAAAAGATTTGGATAAATTATTAAGAAGGGCAAGCTTTATTTATTTACTCATTTATTTTAAAAAATGCATTGAGGATATATTTTATGCCTGGCATTGTACTAAGTTGTATGGATTTTAAAAATAAAATGTGGGGTTTGCTCATAAGCAGCTCACAGCATGGAAACTAGAAGTCCGATGTATCTCAGCAGTGAGAAACACTGACACTATTATTCGGGCTTCACCAAACACTACTTACCCTTAATGCTTGTTAAATGCTACATTTTTATTCAATTCATTCTACTCTCTTCCCTTTTTAAATGACTGTTGTGACCCAGTAAATTGATTTCCCAACCCATATATATTTCCATTGAAACACTGGTCTAAAATGTCGGATTTATGTGGAGGAATGGAAGGAGATGAGACTAAAACAGCAGGAGAGAAAGTACCAGGACAGAAAGACCCCCTCCCTCATGTTACAGACCAGTGTATGCTCCATGCTGCACTATTTTTAATACAAGAGCATGAGGACATAGTCAAGTTATGTTCTGGAATAACTACACCAGGGTACGTAAAAAGGATTCTTCTATATTCATTCACATGCAAACATATATACTTTCAAAATGATTCCTGAGAAATTATTAGTTGTGAGGCATATGAGAAGGGAAATGCCATCACTTGCCTAGCCATTGGTGGTTTCTTCCTGTGATACTGGGTGAAATGAGAAACCATTTGAGACCCAGGTTTAATATTGCCCGACAGTGCTCCAGTTGCTCATCCTTTCTGAGTAACTGACATCTACTCTGTGATATGTCACTTGAATGGCTTAGGGTAATTCTGTCACGTGGGCATATGATTTAGAGGCACAAAGCATTAGTAACGCCAGCCCATCTGCCTACCGTAAAGGACACGTAGGAGCTATCAAAGAAACTGTCCAAGTGGCCTGAGGAGAATTTTGACAAGAATTTAAGTCTTCATACATATTTTTAATTTATTACAGAAGGCCTCAGAGCTACTGGCTGCTAGTCAACCAATGTGGCCAAGGACTCTTCTCCAGATGTGCAGGGTTACCATCGTGCTGTTGTTAAAACATTGAAATATATTTGTATCAATCGGAAATGAATGCTGTCCTGAGCCCTTCAAGGGTCACAAGGCTACCCCACCACCTTAGGTGTCCTGGTCCCAGCTTCTTCTCCGTTGAATATTTACACGACAAGAGATTAAAGGTCTATGGCTCCCACCTGTTCCAATGGGTCCTGGCTTGTGCCCTTTGGTTATTAAATATTTTTGGTGGGTAAATTTTGTAATTAGGTCTGAACAGGGATTGTGTGTGTGTGTTTTAACTTTTGTTGATTTTACTGGTTCTCTCTGACCTGCTGCAACTATGTATCAGTGAAATTAATGCTAACTAGAGATTTACTGTCTTGTAGGACACATAAGTGATTCAACCAAATCTCTAGTTGTGCTGAGGTTTATGTGGCAGAGATAAGGGATGGCTAGAAGGTACTGGAACGGCATGTTACGACTGGAGCACAGGCTGATGTCCTTGAAATGGAGTAACCGTAGATTATACTTTCCTTAAGGACTGCGGTAGTTATTCTTAAAGCACTTTTTTTATTAAAAATCCAAGAAGGGCTCTATTAGTAGCTATACATGAAGGTAGTTATGTACCAGACAAAATAGAGTCAATATAATTCTCATGAAAGTAAATAAATATATAAATACTCGTTTGTTCTGAAGGAATTTGCTGTTTACCTAAGAAAGGACGCCTGAACTGGTAGAAGTGATATGGGGGCTACCCTGTGTTGGTTTTTTCAGATGATAGGCTTCGCTCACTTCCCATCCCTGTATCACCATGTAGGTGTCACAAACACTAAATGTTCCCAGTAAAAGAGCAGAAATATTATTTTCTCCACTTTTGCTTTCTGGAGAAAATGAAGGGGAACCATTTCACTAAACTAAAGCCTACGCTGCCAAGACCAACCGTGCTGCTTTGCAGGAGCTGCGTTCTAGGACGCCTGGATTTACGTTACCTGGCATTTAGGAAACATAAAAATAACAGCAATATAAATAACTGCATGACCTATGAAATTATACATGAGGAATGGGTCTCTTGGCCAGGCCAGCTTGTTGTTTAGGTGTTGCATATTCAGCTAATTATAGGAAGGGTAAGCTAACCAAGTACAGGGAAAGGAAAGGAATCAATGTGATTTCTCCCTCCTTCTCCCCTATTATGGCAGGGACAGAATAGATGGGCAAAACAGGATCTACTTAGTTAAATTTAAAAGAAAATTGACGCAGGATTTTCTATGCATTTTTGGGTCCTGAAAACCTTATTTACACTAACTGTCATTTTTTAACTTTACTATCAATACATTCTTCCCCTGCTCAGCATAGATGTTATTGAAGGCATCACTCTATTTCCTGCTTCTGTTGGTATTTTGTAGACTTAGCAGGGGAGTGGGTAGCAGGAGTTAAGAGTAGGGGGTCAAGGAAGCGTTTCCATTCTACCTCTGAACCCAGAAGATAAGTGTCTGTGGTACTTTCTGCCACAGAAGAATGCTGATGACACAGGTTCAAGAGGAATTTTGATCTACTAAAGAGTGGTGATTTTATAAAGGGTTATTAAAAAGTCGGAAGGAATGCCGGGGGCCAGCTCTAGCCTTTTAAGGTCAGTAGCACATCGGGCAATTATGTTCCCTCAGATCCCTCCTTTCCAACTGCCACAGTGTTTTATTTTTTTCTGTTTCTTAAGTAATCGGTTCTCATAGAAATATAACTGCCTTATGGGATACTGCTTTGTCACAGGAGTAAACACATGGGAACCTAGTATTCTGTTCCCAGTTCGGCGTTACTCTTAGACACTGAAGCCCTCTCTTGATACATTACTGCAACTATTAGCAAAGGGATTATGGAGTCAGATTCACCTGGTTTGGTCAGTTTGACTTGTGTTGTACAAAACAAACACCAACTCAGTACGTACCCTTCATAAGCCAACTCATCTCCCCTTAATAATATGCCCCTCTATTGACAGCTTGTATCTCATTATACAACTCCACATGTGAAACCTCTTCTTATCTGACTTTCGGATCACCCACTGTGCCTATGTGAATCCGCACACTTGACATTTGTCTTTCTCTGAGGCAATATGCCAAATGTTTGGGTTGCGCCTCCACGTATAAGAAAAAGGTTTAATTCACTTCCTAGAAGCTTGGGATAGCAACATGCGGGGCACCTCCAAGTAATTTCTAATTCCTTGTTTGCAGTTCTTCCTCAAGTGCAGTAACATAAGATTTTAGAAAAATCAGAGATTTAAAAGACATTGTTCCTTGTGACACAAACTAGATTTCGTTTGACACAATCTAGATGCCAGTTTGGGGTCTAAGGGTCCCTATGCAAATTAATTACACACCACCTATGTGTATCTGTTAGCACAGTCCAGCTGTAACTTCTAAATTTTAGAAACGATAACCTGAGAAGTAGCAAGACCATGCCAACCACCTCTCTCAGCGTTTGTACTTTTCCTTTAATGCCAAATAGGAAAAAACAAGCACATTCCCTTCGTGCAGTAGCCTTTCTGAAGAGGAATTTTCCTATAGAGTTGCAGAATGAATTATAGCCAGCATGAGTAATGAGTTTAAAATGTATTTTCACATTTTTTATGCCTTTCATAGCACTCTCAGTATTAAATCAGTCAAAGAGCTATAGTTTGTTTTTCTCCTGCATTACCGAAACCTGGATCCTATCTTACACATTTCCAAAATACACTCTCAAATTATCTCAAGTTAAGGTAACTAGGAGAGAAATGATGTTTTTGAGCATTTGTCTTAAAGAAACACAACACTGCTCCTTCCTTCCTCATTTTCCTTGACCTTTCCATGGCATTTGGTACCGTCAGCCTTCCTCAGCTTTGCACAGCCCTTCTGCCACCCCCACCTAGCCCCATGTGCTCCCCCCTTCAAGCCTGCACCTGCCTGTTTCTATCCACTATCACTTGTGCGGCACCTTCTGCCTCCTTACTCATCGGAATGTCGCTTTTCCTGGAAGAATCCTCCCTACCGAGAGATTCGTAAGTCTCTCCTAGATGTTTGCTTTTCTAGCTTAATAAATGCTCTTGTTCAAATAATTGCCATAGAGTTTAACCCTTGGGTATGTAGCTGTCACTTCAAAGTCAGCAGGTACAGCCCCAAACACGTCCTGACTTTCGGGCATCTAGCTGGTCCTGACTTCCTCCCATTGCCTCTTCGCAAAGGGATCTTTAACTTGGCCCCTTCCCTGCCTTTCCATTCCTTCTGCCACTGCCTGAGTCTAAGTTCTCACGGCTTTTCTGTTTTTAATCTCTCCTGGAAGCTAATCCAGCTGTACACTTTTTGCTAGATTAATAACACTTTAAAAATAGTCTTCTTCATGTCACGCCCTTACTCAAAATACTTGCTGGAGCCCACTCGCGTGATGCCACTTAAGTTCCAAATGTCTCCCACTTCCCACGGCAGACTTGTGGCAGAGCCAGCCTCCTCTCTCTCGAGCACACTCAGCTCTAGATTCTCTTGCTGTACACTTTTGGCTTCCTTTTCCTTCCTCTTCTCCACATTCTGTCCATGCTTCAAAATCCGGTGGTTTCTCCTCTTGCCAGCACCCTAGAGACTCACCTGGCCATGGCAGCCCCGCTCCCCCCATGGGTTCCTGGGGCATTTTGCACAGCTCTCATTTCATCCCCTTGTCTTCTGCTGCCTTAACATTTGCACTGAAGGCACCATGAAGGCAATCTTTAAGTCAAGTCACCACCCAGATGCCTGAGAAAAGGCACCCATTAGAATGCATTCTGGATGTCTCTCCCACACATATTGGTATTTTATGTGTCAGAGGCTTTACTACACATACACGAAAAACAACAAACATTAACTCAGATGAGTAGGACGGGAATCCTGTGATTACTCCAGATTATTCATTCCTAAATACCCAAGATCGATGTATAGTCATCTGTGCTTTTTCTTCTTGCACTCATTAGTTTGTACCATAAATTCCTGTTATTTATTGTGTCTTATCGCCGCTCTAGAATGTAAGCATTTGAGGGATCTTTTGTTTTAGACATACATTTCTAAACGCTTTTCAGCTAAATCTTAGCATCAAGTTTGGACTGTGTAGGACTTAATAAATACTTATTGAATCCTTGGAGAATTCTCCCAATTTGGAGAAAGAATGTGGTTGGCTCCTGGCTCACCACCCTTCCCTTTTATGCTCAGCTCTCACACATCCCCAGAGTGGCCACAGCTCAGGGACATCTTTCTGTTTCCCAGAGAATGACCAAGCACTATGCCCTTGGCCACATTTCTCCTTTCTGTTGATTTGGAGTGAGTACTTCTCTCAGTCACTCATTGTACTCACCATGTTTCACTAGCTGGCCCAAACTTATTCAGGGAAGCTCCTCTCTCCCCATTAAGAAGCTTCTCTCCTCCAGTGCAGAATCCTTGCATTCATTCTCCGAGAGAAGTTCCTCTCTTTAGCCTTCATCTCACCTCCCCTCTCCCCCCAACAAAATCCTGCCTGCAGTTTCATACTTACATCCCCTTTCATGAACATATTCTTACCTTCCATATCAGAGTAAACTTGAAAAATAGTCCTGTAACTAGCGAGGAGTTAGGCTTTTCCTACTTGGACATTGCCCTGAGGACCTGCATAAAGCAACACTGACCATCAAAAATGACATCCATGAGAGGTAGAGACTATGCTGCCTTGTAGTCTTATTCAGTGAGTTCACACCCATTCTTCTCCCAGTGAGTGTGAACACCCAGAGTTAAGGTTTTCATCAGATAGATTAGAGCTAAACCTCTCCATGCCTGGGACAGGTTCTCTTTTCCAGATACTGAAGCTTATACCATCAGGAGAAGGAGGGACTCCTTTAGGAAAAAGAATATAGATGGCAAAAAATTAGGAAGTAAAGTGAACATTTATTTCAAATGAGAAAATAAAGCAAACTGCTTATTGTTCGGTACCTACAACAGTGCCTGCATATAGTAGATGCTCAATAAATATTTGTTGCAAGAAAAAGTAAGTAGAATAAAGTAGAAAATGAATGAATAATAAAAAGAATCATTACAACTGCATTACTTTGGAAATGTTGTCAGAAAAAGCTGTGAAGTACGCAAATGTTAACTGTTCATTCATTGCCCAGCTCCCTCTCAAGCTTTGGAAGTGACACTTGGAAGTGGGGATGGGGTCTGGAACCTCTACTCACTAGAATCCTAGTCAACCTTCCTCTGTCCACCTCTGGTCACAAAGATTCCAGAGCCAACATTTATCAAATTGGTTGTAATTTCCTGACATTAGAAATTGTAACGATTCTGAAATACTAACTATGCATGGACCTTGCCTATTGGTGGGAAAATAATGAAATATTTATCAATGGCAATTGGCAGAGCAGTACTGAAAACATGAATCGCCACACTGTGGGTCAGGAGTAGATTTCAAATATCCATCAGGCTTTTCTTCCACAAATTAACACTCTTAGATGGAAAGCAAACATCCCTGGCCTCTTGAATAAGTAGAAAATTGTCACCTCACATACTGTGAGATTTCCCTTGCCGTGTAATTTTAAATAAGTAGAGATTAGAACTCAACACATATTATTAACAGTGGAAATCCTTTCGTATGTTTCCAATAATCTCATGTGAATGGGGAGAAATTGGTGTTGTGATATGTGATTTCTCTGTAGTTATTCAAATGAATTTTTCATTTAGTAAACTTGTCAACTATTTTAGTTACAAAAAATATAGTTCCTTTTAGAAAATGAAATTTCTATAGCAATGTTGTTGTAATACTTCATTTTCCCCCTCTTTCTTTCAACAAATATTTATTGAGCACTTACTATGGGCAGGCACTGTTCTAGGCACAAACTTGCATTTGAGCTCATGGTGCCAACATTCCAGAGGGAGGAGACAGAAAACAGATAAACAAAAGTAATATGTTACGTAGTGAGAAGGACTATGTACAAAATCTAAAACAGCGAGTAGAACAGAAATTGACCTGGAGCAAAGAGGGGGTGCTATTTTGTAGAAGGTGGTCTAGAAGGCCCTATTACTCAGGGGAGGTTTGAACAGAGCCACCATGCTTCCTCAGGGAGAATGAAAGGCTAAGTGAGGGACGCAGGGGTGGCATGTGACAAGAGAGGTAGTTGGAAGCAGGGAGTCGGGTCCTGGAGGGTCTCTCAGCCTCAGGAAACCTTTGGGTCTTAATCTGAAGAAAATAAGAAACCAGTGGAGAGACTTGAGTGGGAAAATGGCGTGTTCTAACTTAGGTTTTATTAAATGGCTTTTTCAACCTCAGCACTACTGACAGCCTGGGCCACATAATTCTTCATTGCGGGGGGCTGTTCTGTACATTGTAGGGTGTTTTGCAGCATCCCTGTAATCTACCCACTAGATGCCAGTAGCATCTCCCTCTCCCAGTGTGACAATCAAAAACATCTCCAGACATTGCCAAATGTCCCTGGGGGACAGGAGGGTGGAGGTGTGGCAATATCACCTCCGATTAAAAACCAGTTTCAAACAATCACACCCACCCAGCAAGATATTTTACTTATATAAAAACTACCATAGGCCAACTGATTTTTTTTCTTGTAGTCACATTTAGAGATTTGCCAGAACTCTCTCACTAGATTACAATTCATCTTAAATGTGCATGCATTGCCTATGTGTTTAATAATCATATCCTAATGTATAGATCGAGTATTTATCTTTGAGTCAGAGCCCAGTGTGATTCATTTCTCCCAGACCTATAAAGCAACACACTAAGCAGGGGTCACAGAGAAAATCCTGTTTGTGGGCTAAAAGAAAGGACCACAGGTACTCGGATCAACCAGTGTTACAATGCAGCCAACCAAAAGGTGCCACCGAACTACACAAACCACTGATTTCACAAGATGCAGAGATAGAAAAAGGACTCAGACATACCTTAAATGGTTATACAGGATGTTACAATTCTCACTTCTCTACTTGTTTGCTTAGATTCCTTGAGACGCTCACATATTTCCTTTTGGTGTGACCGACTTTTCTTCATCCTCCAAACCCTGATGGTCATTGCTTGGAGGCATGAATGAACTCGATGACGTTATTTGCTCTGTATTATTCCTTTGAAAAGTCTCCATGAAGCGTGCATCTTGTAAATGAACTTTTATAACGAAGGCTCCTTCTGACGTAATGCCAACATCCTCTGGATTTGTCATTGTTGCAGTTCCTTCAATGCTTTACTACAGAGCAATGGGCATACTTTTGACAAGGAACAATGCAGCCATTCATTCATGCGCTACACTGGCATTTTACAACAAAATCTAATTATTGAGTTTCTGCACTTGACCCTGATTGTGACTGAGTCAAGAAATTAACAAGTGAGGGCACAGATACGCCTTTGGATCTAATTTGGCGTAAGGGTGTTTATAAGCAAAGTCTGACACAGGATTTAGTAAACGAAGAACCCCGCCCCCAGTTAATATTAATGAATAAGGATAACCCCACAGTGGGGTCATCTATATTGATTTCATGACTCTACTTCAATGGCTAGTGTACATTTTTTTCAACCTGCACTTTCCAGTTCATTATCACTGAGGTGTGGGTGATAAAATAAAGCCACAGAAAAGAAGTTGCCAGATCCTTTGACAGAAGCAAATAAAATAAGGAAGAAAGACTTTACACAAGGGGCCAAGTACAGGAATGAGTGTGGGTGAGTGGTGGGACCCTGCATGCCTTAGTCTGCGTCCATCAGGGACACTAACTAATTGTGAAATGTTTGCACGTAGATTAACCTCCCTAAGCCTCAGTGACCTCATCTTGAAAACAGGCATGATAGTGACAACTCTTCAGAATTGTTAGGAAAACAAGAGCTAAATCAAGTATCACATCTAGCAGAGGATTAGCACATATTAAATAAACACTCCAGAGATGGCAATTATTTTAAAAGCAATGTGAATAATAATCATTAGGTTGGCCATTCATTCTTACATCTTACCTTAAGAAGGACTAATTCCCTTACTTCGATCCAGAGTCATCCTTGGGTAGACTTATGCTTTTAATATAAAAATATAAAGAACATTTTAGTAGTTAATGTAAGGATCGCACTACTGCAACAAATTCTAAAACATTTCTTGGCTACAATGTAATCTGCTGATTGGAAATGTGAATTTTTTTTAAAAAACTTTAAGAGCAAAAGTAGAGGTTTTTACTATAATTTAGATATATCAATAGTTTATGAGATAGAAATCAGTTATGAGGAAAGCTAGCATCAAATATTCATTCCAACAGCCTGCCCAGTGTCTCAGAGGATTGATTGAGTCTTCTACCACCAGACATAAGAGGACTGTCGCCGTTAACCCAAGGAGGTTCTCCCTGCTTCCCACCCTTTGGTCATAACCTCTCGTTGTACTGAACACAAAACCTCAAATTCTGCCGCAGTGGTCTCCCCAGCCCTGGGTGATGTGCCCAGCTCCCTTTCTCACATGCCCCTTGCTCCCACGTGCCCATGTCATTAGGACCCTACTATCTGGTCTGTGGAGAAGGCGAGCTCTTCCCTGCTCAGGGTCTTCACAAATGGGGAGACGTTGCCTTCCTACACAGCTACTTCTTTCCCTCCTTTTTCTCTGAGTCTAAATTTGACCTCCTAGAGATGTTTCCTTGAACCTGCATTGCTTGAAAACTTTGACTGCCCACCCTCAATGTCCATTAGTTTTTCTACCCAGCTGAGTGGCCACCACTTTTCATTATGTTTATTTGCTTGTTTGTCTGTTGTCAAAGTGGGCAGTAAGATCCAAGCTGCCTATCTGTGGTATTTATTATTGTATATCCAGCACCTGGTATTGGGCACATAGTAGGCATTCAATAAACAACTGAATTAAAGAATTTAAAAGATAGCATTGAAGAGAAATAAAAGTAGGTGCATGTCTATGTTGTGAAATATCTTTAAAACCAAACCTGATTTACTAATGTTCCAAAGATTACAAATAAAAACGTAAAAAGACAAAATAGAGTTGACCAAATTGAATAGATAGTTTCTCAGTTCTAGCTGGGTTGATAATTGCTTGTTATCATGGTTAAGATGGTTAAGATCACCTGACCTGATATTCTTATGCACGCTGGCTTGACAGAGCCTGTTCCTTCGCTTGTTTTTTTTTTTTTTTTTTAAGTGCAAGAAGTCAGGAGCTGCAGTGGCTCACTGGATCATTTAAATATAAACTCTTCTGCCTGGTTTTCAAAGCCCTGCCTACTTGGGCTTCATTCTGTCTATCCAGCATTTCTTGCTCTAAACCCTAAAACACCTCCCTGTCTGGGAAGCCAGGCTCCTCTCTGTGCTGCACAGGCTTTACTTGTAAATGAGCAGTCACTGTACTGCAGCTGATCTGAACAAGATCCTCTCTGGTGGGTAGGAAGAGACAGGGTTGATGAGTGAAGAACACATTCCAGACAGAGGGAATGCATAGGGCAAAGCACTGAACCAGGAGTCAATATGGAGCATCTGGGAAGATGCCCATAGACCTGTAGTGCTATTTGAGTGTAAGTCTCAAGGGCAAGGGGAGAGAATGTCCAGGAGAAAGAGTTTGAAAGGATGATGTAAAGCCCAGCCTTGGGACACAAGCTCTAGAGGGCTAGCTGGTCTGCTTCCTTCCTCTTTCCCTCTTTTCCTCTTTCCCTCCCTCCTCCCCTCCCGTAGACCCTTCCTTCCTTCCTACCTTCCTTCTTTCCTTCCTTAGAATTTAGGCAACAGCAATTCATTTAAGACTTTCAAGCACGGAAATGATAGAGTCGAATTTGTCTTTTAGTGGAAAACAAAAACTGAACAATAATCCGAATACATAGATAAAGTCATATTCCACCTCTGTCCAGCTGCATGACACTGGGTGACCTTAATTCCCTTTTCAACAAAACAGGAATAACCTCTCTGCCGATCGAGTTCCTGGTTATTGGGATCACGGGAGATAAACTGTTCTACGACTTGTAAAGTATAATAAAGCAAATTATGCTTATTATCCCCTTTGAATAATTTGTTAGCCTACAGCTTCAAAAAGGCCGAGGTACAGACAGCCACAATCTGCTGTGCACGAACAGACAACAGCAGAAGCAGCACGTGTACTTGATTTTGAACAAAAATCCCCCAGTAGGTTGGAGCATTCTTGAGTTCCCTACGGAAGCAAGAGCCAATCCCAGGTACCCTGGGCCAGTCTGAAAGAGGGAACCTGACTCAGGGGGAGGGAGAGAGGGAGGAAGAGGAGTAGAGCAGACCAAGCCTGACTCCATCATGGCAGTTGCGCTTAATTTGTATATTCTGTCCCTCGTAGATCCTGCCTGAGGATAATTCAGTCATTATGGAAAACAATCTATCTCAGACATTGTTCCAAGCCCTAGCACTCGTTATGTTTTACTTTACTATTACTACATAGTTTTTAAAAATCTTTATTCAGCTATTCAGCCTAATTCGGACAGTGATTTCTGTGTTTGCATATCTCAGAGTGCTCAATTTGGGACATGGTGTATAGAATGGGGAAATAGGGTTTTGCAGTTTAGTATTCCTAAATGAATAATAATGCATTTTATAATAATATTGAAAATATATTTCTCATTTTGGTCCAAAGCGGTAAGATTGCCTCAGCTTTACTTAATTTAATAATTCAGAAAACTTCTGAAACATGAACTTATTGCCACACTTCTTTTAAGAAGTAGCCTTCTCTAATGGATAGTGCTATGACAAGTTATTTGACTTATGACATCAAAATTCTGTATGCATATGTTTTAAACTAACAAATTATGAAATTCATTTTCCACTTAGTATTTCCCATTATGTTGAACAATGTCGTGGCAAAATTTGATGCATATTTTTTAGGCCATAACTTTCATTACATATTATTACTAATTTATCATTTCAAATGTAATTAATGTTTTATTTGATAAGTTGTATTGTTTTCTTTCAATATGTCATCAGAAAAGAGTAATATTTTCTAAAATTTGTTTTAGGTTTTAAAACAAACATGAATCTAACTAGCCGAGATAATCCTGGTACATCCGAAATTGCATCAGAGACTCAAGATACGAATGCAAATAACCATGGAATTCAGTTATCTCATTCACTCTCTCCTGCTATCACTACTGAAAATGGAAATTCCGTCTCAAATGGTAAGCACTCTTAAACTCAGAAATAAATGGATAAATTTTAAGTTGCATCAACTTTCTAGGGAGGATGGACTTAAAAATATAAAAATGAAATAGGCTTAAAAACTAGAAAATAGAATATAAATTATGAAACGGTAGGGTATATTGTCACTGTAGGGTATATTGTCAACATCTTATAGGTTAAGTTCAAGAATAAAATTGTGTTCAGGATTAGTTGACTTTTCAGAGATATTTATGGAGTATTTGGCCTGTGGGAACCAGTATAAAATGAGACTTAACTGAGCAGAGGAGGAGATGGATGCCCTAACAATATTTTTAATTTATTAAAAAAATACATATCTTTTTCTCATACCTAAAATGTGTGAAAGAAAATAATATTGAAGATATGGTAAATGCCAAACTGGCTTTAAGTATTTCATTTGAGTGTATCAGTGAATGTATCATATAGAAGTTGGCTTGACTGTATATATCCAACAACTGTGTAATAATGGCTTAAACAAATAATTTATTTCTCTCGCATGTAAAAGAAGCTTATGGCTTCTAGTAATGGCTGATGGGATGATGCAGACCATCCTTTTTATGAAAACATCCAAAAGAGCTGGAAAAAAATTGTTTTGTTTGTTTAAGCTGATGAAAGACACTAGAAAACTACTAAGACAGTGAAACAACTAGGAAGGGACTGAATAAGTGGGTATGAAATGCAATGGAGGCCAAGCAAGGAACCCCATGTATGCTCTAAGGGATGTTTGGGGTACTCACTGAGTCCAAAGAAGGCAGGGTTGTGCTTCTGACTGCCTCCAAGGATTGTGGGGACAGACTTCAGGCCATGGGGTGGAGCTTTGACATGTCCATCCTAAGGGTCAGATGAACTAGAATGAGGAACCACAGCTGAGCTGTGAATCATCTCAATCCTTGAGGTTGGACCAAGGTCTTTGAGGACTGACAGGCTCATAGGTACCTGGGAGGGGAAAAAAAAAAAGATATAGACAGACGATTGATAGACAGACAGACAGATAGACAGATCCCAAAAGATAATTACGGTGTCTTACGCTTCAAAATGTTCTAACAAGCCATTATTCAAATACGAAACTCAACACATAATCAAAAAAGAACCAGGCACAGGAGGACACAAAATAAGCTGAAAAATTACAAGCAGAAATAGAAGTCAATTGTAATATATCCCTGACTGCTCGAAAGATCAGAGTTCAAAAGCACGTTTTTTAAGTATGTTTACTATGCCCAAGGAGATAAAAGAATGAGAATCTCAGCAGAAATGGGAAACCGTAAAACCATGTCAAATGGATATTCTGAAATTAAAAACTGCAGTCATCAAATGAAGTACAACAGAGAATGAGTTTAAAGTTAATTGGACACAATCATTAGAAAATATAAAACTGAGGAAGTGAAAGATAATATCAAGAAAATGTCAAGAGCAAGTTGTAAAGAAACAAAAGAGAAAAATAGAAATTCCAGAAAATGATCTAGAGGCATGAAAGATAGTCAGTGAGAAGGATTATTGGAATCCTAGGAAAAGAAGAAAGAGTACATGGACAAGAGAAGAGATTTGGTGAGAAATGTTAGAGAATTTTCGAATACTGATGAAAGCACCAAGAAACAGATTTAAGTTGGCAGTTTCTTATAAACTTCCAAATACATTTTCTGTGTGACCCACCAAACTCACTCCTGGGTATTTACCCAGGAGAAATGAAAACAGTGTCTACACAAACACCGTCATGCAAATGCATGTGGTACCTTTATCATAATCACCTAAAACTGGAAATAAAGTTTCCTTCAATTGGTGATGGGCTTGTATTAGCTACCTATTTGTGTAAAAATTATCCCCCCGAACTTAGGGGCTAAATACAACAAACAGCTATTACTGCGTAGTTTCTGTGGGTCAGGAATCTGGATGTAGCTGAACTGAGTGAGTGCCTTTGTTACAAAGTCCTTTGTGAAGCAGCAATCAACTCTCAGCCAAACCTCTAGTCATCTTGACACTTGATGGAGGGTACGTTTTCAAGACCTCTCACATGACTACTGGCAGGTCTCAGAAGATCCACTTCCAGGCTCACTCACATGGGCTTCTCCATAAGGGTGGCCTCACAACAGGGCAGCTGGCTTCCTCCAGAGCAAGCAATCACAAGAGAGCCAGAAGTAACACCCATGATGGAAGCGACAGCCTTTACACAGCCTGCTCTTGGAAGGTACATCGAGCAGTTCGGCCACATTCTGTTTATTGGAAGTTATAGATTCAGCCCATTCGATGGGAGGGGATTACGTGAGGTGTGAGTTCCTAGAAGTAGACCCATTGGGAGCCATTTTTCAGGCTGACTCGTACATGGAAAAACTCTGCAATAAAAAACAATGAGCTACAATTACACATGACAAAATAGATAAATCTCAAACACATTGCACTAAGTGAAAAAGCTTAGTGTCAAAAGACTGTAAGTGTGATTCCATTTATATGGCATTTTGGAAAAGGCAAATCTAAGGGACAGGAAACAAATAAGTGGTTGTCAGAATCTGGATGTAGTGGCAGGGGATGGACCACTGTCTTAGTCCATTCAGGTAACAAAATGCCCCAGACTGAGTGGCTGATAAACAGCAGAAAAGTATGCTCACAATCCTGGAGGCTGGAAGACCAACATCAGGGTGCCAGCATGGTTGGGTTCTGGTGAGGGCCCTCTTCTAGGTTGCAGACTGCCAACTGCCCACTTTCACGGTGTCCCCCCATGGCAGAAGGGGCCAGGGAGCTCCACGGCAAACGTTTTATAAGGGCACTAATCCCATTCATGAGGGCTCTACTCTCAAGACCTAATGTCTTCCCAAAGGTCACACCTCCTAATCTCATCACCTTGAGGATTTGGATTTCAGCATAAGAATTTTGGGGAGACAAACACTCAGACAAAGTCAACTGCAAAGGGGTATGTGGTGCTATTGACAAACAGGAATGCTTGTGTTCCTATAAATTCATAGACATGTACAGTTAAGGGTGAATCTTTCGGTCAGTAAATGTTACTTTTGTAAAATAAAAATAAAATTTATTTTTAAAAAATGCAAAACCTAAATAGAATAAATAAAAAGAAGCCTCTCTTAAGCATATCATAGTGAAACACTTGTAAAATAGTAAGATAAAGACTAATCATGAATCTTAAAAGCAGCCAGATGTGTAAAAGTCAAATTACCTTCAAAGGAGCAGCAATTAAAGTCCAATGACAATGTATTTAACGTGCTCAGATAAAATAATTGCCCATCTAGAATTTTATAAACAACAATAACAATAATAATAAAACTCCTGTAAGAATGAAGAAGAATTAGGATTTTTTAGAAAAAATAAAAACTGAAAGAATTTAACACAAGCAGACCCGGAATGCTCAAGGTTCAAGAAGGAAGAAAGGACAATTTTTAAAAGTTAGTGAGGTCAGAAGAAGGTTAAAAAAATATATTTAATGTTATACATTGATAAATCAAACTAGCAGATTATAATTTCAAAGGTAGCCACTGAAAGAATAGTCATTGGGTATATAATTCCCAAACTAATAGAAGGAGTAAAATAGAATAATAAAGTCAGTCAACCCAAAGATGGCAAAAAGGGAGGAAAATAGAAATACCTAAAAGGTAAGACAAACAGAAAGGTCTTAGATGGTAGACATAAAAGCATATATGAAAGCAGTTAATTGAATACCATTAAATTTTAAATTCCTCATCTAGTATAAGTTCACATTGAAGATACATTGATTAATACAATATTTTTAAGCCTAAGATTTCTAAAGAACATATAAAACATGAGGATACTGAAAGTTTAGATGTAGTGGGATAGAAAAAGAAAAGATATGTCATGAAAATATCTAAAAACAGCAATTCTCATCTATTTGGAAAATAAAACTTACATCTTGATTACACACACACAAAAAAATCCCTTTTAACTAATGACAATAAAAATATAACAGAATTTGCAGGATGCTACTAACGTCTTAATCAATGGAAATTTATAGCTTTAACTTTATTGCAAAAGAAGAAAAGCTGAAAATCAGCGTTAAAAATGTCAAGTTAGAAAAGCAACAAATTAAACATCAAGACAATGTAAGGAAAGATGTGATAAAGATAGGACATAAGTTATTGAAATATAAACGAGCAACAAAGCCAAGAGTTAATTCTTTAAAAAACATATCTTTGACACATTAATAAACTGATAAATCTCTTACAAGGGCAATAGAGAAATAAAGAAAGTGGACACAAATAACCAGTGCTAGGGGTGAAACAAGGGGACCTACCACAGATCTTGGAGAAATTAAAAAATAAGAAGAATATATTGTGAACAAATTTATGTCAAAACAAATTTGGAAATTTAGATGGACAGATATGTTCCTCAAAAAACAAAAAAGACAACTAATCAAAATGGAGAAAAGAAATAGGACAGCTAAGTAGTAATGTAATGTTAATTTAATTTGTAATTGAGTACTTTTCTACAAGAAAATCTCTAGACCCAAATGGCTTTTCTGGTAAATTCTCCCAAAATTCTGAAGATGAAATAATGCCAGTGTAACACAAACTCTTCCAGAGAATAGGAATAAAGAAGGATAAGGGGAAAAAAGAACTCTCCCAGTTTGCATAAATAGCCACTTAATTTATGACTAACTTGGCATCGTAGGGCACTTGCGAAAGGATAATCAATTGCTATGCACATGAGGAGAAAAATGAAACTTGACCCCTACCTCACGATACACAAAACAAAACAATTCCTAGTAGACTATAGATCTAAATGTCAAACACAAAATAATAAAAGTTATAGAAGAAAATAAAAGAGAGTATCTTTTTTTACCTCAGAGGTGGGAAAAGAAAGAACTATTTCTTTTTTTGCTATTGTTCAGGTACAGTCATTTTATTATATGCTTTTGACATTATAATCAAATATGTAATTATTATTATCATTTTTCTAAGGTTTATAATTTATACATCTTATCCAAATATAAACAGTAATTCAGAAAATCATCTACTGTACTAAGAAGGATTTTTTAAACAGCACAAAAAAAGAGTACAAACAATACAGGAAAAAATATATATGCATAGAGAGAAAATATTTTCAACATCTTTAACCAACAAAATTGCGTATTCAGTTTACTTAAAAACAAACAAACAAAAAAGATAACTGAATGGAAAATAGGACAGGATACATGAATAAGCACTTAAATAAACATTTTTTAATAGAGTCCAACCTCACTAGTTATTAGAAAAATGCAAATTAAAACCAAGAGGGGATACTACTACACACCCTATAGAATTACAGAACTGAATGACAGAGAGGAGGAACTCTGCAAAGGGATTACCGTAAAGTCAGGACAATGATTTATTTCATATGGAGGAGAAAAAGCCACTAGTGATTTGTAGAGAGAATGACAGGCGGCTTCTGGGTAGCTAACAGTGTTCTATTCCTTGACTTGGTAGTTACAATTCCACAATTTAAAAGTACTCAGGGAGAGAGAGAAAGAGCGAGGAAGAGAGATTTCAGAACGGATGCTGGATACCCAGCGTTGTGGAACTTCATGGTTCTCGGAGATTTGGGCTTCACCCTCCTATCTCTTGCTGCCCTCGGGGTCAGTGTTGGGAATGTAGGTTTTCAGCTGAGCATATTGCTGACCCAAAGATGTTCATTGCTGATTTACTAAGAAGGAGGGGAAGAATGGACATTAAAACTAGCCAGGGCAATTTTAATCACAAGTCACACTTTGTTGAGGAGTAGTCTGACAGTGGGTAGATAGTTGGATGGGGCAGGTTTGTTTCAACTTAGCATTAAGTTCTCCAGAGTAATGTGGGAATGTTCTGTTGGCTCAGGACAAAAGATTGTTATAATCACAGGGAGAGAGAGGTTGAGAGAGAGAGAGAGAGAGAGAGAGAGAGAGAGAGAGAGAGAGAGAGAAACCCAAGTATTTATAAATCTTACCCCAACATATTAAGCAGAGATTACATACTCATATAATGATTAGAAGTATTTGGCTCACAAGGAGGCTTTGTGGTGTGTCATGGGGGGGTGAGGGAAATGATTCCAGTAAGATGCAGAAGGATTTTCAGACCAGCAATAAAGACATCCAGAAAAAAGAACTGTAGTTACCAAAAAGTTATTACTGCTAAGAACAGACAAAAGTTTAGCAAATAATGAGATAGTCTCTCAGGATCCCCAAGTATTGGCCTGTCTTAGTATTTTCTCTTCAATGATGTTAGCAGCTTTCTTTAAAATTGCATCATTTCTTCACGTGGCATTTATAATTTTATACAGTTTATAAAAATTACGCATGCTCTATTTGACAATTTGGACCATACAGGATAGAATAAAGAATAAAAACTACCATCCGTTCTATTATCTAGAAGTACTATAAATATGTCTAATATTCCACTGTGTCAAATTTTATTTTTTCATATAAATATATGTGCATGTCTACATAACATGTTTGGTTATGTTTTTATAAAGTTTGAGTTATACTACACACATAGTTTTAATAATATGCTTTTCTCCCCTTAGGAATATCATATGATTTATCTCTGTGTCAACAAATACAGATCTGCATTAGAGCTAGCCATTAATGGTATTGGTTGCATAGCATTCCATTATATAGGACTATTATGAACTAAAATAACCAATCCTTATTTATCGGATATTAAAATTATCTCCCAATTTTCCACTCTTAAAATAGCACTGAGTGTTTATGATGTATTACTCCAACTTGATTAAAATAGGCATTTTGTAAAACTTTCCATGTTAATGTGTAATGTTCATATTTTTGTGTTTAGATAGAAATATTGAGATATAATCTTTTTAAAACAAAAATTTCTGAAATCTCTGGTGAGAATCCTTTGTGAGGAGGTAAGTTTAACAAAAACATTGTATGCCCTTATATTCAAATTGAATCTTCCTAAAATAATTAAAATGGAATGTGAGTAACAGTAATAGGCATCAAGTATATGAGAGGAGAATATTTCACAAAGGTTGTATATCGAGTAAGAAGGTGATTAATTCCATTTTTGCTTGGAAGATTTAAGGATAGCCACTAAACAAAAATGAGAATTTAAAATATACTGGAATGATCAAAACTGAATACACAAATATTTTAGAAAGATGGCCATATGCCTATCACTTTTGCTAAAATTTCACTTCATGGCATTCTCCCTAGTTTACCTTGGATGATGGATATCCTACCATAAAGAAAGAAAATAGAAACTTCCTTTCACCAAAATATTTAATTTGTCTGTGTTTTGATTCAGAAGGCAAAAGCTGTGGCTTGGGAAGTGGTCCTAGCAAACAATATAAGAAACTGTGATTCTTACTCCAAAAATCAAAATAAAACCAAAAACCAACAGAACAAACAAAAACCCCTCTAGACCAAAATGGAAATTTTTGTGTAATACATTCCCTGAAATTCATACTATAAAATTACCTCTCCAGGAATATCAGGCTTCTAAACTCCAACATAGTATACTTTCAAACCGTACAACACAGATGTTTATGTTGTCCCTTAAATGCTTATAGGAACCAAATTTTAAAATAAAACTAGTTCTGTGTTTTCATTAATTGAAGAGCACTTGAAAATCTCAAGAGTTACATGTACAAAAGGAAAATTACTTCAATTGAGTTTTTAATCTTTCAAAGCCACTTGACGTGTTTGTGTTGATCTACTTTGTGAACACCGTGAACTTCTGGGTTCCTAAAACCTTCTTATGATTATTATAATATCTGGCACAATGCCCTTGATACTTAGGCACTCAGTAAGCATTTACTGATTAAAACAATGTTGCATATTGCAATGAACCAGTAAGTCCTATGCAGAGGGCAGAGTGACAAAATTTCCCCTACTCAGTGTGATAAAAAGAACAAATATTACACCTGTGCAACACATGGTATATACTTCATCATTATAATTCTTAAGGCAATTATCAGTACTGATTCATAATTCACAACATGCAGTTAACGTACTTTCCCAATAAAGGCACCAGATAGAAATAAAGGTTTAAAATAACTTGAAGTTCTAATTGAATCAGAAATAGTGTTATTTTCTAGGAAACGATTTCTCTCTTGAATGCCAGTATCTGCATGCTACCTCTGCTTCCCAGAAATAATTATCTGTTTGTTCATTTGCTGAAATATAGTTATGTGTGGGTAATTATAGCTATCACTTACTTTAATTGCCATCCTTTTACTGATGTGAACACTGACTTTTTTGTATACCTAATTATTCCCTGGACTTGTGGTTATTTATCATTGGATTAGAGAACAGTTTTTAGTGTTCGAACGTTTTAGCTATATGAAGCCAAATATTGTGAATATAAAGATGTTTATTTTGTGGGGAAATACAGATATAAGAAATTCCAACTAGGGCATTTTATGCTCAGTATGATTTTCTTTCTTGCTAGTCAATGAATATACGTTTTATTGCTAGACATTGGCAAAAATGGCAGTTAAAGAATACAGTTATTATATTTGAATTTTTACACTTATCATTCTGTGGATTGTCTCTTTTTATTTGCATTATGTTTATCCTCACTACACAGTAAAGATTATCAGAGGGAAGGCCTGCGTGAGACCATTTGCAGGACCAAGAATTCTGCATTCTTTGCATAGTCTCAGCACCATATTGAATTTAGTGCTCCTGGAGTGCCAAAGCACGCTGATTCTGGGAACATCAAAGAGTGGCTTTCATCTGCTATGCCTCAGGATAGATCCAGACCATTGGCAAAGGAGCCTCTGGTTGGAGCCTACAAAATATATTCATGTATACATTTTATAGCTTCACTTTGTTTACGGGAAGTGTATAGATTCTTTGGAACTCATACGGTTGTCTGACTCAAAGGCTAACTGCCAGAGGAAGCAAGCTTTCACTTGACAATCTGGAATATTGTGCAATTATCTATTTTTGAGCAACAGAAGGTAGCTCTGCAAAGAAAGCAAACTCCTCAGGCATTTAGAAAGTCCTGCCTCGCTCCTCCTTCTAGTTAAAAATATTTGGCAGTCGTATTAAATACTTTCTAATTTGGACTTTATTTAATTAAATTTCCTCCACGGTGGTTGAGAAGTCAGGGTTGAAAATGGTTGGAATGAAATGCTGACTCTGCGGTTCCTTTTCTCTGTTGTGAGTGCACTGTTCTCCCTTCTATTATTAGTCTCAAATTCTTGGAGTCATCCTTCAGTCTGATTTTCTTGCCTCTTATACCAACACGTTCTCTAGTATTCTTATTGGGTGTACAAAGCCTGCAAAGGCTCAAGTGGAAGAACATGAAAATCGTACTTCCAACTTAAGTTTCTTATTAGAATTGCACTATTCCTGTTAGCCTGGGTTCAGATCCCATCTCTGTGTACAATCATTCTGTGCTGGAAACCACCCTCCCAATGGAAGTCAATAAATGAGTGGATCCAGGTTAACCTTAAATGCCATTCTCTCCGCCCATCCCAACCAAACAAACAAACCAAAAAAAAAAAAAACAACAGGGATCTTCAACCCTGGGGGAACATACAGTGGAATTTTCTATCCCCAAGACTTTGGGGCTTGTCTGGAGCCTTTGCATAATAGTGTTCTCCTTAGCGGCATGAGGAAATCCTGGGTATGTTTTTGGTGGGTTTTTTTCCCTTTAAATCCTTATCAGTTAGGGACACAAGCTCAAGAATTTACAGGTGAATTGACTTTCTGGAAATTTTTTAAATTTCTGGAAATTTTTAAAAGATAATGAGTAGATGAAACAAGATTGAAATAATGAAAAGTTCAAAGCTTGATGCTGAGTATGTGGAGTTTCACTGCCTGTTTCCTTTACTTTTAGATGGGTATGAAATTTCTATAATAAAATGTTTTGAAATATATGCCATCTTGATAGGTAAATTTTTGTAGTCTTATGTATTTCTTTGAATACTTAATGAAAATGAGCATATTTAGTATTTGGTGGTCATTTATATTCTCTTTAATTTTCTATACACATTCTTTACCCATATTTTAAAATATGAGGGTAAGACCTTTATTTTGATTTGTAGAATGTTTTAAGAAAAATAAAGCTTTCTGTTTAGTGTATTTAAATGTTCTATATTGTTTTTAATTTGAATTTTATTTTTATGATATTTTAACATATATGTATTTTTAATGTTTGAATAAAAACATTCATCCTTTTTTTTTTCCCTTCACGGTTTGTGCCTTTGGTATCATTTTTAGATCATTTGCCTTAACAAAGTACTGCTTCCAATATGGCAGGAAAATAAAATACTGTGTTTGTCAAAAGAAAAATATCCTGCCCTCTGACCTCCTTTGCTTCACTTCAGTGCTTCCCAGCTATTACTGTATCTAGTTACACTTCCTTGGTATATTAGCCGTACGGAGGTTCTCTCACCTATTTTCTACAACTGTCAAGGATTTCCTTCACCCCACACTTTTCATTCCAGATAGTCTCCTCACCTCCTTAGGAAGAGACTATTCATGCCGAGTTTCTCTGGCACCCCTCTCTTCTACCTCACTCTTCTTCTGTCATCACCTGGATCTCCATTCCCACATATTCACCTCCCCCAAATTGAAGCCATCTGTCCCTATTCTGTTGACCCTGCCACAGATTCTGGGGTCAATGATTTCTTTGGTCAACAAGTAAGAAACACCTTTTAACTTACCATTTAGGTAAAATGGTGTCACATCCCATCTTAGAAATCTACAGTGCTACCCATTGCCTACAAGTATTGTCAAATTTCTGTGAAATGTTATATAAAGTCCTTTAACATCTGACCTGCTTTACCTACCAACACATTCTCCAGGTTTCTTTCTCTGGCCATACTGTCTTATAGGCCAATCCCCTGGATACAGAGCACCTTCCTCACATTTCATTGTCTTATCTCATTTATTCTCTCAGCCAGGCAGGCCCTTCTTTTCCTTCTTCACCTTTGAATATCTTTCTCACCCTAAAAGGCCCAGATCCTTTGGCATCTCAACCATCATGTTTCCTTGAATCCCTTCAATTAGAATGAATCTCTGCTTTCTCCAAGGTCCTGTTCAATATTCCCTGTACTACTACTTAGCACTTAACTCATCTGGTTGTATGTTCTGTTAAGGGTCATTCCTGTTCAATTAGAGCTCAAGAGTAGAAACTTTTCTTTATCCTTCATTGCCTTATTCAGAGGCTAACCATAAATGTTTCTTAATTTTATTTAATTGACAGTATATAAGACATGCTATGCTATTGATTTGGCTCTGAGTGTGTATCTTTACTAAACAGACTTTCTGTTTTGATTCGGAGAGCAAAACTTCTCATTTACAATTTCGTTTTGAGAAATGGATCACAATTTTCTCCCTCTTCCTCAGATTCATGGTCTCAGTAAGACATGCAGTGAACCAGATTCTCTAGAAGTGGACATTTGTCTTGCTTGTCAGTCAACCACGTGTCACATACACACACACACACACACACACACACACACACACATACATCTTTGACACTCCTTCTTCACTTGCTGTGCCCTACTATCTGGACACACATTTTATTGACAACTATCTGCTGATCTAATTGCCCGGAATTCCAACTTGTGCCTGATCTTAGATTTCCATGCTCCTTTCCATCTGTTTAGAGTCCAGACCACTCTAACAGTAACTGCTTGGAACCTTTCCCACATCTGCTACCACAGACTCTAACACAACATTCCCCTAGCCAACTGAAGACATTGCTGCTGCTTATGGCGGGGACCCTATTCTCCAGCACATGACCCCATCCATAGGTATATCAGGTTTTAGGTGCTGGCCTTAGTCTGCCCAGTCTCGATGAAGCTAACCTTTCCATACAAGGTATTTGTGTTCATACAGGAAGATCAAGTTGGAGGCCTTGTTATGTATTGATAGGATTTTGTGGACTTGCCTGAGCAATAACTCTCTGTTGTACTTGGAAAAGTCTGCAGTGTTTTCCTAATGATTTATAATTTAGGAATCATGTGTATGTTTCATCAATTACACCATGCTGGCTAATTACGATTTCACACAATAGCAGCAATCACTTTACAATTTAAAGTCCTCTGGTTTGAACTCATTCCACCAGATAGTTATTTTTTTAAGCTATGCATTTTTATTAATAAGTCACTTGGGATGATTACTGATCCCTCTCTCACAGTGGTTCTCAGCCAGGGATGATTTGGCTACCCAGGGGTATTTGGCAATGTCTGGGGACATTTCCCAGGGGTATTTGGCAATGTCTAGAGTCATCTAGGGTAGAGACCAGGGATGCTGCTGATCGTCCTATGATGCAAAGGACAGCACCCACAGCAGAGAATTATGTAGCCCAAAGTGTCAGCAGTGCTGAGATTGAGAAACCCTGCTTCTTTAATAAAGGATAATTAATAAAATGCTTTCATATATCTCAGAGGGACTTTTATATTATTTGGTGATAAATTTCCTCAAACCCATCATTCGTTGTATATAGTTGGTTATGAATTCGTCTGTTGGGATTGGGCAGCTACCTCGACCTTTTCCTCATGGAATTCCACCCAATCTCTTCCCTCCCTTTCTATATAAAATAAACCATAGTCAATAGACTTCATCTGGCACATACACTTGATTATGTCTTCTCTGTCGTCTAATCCCTTCTTTGCACCCCTGCTATCCTACAAATGAAATACAAACTCTGTCTTCAATAACAACTCCAGGACCCCTTTTACTCTTCGTTGTTCATGAATACTTGTCTTTCCCCATCGATGCTCTATCAGACAAGTTTCAATTTCTAGAAAAGTTTCCCTTTTCCCCTCCAATACTTCTTTGCTGATTTTTGCTCACTTTTGTGCTGTTATGACATATTTCTTCATTACCACCTTATCTCTTTTGCCAGTATATTTCCTCTTTTGTTAAATGTAACTGCAGCAATACTTCGTATGCCAATATTTTCTTGGAAAATTTTTGCTGTTCAATCTGTGTTCACTGATGATCATTTCAATCCAAAAAATATAAAAATTTTAGTTTATTGCAGTAAATACATAACTTACTTTGTTCAGGGAAAAGACACACAATTTAACTACTTTGTGTTGACCTCAATAGGTTTACCTGAAGAAGATGGATTTTCCAGGTTGTCTGTGAGTGGGACAGCGACCTCATCATTTCAGAGACATAGAGAAAGTCATACCACTCAGGTAATGACCCCTAGATATTTACATGTACAGTAATAACTCCCATTATATTATGACAACATACTCATTAAGGTATGACCAAGAACGTATTTTGTACTGGACTAGAGAAGGCAGTTATTCTTATCTCTGCCCTAAGTTTCTCCAACTCAGCATTGTTTTCTATCACAGCTGAATCCAGGTTTTTACTGATTTAGAAGGTAATAATAATGTCCCAAACAAATAAAAATTCCTAAATAGTTTTAAATGAAATATTGTAGACATAATTTATGTTATGGTATTTTAAATCACTGTCAGGGGAAGAAGATGATATTAAATTTACTGGATGCTGTTAATATGTGTTCCACATTTGATCTCGGCTAAAATATGAGGACTTTAAGTGACAACACATAGAAATAAAATGCTTGTAGCACCTGTGGTTTTATGGCATGCCATTATATCTCACTTACTACCTCCAAATTCCATGTAATCCAAATTCATTTAAAAATAACATATGATCACAGCACTATAAAGTGAAAATGATGAAAATGAAATGACAGTTCGCAAAACTGTGTTTTGATGTTTTACAGTGATTTTGTGTATATGCTTAACAAATTTGGCTTTAAAAAGTTCACCAAAATAAAGAAAATATTCACTTCAGGAATAAAAAGCACTAGTGTTGTAGGAAGAAAAAAGATTTATATCACATAATTTAATATTCTTTTTATGTTGAATTTTAAAATACTGTTTTCAATAATTATCTTCAAAAAGATATGACTGCATTCAAGGTGGTATACAAACAACAGTATATCAAAGACTTTATTATCAATACATTCCAAGTGTATCCACAAGATTCTTATTTTGTATGAGCAGTACAACTTTTATTATGTCAAATATCTACATAAAAATCTTTAAAAATCTCAGTCGAGCCAGCTGTTTTTATGAAATCCACTATCCAGCTAATGATCAACTTTCATCTGAATATTTAGCATGGCCTTATTATCAGCTGAGATTTTTGTAAGTAACACTGATGAGGTAGTAAGAAAATCAATAATTTTAATCTTAAAAATAAATCTTACAGGAGGCAATCTGCTTAAATCACTTACATTGATATATAGGCACTGAAATAGAAAGAAAATGCTGATTGGTTGCAATAATAGATTGTCCTAATCGCCCCTCTGTTCCTTAGAGATGCATTTACTTTACCTTGTAAGCATTATAGATGCTTTAGCTACGATAATTCCCAGGGGACCCTACTTGTAATGAGCACTGGTTTGATTTTTATTATAGGATTGACTCCTGTACATTAGAGCACAATGCTAGGCCATCTGACATCCTTTCCAGGATTTCCACTACAATGTGGTTCATAGAGAAAAGGGTTAACTTTTAAAGAAGGTGCATAAAATAGACATCTCTGTAACTTCTCTGATCTTTCTTGGACTTGGCCAAGAAGCAAAGAGAAATGGGAAAGGTCATCATGAATAAGTTTCCATTCCTGGTTTTTTATGGGAACTTGTTTTCAAATGCAGACATCCCTGCCTCTAATTATCTCCCAGTGTATTCTTTTTTTTCAAAGAAATGGAAAACCAGGCTCCTTTTTTTCCATGCAAAAATGTGGGCATTCTCATGGTAGGACACATTCCTCACTGTTGAGAAACTACACAAGTTATAGGAAACTATGTATGTAATGGCTAGATGTCTCAGCATAAATGTCTCTTGTGTGACATTTATAAAGGAAGTGTGGACATATGCAGGCATATTGCTTTTTAGATTTTCTACTAATGCAATTAAATCGGAATTCTATAAAATCAATCCTAGACTGATTGGGCATGTAGCAGTAAAATTAACTGTTGACCAAAAATTGAATAATCCCTCTTTGAGGGTATCAATATTTTAATTAGCATGATCAGTGATTTTAATAAAATATCTTTAAGGAAGATAAAATGTATGGACATTATTGTAGGTAAATAAAACAGGAAATAGATTTAGTAATGTACCAAAGGTCACGGAAAATTTAGAGTCCACAGCTTAAATGGATATCAAGATCATATGTCCTGTTTTGAGAATGAATTTACCATAGCCCATTAGAAGGAATGAAGGAGTCATTCAACTTTTACATAACATTTGATGAATTTTTGGTTCAAGACAAAAATCTAAGTAGCCATAGTGGACATTTATGATTTGGTTTTTTAGCTGCCGGTCACATATTTAAGTTTCTCACCTACCACAGTGAAAATATAAGGGGAGAGACTCCTCTTCCTCCCTCCTTTGAAAACTAGACAAATATATGTGAGATGGGTTCAGTCAATCTATCAACCATGGAGTGAGAGACACAATGGAAAGAACAGAAGATTAGATGTCTCCATGGTGGGGGGAGGGGTCGCATCTGACAGTGGTGGCTCCCTCCAGGGGCAGCAGATGTTGGTCAGTGTTTGTCTACTGGCCAGCTACTGCATCCCCCTTGGTTTGTCCCATGTGCCAGAACTTTCCTTCTAACTTCATGCCATTCTTTCGCCTTTCAGTAAAGCTTTTACCTAGTAAGATGTACAGTTATTTTCCATTGCTTGCAAATAAGAATTTTGACTGACACACTATCTGATTTTTTTATTATCCATAAAATTCACTTTATATCCACACACAGGTTTTTTTTACACAAAGCATACAAACTGTTTATTCTTGATAGAGGTGTAAAACGTTTTCTAATAGGAGTAGCACCTCAATAAATAGTAGTTGTTTCTTTCCTCAAGGTACAGAATACACAACATATGGTTTTTATACTATTGCATAATTTTTAGTAATTTGCAAAATACGGATTACATAAATGTAGAAAAAATTCAATTTTACTTAAAGCATTTGAAAATAGTGAAAACTGAGATATTAGCCGTATTGCAAATGTCGCTGTCTTCATTTATGCTCCTTATATAGAAGGCTTGGTAGGTCCATGCTGTGAAGCAAGATAAAACATTCATGACCTTCCAAAGCACTTGGCATGAATGAATCCAGCAGTGAATGTGTGACATCATGGAATTCCACAGACTGGCCCTGGAGGGGGCCTTTGTGGTACATCCCAGTACTCAAGTCTAGAATTTCATAGATTATAAAAGCCACTTCAGATTGGTTTTGGAATTTAACAGCATTTACAAAAATAATATGCCATTCATCTACTTGCAATTTTATGAGATGTATTTTTTTTTTTTAAGTTTGTGCCATTTGGCGTGATGCAGTCCCTTAGAAGTAATTCAGGGGTGAAAGACTCAGCAGTGAATGAAATACTGAGAACATCTTCTAACCCAGAATGACTTCTTAGCTTTTTTTTTGCTGTGGTTGCAATCCTCTGCTGACTCAGAAGGCCAGGTAACCTGACACAGGAAGCCCATGGATTATAAATAGAGCAAAGCATGAGCAGCGAAGGAGGGGTATCCTGAAGGCAGGAGGGTACCAGATGAGGTTGGATAAAATAAATGCATCGTGCTTGCCCTTGGCATAAAATTGCTAGTTACACATCTGTTTAGGGGTCCACACTTGACGTTGAAAAATAAGGTGTTTTCTTTTGAGCGTACTTTATTTACATTCTCATTTTAACTTGACCAACTTTCAGTGCATGCCTTGTATTCCTTTCCGCTGTCTATTCTCCACAGTAATAGTGTGTGGTTTATGATCTTTGATTTTCATTATGTGTGTTTATCACATTCCTTACCAAACTTTTAAATATCCTTTTGTTTTCTTAAAAAGCATATTTTTTTTTGTTAATGTCTGTCATATTAAGATATTCAGTGTAAGAAATCATTGATGGTCTCCGATAAAATCGTGGCAATCCAGCCCCCAAGAGCTTAATATATATCTAGCCCACTCCTGACACAGCTGCCAATGAAAGGCATAGCATAATCAATATGCAATTGATCCACATCAAGAAACAAATTGTTATGTGGCTCGTTTTACTGAACAATCAAAGAAACCTTTTTGTCATGTCACATATCAACAAAATGAAAAGTTGCAGGGCACTAAATAAACCCAATGCCTTCTTTCTATATTCATTTTATTTGTCACATGTGCTGCCTTTGAAATATATTGTAGCATGGAGAAGAAAGCATGTTAGATAAAATAACTAAATGTAGACACATTTAGTTGAATCATTAAGAGATAATTCTAAAGCATAAATAGAAAGTATATAACCATTTCAAAAGGAAGTATATGCATATTTCATTTATAAGCTACAAACAGACGATCTGGCATAGAATTCTCTTTCACAAAACTGAAGTTTCCGGGAGTCAGTATGCACTACTCATGACTTCCGTTTTATGTGCAAGAGATGAATGCAGTAAATTAATTTGATGGTATGCGTTAAATGGCAGCATTTTCAACAGAAAAGGGGCATATCCTGGATAGATGTCTAGAAACTTGGAAAATAAAAAACAAAATCCTGTATTTTGTACTTTTTCCTTCATAAAATTGCAGCATGGTTATATCCTAAATGTGTTCAAATGCAGTGTTTTCCTGGTAAAGACACTGACTCTTATCAATTTTAAGAAATATTGGAGAAATAAGAAATCAAAATTGTGACTATGTTTCTAAAGAGGAAAAAGTTCTTGTGATATCTCTGCATGCTCATGTTCCAGATGGGAAAGCTGCAATCAGCCAACACTGTTGCATAAGGGAAGGGGTAACAATGTAACTGAGAAAATGTGGTTAATTATAAATTCTAGTTAACTTAAGAATTTCAATATTAATTCATTTTTTTAAAAAAAGGAAGAAAAGACCTAGGTATGAATCCCATATCTGTTATTTAACATGTGGCTATAGAAAGTAGTAATTATTTTTCAGATTGATTAAAGAGAATATATGTAACATGTCACACGTGCTGCCTGCAATATAATAAGTGCTCAAAAATGCTTGGTATTATTTTCATAGTATTCCTTGTTTACTCAAGGTCAATATTCTGAACATCAATTCTGACTCTAAAGGAATAGATGCTACCTAAAATATGTAGGAGTTTAGATTGAATCAGTAGGACCCAACATTTATTGGGGAGTTTGATAAAGTATGTCACACATTTGATTTTCAAAAGTATTTTGCTATGGAATATTATAAATTTAGAAAAAAAAAGAGACAGTGGTTAGGAAAACACCCAACTTCAAGAAAGCATAACAGTTTAACCTATGTGTTCTGGCACCATCTTTTTAGCGAAATATGTATTCCAGGTCCTGATCCCATCTCTGCCTGCCACGCCAAGGTGAATCCCATCCTGAAGTTAGTGCATAACCCTCCGTTCACTATTGTACTTTCAGAGTTGGTCATTTTTGCCTCCAGCGATGTGTCAGGCTTAATTTCCTCTAGGACCCACTTGTTCATCTTTCTATTGGTCCAGGGTATCTGTAGAGCTCTCCTCCAACACCATATTTCAAATGAACCAATTTCTTTTTTCTACCAATGTTCTTCACTAACCAACCCTCACATCCATACATACTACTGGCATTAGGAGGGTGTGAATGATCTTAGCTTTGGTCTCTGATGACACATCTTTGCTCTTGGTGATCTTTCCTGATTCTTCCATGGCTGCCCTTCTGAGTCTCGGCCTTCTCTTGATTTCTTGGCTGCAGTCTCTCTTTGAATTGATAACTCAACCAAAGTAAGCAAAATCTTTAACAATTTCATTATCATTGCCGATATTAAAGTTGTGTATTTCTCACAACTTTAATCATGTTTTTGTCTTTTTGATGTTAAAATACAGCCCTGTTTTGGCACTTTCTTTTTTCACTTTCATCAGAAGTCTTTGCAAATCATTGCTATTCTACTTTTTGCCGGTAAGAGAGTGTCATCTGCCTGTATTAAATTATTGATATTTCTTCCAATTTTCACTCTTTCTTCTGAGTCTAGCCCAGTTTTTCATATGATGTGTTCTATGCACAGATGAAACAAATAGGGAGATAAATTGCATCCTTGTTTGACACCTTTGCCAACGGGAAACCATTTAGTCTCTCCATATTCTGCCCTGACAGTGGCTTCCCGCCCACAGTACAGGTTATGCAGCAAGACAATCAAGTACTGAGGCTCTCCCATGTCTTTCAGAGAAACCCATAGCTTTTCATGATCCATGCAGTCAAAGGCTTCACTGTGGTCCGTGAAACACAGACTAACCTTCTGGGATTTTTTGGAGCGCTCCAGTATCCAATGAATATTCACAATGAGAATCCAGCTGAACATCCACTTGACTTGCATGGGAAATTAGAACAATGGCCCTATACTGACTGCAGCCCTTGGCATCTCCTGTCTTGAAAATTGGATGCATGTTGAACGCATCCAGTCTGTAGTCCATCGTTTTGTTTCCATGTTTGTTGAGATGATTCTTGTTAGGATTTTGACAGATTTCATCTCTGTGGCTTGAAATAATTCTCTTGGTATCCTATCTGCCCCTGGTGATTTATTTCTTCCCCACACTTTCAGGGCAGCTTTCACTTCACTTCCTAGAATTTCAGGTTCTTCCTCAGAGGACTCTTCTTTAAAGGTGTCTGTCATTCTTTTGTCTCTTCTGTATAGATTTTCGGGATTCTGTTTCCACATTCCCTTTATTGTCTTCTGGTCACACAAGGTGCTTTCTTGTTGATCATTCAGCATCCCTAGTCCCTTTTACTGTCTTGAATCTTCTGGTAGGGATCACTGTTCTTCCTTTGTTATTTGTTGTTCTTTCCTATTTTCTTACATCAACTATTGTAATCTTCTTTCTATCACTACATGATAGCCATGGAAAAGCTGTTTTCAAGATTCTAACCCTGCTAGTATCACCTTTTTACTTTTGCCTCTCACCTGTCTTTGACAATTTTTAGTGTTTCTTCTGTCATGCATCTTGATTTTTCTATCCTTTGTCCTTCTGGCATTATCTTTGCATTCTTCCCTGATAATATTTGTTGTTTCAGTCCATGGTTCTTCTAGTTCTTAGTCACTTAGGTTTAACAGTGCAAGTCTGTTTTTTTGAGGACTTTAAATCCATCAGGAATGTTGTTTGCATTAATTTTGGGCACTATGATTCTTTTAGTTCTCTTCTTCATCTTTACTCTGATGTTTGATATTAACAGTTTGTGGTCTTGTTTTGGTGGAGGGAATACAGCTTCTCCATCTCCTGCTTCCAATTACATAGTCTATTTGATTTCTATTTGGCCATCTGGTAATCTGACCATCATGTATGCAGTCATTTGTTTGGTTGTTTGAAGCATGCATTTGTGATGGACAAGTTGTTGGCTTACAGAAATCCACAAGCCAATCTCCTGCTTCATTCTTGACCTCTAGTCCAAATTTTCTGACATTTGATTCTGCTTTATTTTCTACTTTTGCATTTCAATCACCTATAATTATCGGTATGTCTTGTTTTGGTATATGATCAATTTCTTTTTGAATACTTGCATAAAAGCTTTCAGTTTCACCTTCTTCAGCTTCTTGTAGATGGAGCCTAGACTTGAATGATGGCTGTGGTAATAGATTTTCCTAGAAGTCTGACTGATGTTATTCAGACCGACCTTGCATCAGAGCCTCTAATTGCCTGTGCCACATCTTGCCTCAGTCAGTATTAAAGCCACTCTGTTTCTTCTGAGTTTGTCACTTCCAGAGTAGAACACTTTTTCATTGTCTGACTGGAAATGTCCCATTACAGCCCATTTTAGTTCTCTAACATCAAGCACTACAATGTTTAGGCATTCCACTTCTTACTTGACAATCTCCAGTTTACCTTAGTGCATACTTCTTACATTCCACGTTCCAATTGTACAAGTTATGCGGCATCATGCTTTCCTTTTGCCTTCTGCATATTTCAGCCATTAGACATCCTTCCAGCTTTGGTCTATTTGCACCATTGGCAACAATGCTGTTCATACTTGTTTTCTCCTTTTCCCCAATAACTGAGTGCTATCTGACCTGAGAGTCTCATCTTTTGGGAATATCTCAGCTTTCATTTTGGGCTTTCTTATTATAGGGTTTTCAAGGTAAAACAGAAAAAAGAAAGAGTAAGAAAGTAAAATGCAGCAGTGGTTTACCGCTGCCTTCTGCTACATGTGCAGTGTGTGCTTCCAAACCACAGGTGCTTGGGTCCATAGTGCTGCAGTCACCAAACACCTATGGAATGTAATTGTTCCTTTTCACTTTCATTATTAATGTTCGCTTTATAGTTGTCACATACATTACATCTACATGCATTGACTGTATTCTCCCAAAGTTATAACTTTGATTTCAATAGTCATACATGTTTTAGACAACTTTAGTGGAGGAAAATCATCTTGTTATCCCATAACTTGACATGTCCGAGACTCTCCTTTGTTCCTAGACTTTAAGTTCCCTTTCACTATCATTCATTGCACCCTGAAAAACCTCCTTTAGCATTTTATTCACAGCAGATGTAAGAATTTTCTTCATTTCCTTTAATCGGAGCATGCCCTCATTCTGCTTTCATTGTCCAAGTTTTGATTCCCTCAACAATTCACTTGCTTTTGTTTACTTTTCTGAGTTTTCAGATTGATGTGTGCGTGTCTTATTCAAACTTTCAGTTACAAACAGTAGATAAATACGTTGTAGTGTGCTTACTTCATCTTGGCCCAGCTTATGTATCTATCACACACACATGTATTATTCTAATAGAGTCAGATTGATTGAGCCTTACCTTGACGGCTTATCCTGTTCAAGAAAACCTTTCTTATTAAAAACAAGAAAGGAAAATCTCTCTTGCCCTGCTGCCATCAAGTTATCTTTCTACAGACATATTTTTTTTTCTGAGTTTAGGATTTTTTTGTTTGTTTGGTTTTTGCTTTTTACATTTAGGACTTTGAGCTACGTGGAATTTGTTTTTTTGAGAATATTGTAAATTTGCGATGTAATTTTCCATTTTTCTGTACTGGGAACAATTGTTCCACGCTTTATACCATATAAGACCATACTGATGACTTCCTCCTAATGCTGAGTACACTGTCAGAAATGGACGTTCTCCATATTTGTCTCTGGCCTTCCAAACTCTTCTTTAGTATTACTTTCCTCTTGATGGCATTCCTTGAGCACCCTTTCCAAGCAAAGTAGTTACTTGTCTCTATACGTTGGTTCCTATAACTCTGTAATGCAGATCTTTGTTATATAATTTGTGTTGTTGTATTATAATCGTGTGTGTGTTTAGACCCTGACAGACTTTTGAGCGTATAGAGAACGCATTGTATTCCTCTTAATCATTTTTGTGTTCCAAAAACAAAGCACTTAATAAATCTCCAGCTCTAGGTAATTGTCAACCAGTAGCAACTTCAGAAGAATTAAGAAAACCAGACTGATAGACTGTTTCCTAACATTAGCAAATATTTATTTCGCTCCCATGTTAAAACTGTACCAATACACTTGGTAAATAGGATCACTGACGGGAGGATATTTATGTCACATTTTATATGGTGACTCGGTTTTAAAGTTGGCATGAAATGTGAGAATCACAATAAAACTGACTGATTCTGGAAGATCCCTTATATTGCCCATAAAGAATAATATACATGGCTTTAATGTATATAACAGTTATATACATTAATTGGATTTATGCACAGTGCATAAGACAACGTAAAGCATATAATATGTATAGTATTTTGAATTCTAAGAAAGTGGATTGGATTTTCAGATGTTCATTGATTCAGTCATTTGACCAATACTAATTGAGTATTTCCTTGTTCCAGCACAGACCCAGGCACTGGGGACACTTGGGCTACAAAACAAACATCTTTGTCCTCGGAGAAGTTAAATGCTAGCATGAAAAAGCAAACAATAAACAATATTTAAGTAAAGTGTATAATTTTTTTTTCAGTTAGTGTTATTATTCAGTATTAGTTTATATTAATTTCAGGCGTACAGTGTAGAGGTTAGGCATTTATATAATTTATGACGTGATCCACCTGACAAGTCTAGTGCCCAAGTGTATCCACCCCATTGATCACTTAATAGCCCTGTTGGATATCAGATCAATTGTCATGATATCACAGTGCTGTGTTCAAAAAACCCTGATTTTTCTTAATAATGGCTCCAAAGTACAAGAGTACTGATGCTGGCAATTCAGGTATGCCAAAGAGAAGCCGTAAAGTGTTTGTTCAGTACTATCTGCAGTTTCAGGCATCTACTAGAGGTCTTGGAATGTATCCCCCAAGGATGAGGGGGGCTACTGTAAAATTATTTTTAAGGAAGTAAAACAGGGTAAGCAGGACTGGGAGTGACAAGAATGGTGTGGAAGAAGGTTGGTTTGAGTTGTAGTTTTAAATCAAGCTGTCAAAAAGGCCTCATTGAGCAAACATAAAGTAAGGAATTCAGGAAGTTAGTTGATTTCAGGGGAGACCATTTCAGGGGGGAGAACAGCAAAAGCCTTAAGAAGCATGTCTGAATTGCAAGATGGCCAGTGTGGCTGGAGTGGAGTAACTCTACATATTACTAGATGTTTAAAGGAAAAGAAGTTGGAATTACCATTAACTATAAAAAGTTAACTCAAGAAAAGGGATACTTTTAAGATGTAAACTACAGCAAAAGGCTAAATGTAAAATATCAATTAAAACTGTATTGTGTTGTCTTTCTTCAAACCCATTTACTAATTTTAGAAACTTTAGTCTGCTTAGAATATAAGTAAAGACTAAATTTGTCTTTTCTGTAAGTAGAAGAAAATATGAGACAAATAGCTCTATTGCTGCTCAAGAGAACAGAGAATTGAAAGAGGGACATCTGGGAATCAGGAACCCAGATTTCCTAGCTTGTTTAGTGTAGGGCTTTATTCCATTGTGCTGAAACATCATCAGCAAACTTGGATGAAGGGTGTTTTTTTTCGTTTTGTTTTGTTTTTACTTTAGAAGACCTTGAGACCTGATTTTTTCTGATTTCTATGATTATGTTATTATTTGAAACTGTCATTTTGTATTTCTGATTCTGTCAGAAATAGGTTCTAAAAAAGATGAACTGTGACATTGGAAAAAAGTGTTATGAAGTCGATGATATAAAAAGCCTGGATTTTTGAAGCCCAAGTGGATTTAAATTAATTTTACACACTTGCATGTGATTTGTATTATCTTTTTTTAGAAATAAGTCTTGATTTAAAAAAGATTTCCTCTCATATGCTGCCTACTTCAGCAAAATCTTCTCTTTTCCTTCCTAATCCTTCCTGAATTAGGAAGGATTTTCTATTTTCCTTTCCCTATTTTGTTTTCTGTTTTCCTTTCCCTATTTTGTCTAGCATTTATACCTGCATTATTCACCATGACTGTGTCTTCAAGACACTGTAATTGACCCCAGGGTCACAGTGGCAGACACTGTGCCCACAAAATCCATTATTTATAAGCACATAGTTAGACTACATTTCCCAGCCTCCTTTGTGGTTAGTAGTCATGTGACTGCAATCTAGCCAATGGAATGGATGTGATCCGCTTCCAAGCTTGATCCATACAAACCTCCCTTTGCCTATGAATAGTCAATGCCTTTTCCCATCCAAAAGCTAGATATAGGATACTCCAAGATCCAAGAAGCTGCAACATGGATGACAACATGGAAGATCATCCACTGACCAGAAATACCTCTTTTGGCCTTAATGTGAGTAATGTACTTCTTTTGTATCAAGCCACTGGTATTTGTGGTCAGCCTGTTAGAGCATCTTGGGTAGCACTAACATTCTTCATCATTTATTTGGTTTAATGTTTCACATGTTGCTGCTGAGCATTATTTTTATAGTACTTCATTTAACATCCCTTATGTAGCCATCTTTATTCTTTCAGATAGCAAAATTGTGCCTGTTCATATCTTGTGATGATAGAATTATTGGAATATTGCTTATCGGACATTTTAATGCAAAATAATGATCAGTGGTGCTCCCACCAAGTCACATATGTATAAAACCAAAGCTTATAACTCTTAACAACTGGTCTCAGAAATGTCTCAATCAATGTGATGCTGGCACAGCAAATCCCCCAGAGTGGGCACTCAAGTCCTGGTCCAAGAAGGTACTTGGCTTCATGTAGGCAAGAATTCAAATGTGAGCAGATATAGAGTTTAAAATGAAAGTAAGTTTATTTAGCAGAGAATAAGTATGAAAAAGCCACCCCGCAGACAGAGTGGTGGTCTGTAATTGCTAGTGGAAGAGAGACCCTCTCCACCCATTGAGGTAGGGTTTATATATGTTTCTTGTTTCCAGGAAAATATCTTGGTATGGGGAACTTCTGAAGGGCACAAAAAGAACAGGGGCAGATTTACCTTTAACTTTTGTAAGGTACAGCCTGTGGCTACTTTGTAATAGGTTTAATTATGGGAATGGCCATTACAATGGAATCTCTTTGCTCAATAGGTTTCGGATGGTCTGTTCTGTGTGATTGATTAATGTCTGCCTGAGCTCTGTGTCTGGTAGCACGTAGGTAGCAGGCTTGGAATCCAACCTCCTTATTCCTTCTTCTGTAAAACTAGTCCTCAAAATGGACTTAATTTTCTTCAGGGACAAAGTTATTCCCTTACAACAAGTTGGGCACCACGAGAAATATTTAGTATTTTTAGAAACTTTTTGGTGCACTTAATGATTACAAAGAATTACCTCTTTTACCTCTAGTTTTCAAGTGGATGACTCAACTGGTAACTAAATTTTGGAGGGAGAATCAAGGTTGATGACAGAGGAGATGCTTTCCCCCGTGAAGTAAATTCCATGGCCAGTGGAGTTGCCAAATGCCCCTTTCTTAATTAGAGCTGATTTTTAATATCTGTTTCAATTGACTTAACATTTTTTTTAACATCCAGGTTCATAAAATGGTTTTCTTCATTCTTATTTATTTACTGTATTTAACACCATAACATACAGATTGTGATTATTTCCAGAAAAAAATACTTTTAGAAGTTAATAACTTAACAGGTAAACTCCATCCTACACAACAATGTAAATTAAGACATTGGCTAATTAAACAAGTGAGGAAAAGACTTATTCGCTGCTCTACTGCTAGTTCAAAGCCAACTCTCATGTCCAACACCACATTGCACAGTACTTTTCTCTTGTGTTTTTTGTAATTGTAAATGCACACATGAACAAAACTATGAACACCATTCCTAATACCACTCAATCCAAATGTCTTTTCTTCTTTTTGCATCCTATTCATTCATCCTTTTGATCCAGAAAAAAATCCCACAGCCCATGTGAATTTCTTGGCCATGTTGCTTCAAAATGAGTCATGTCTCCTCTGTATTCTAACAACAAAAATTATGTATTTAATTATATAATTTATTACTCAATTAATACTGTGCTGCCATGTCATTTTTGCTTTCGTGTTTTGGTTAAGCATTTTTGCATTTAACTATGTGTTTATGTCTTGCTCATTTTGAATGGATACTTTTTGCAGAAACAGGTCAGATTGTGTGATTCTAAGTCCTATAGAACTCATCACAGCACCTTCCATTTCATAATCATTTAAAGCTCATGTGTTCATTGATTTGAAGACAGGGAAAAGTTCTTGGAGGACAGTGTACTTAATATCTAAGATTGCCTAAACGCTATGTATTTGAATTTGTGTCTGTCTTTACCACTTACTAGCCAAGTGAGTCTGGGTTTTGAAGATGAATTTCAGCATCTGTGAAATTAGGCTAATAATACTTAACCTGCTTATTTCAGATGGTTATGAGAATTTATTAGAATAATAACATGTGAAAATGCTTCAAGAATAGAAAACAACATCATGGAGATGACTTTTAAAGATGGGCCTTGGAAATTCTATATTTGGGCATCTGACCTGGGACTACTGTAGAAAAGATAAATAGAATCACAGAGTGTATTCTGGATGCATCTGATTGGGCTGCATATATAGACTATGTGAGAATGGATGATGATAAAGCTGGAATAATTAGTGTGGCCAGAAAATAAAGGATTTTATGTAACATGCTAAGGTGTGTGGACTTGATTTTCTAGGCTAGGGCACAGCAGCAGCATTGAAGATTTTTGAATAAGAAAATTACATAAACAGATTTATTCTTTGGAGAAAAAATTTAGTGGATTAATTTTCCTCAGTAATACCTCCTAGTGTTTGCAGCGAGTCTCCCATATAATCCCAAGAAAAAATATTTTTAGAGGAACTGTAATACTCTTACTTTCTCTGTTTCCAATATAATAGATTTATGTTTTTGCATATACTCCCTGGATTTGCACCCCATTACTATAATATGTCATTACTATAAGCATACTCTAAATATATGTTATCAATTTTTGTTACAATATATTAGTCATTTATATTGCCATGATTTTTAAATGAATTGAGGTAAGAGACCAGAGCTCATACAAAATCCATATCCTGAAATGTCACAAATTAATTATATTGCATGATGTCCTGTACAATCATAAATTTCTATTTTATAACTTTCCATTAATAGAAAGAAACATGCATTTATTCATCAGAGTCCATTTTTAATCATAACTATGAACTAAAACTCAGCTGCAAATTGCAAATAACTGTCCATTTAAATTATATTAAATATGTTCCAATATAATATTACTTCTTATAAAAGTAAAGAACAGTGGTTATTTTTTTTTAAGAAATCAAAGTGTACAGACAAGGTAAAAAATTAAGATTCTCCCCTCCCTCACTGCCAGTTGTCTGGATACAGCTACTCTTGTTTCCAGTAGAACTTGTAAGGTGCCTTATAAGGGATGTTTTCCCATTTCTTTAACCCTTAGGCAACAAAGGAAACAAAATAGCAAGAATGAACTTAATTGAATTGCTGTACAAGTGACTACTTCTAAATTAGGAAAAATCAACTCTTTCCAAAAATGCTGTTCTTACTTTCAGATGATTTTCTTAATAATTTTTTTTAGAAGTATGGAAATATACAGCCCTTTAATCAGACTTTTTTGAATCACATTTTATTTTATGCCACATCCTTAAGATCTACTTAGATAAATTTTGGTTTTTCAAGTTTGGTTTTTCAAAACTGAGATTTTCAAGTTTCAATTTTTTTTAATGTTTTTCCTGCAACATTTTGTTAGCATCAAGTGGAAATGGGATTTGCATTTGAAACACTAATACTCACTATTCAGTCAGCCAGGATGTTTCCTTCTTTTAATTTCCATAAATGTCAGTAAATGCCTCTTTTCACCTTTGGGTGAATAGTCAATAGAAAAATCAATTCTGTAACAAATGAACAGTAACATGATTTTACATATGAATTATTTAACAAAGCCTATTTTTATCCTAGAAGGGAAAGACTTAAGGTAAAAATCAGCAGCAAATTATTAATTTTCATTTATTAATATTGTTCATAGAAATGCATATCCACAAGAAGTAAAGAAAATTTATATTTAATTTTTAATTAGTTCATCTTATAGAAGAACTCTATTAATGACACAATAGACAACTATTAAAAATTAATACCGTGTTTTCCCAAAAATAAGACCTAGCCAGACAATCAGCTCTAATGCGTCTTTTGGAGCAAAAATGAATAGAAGACTTGGTCTTATTTTACCATAATATAAGATCAGGTTTATAATATAATATAATATAATATAATATAATATAATATAATATAATATAATATAATACCAGGTCTTATATTAATTTTTGCTCCAAAAGACGCATTAGAGCTGATTGTCTGGCTAAGTCTTATTTTCGGGGAAACATGGTATATAGATATATAAGTAATAAACCTCATTAAGCCTTTAAAATATCATATGTTTCCCCTCTAGACTGTGAGAGATTTAGTGGACCTTAACCCCTGAAAGTAAGTGAACTAATTATAAATGTCCCACTTTAGATACAGAACTTGGATGAACTCAGTCTTTACATCCCTTTATCAAACTCTTCATATTTAATTGATGTCTCCTGGACATTAAAAGACACAAATACTTTACAAATAAAGGTTGATAAATGGAAACTAAATTCACATCTTGAACGGCTAAATATTAAATCAGCAAGATTTTCTCAGTAGCAGAATAAAGGCATTTTTTTAACCCCCATATTGAGCTGTCAGGTTGTAATCACCAGTATCCTAAGTAGGACTATTTTCTAAGGATTACTGCTTCAGTGAAGGAAGCTTCCTGTTAAAATCCTGCTAAAAGGAAAGAATTTTGTTTGACGATGAGTATCCTAGTCATAGGGAAATGAATTTGGCCTAGGATCATTTCTGTAGCTGTTCACTGGGAGGTTGAAATGGATGTTAAGAGGCATACCTATTTATTGAAGGTAGCTCAACTTCTCCCTTCTCTAATTCTCCTTTAAGAGCAGAAAGGAGAATATGGAGCTATAGGTGACACAAAAGCCACATTTTAGGCGTTCTAAATTGACAGGGCGTATAAATTAAATAGTACTGACCTCCTCTCAAGTGTATCCAGCATGAGGGTGGGTCAATAATACTACCTGGCCTCCAGTAGTTGTGGAGTGAGTCCCATTGTCAACTTCTTTGAGGGGTCACATTGTCTCAGCTCCCAGTAAACTGTGATTCAGGGCTTTGTCATACTGAATCACAAGTGGCCCCCAAACTCTGACTTTGAGATCTCTTTCAAATGTCAAGTGTAAAAATAAAAATCACAGAATAATTTCCAATATAGTATTATTCTCTCCATTAAAAAAAAAAATGCTTTCAAAAACTTTTAGCTGACAGATTGACTGTGCCCTTTTCTAGAAACCTGAGTTTTGTACCTGTTATAAAGTTGTACCATTTTTTTCCATGCCATCCCAAAGTAATAATTTTGGGCATAAGATGCCTTAACCCGATTGGGTTGCTATAACAAAATACCATAGACCCTGTACCTTATAAACAACAGAAATTCATGTCTTCATTCTGGAGACTGGAATTCTGAGATCAGGAATCCAGCATGGTCAGGCGAGGGCTGTCTTCCAGGTTGCAGACCTGTAACTGTCCTCACATGACAGAAGGGGCAAGGGAGCTCTGTGAAATCTCTGTTGTAAAAGCACGAATCCCATTCATGAAGGCTCCACGCTCATGACCTAATCACGTTCCAAAGGCCTCACCCCCTAATGCCATCACTTTGGGCATTAGGATTCCAACATGAATTTTGGGGGACACAAACATTCAAGCCATAGCATAGGATAAGCTTATTTCATTGTTTGAGGCATCGCATTCTTTAGCCACCCTGAAGTCTGTAGTGACTGCCCCACTCATTTCAGTGACCCCACTCACTAGCCATCGAAATCCATCGAGGCATGTCTGAATCCAGAGTAACTGATGGATCTGGGACCACCCACACCCTATGTGATTTCAGAGCTGCAGAGCATTTTTAGTAAGTTCCCCAGGTTTATAGAGTTTGAAAGGGCCTTATCTGAATCTGTGAGATATAAACTTCATTTGAAGTATGAGAATTTGTCCAGGGTCAGTCTGGCATTACTTAAAGGCACTCTCTGTCTTTCCTTTCCCTGGCCTTGATGGAGGTAAGGTATCCAATTGTACCTAAGTTTCCAAAAAACAAACAAACAAACAAAAAAATAAAAAACAACTGAAACCACAGGTCTATATACAGGCATACCTCAGAGATATTGTGGGTTCAATAAACCACCACAATAAAGTAAATACCACAATAAAGCAAGTCACACAATTTTTTTGCTTTCTCAGTGCATACAAAATTTATGTTTACAATATGTGGTACTCCATTAAGAGTGCCATAGTATTATGTCCTTAAAAAACAATATACATGTCTTAATTTAAAAATAGTGTCTTGCTAAAAAGTGTTCCCCATCATTTGAGCTGGTTGGAAGATGGCACTGGTAGACTTGCTGGACTCAGGGTTGCCACAAATATTCAATTTGTAAAAAATGCAACATCTGCAGAGCGTAGTAAAGGAAAGAGCAGTAAAATGAGGTATTCCTGTGCTGTGATAACATTTGTCCCTTCTCTCATACATCCAGGCATTCAAACAGTAACTCCCTTTGACCCTCTAATTAGTGCACTTGGATGCATTGTGCGGGACAGAGATTAATTCACTCATTGTGGATGCTGAAGCACACCCTAGGCTTGTCAAGCAGTAACTAATTCTACCCACATCAGTCAGCATTTTTCTCACTTTCATAATATGTAGGACCCTTTTTAAAAGAAAAACTGTCCTTGATTTTTAACATTTCTTAAATTATTTTATGTTAATTCAATGTATAAATACATTGTTATCTAAAATCTCTGTATCCTTTTAGCCTTCATTACAGCTGTAAAACTAAAGCGAATTTACAAATTCAGTAGAACAAAAATCTACTAAAGCAAAAAAAAAAAAAATTACCACATTTTATATTAGGTATGATTTTGGTTAGCTGACATGAAACTACTACTGTTGAAAATATGAATATGGTACTGACTCAGATTCTGTGAACGTCAGGACATTTTTACCATGTCCTGCCTTTGGTTTTACACGAGTCTCTGTCACTTTTTTTTCTGTTTGAACTGCTGGGCAACCTACTGTACGCTGCCAAATCAGTTATCTTTTTCTTGGAGGAGAAATCCTTACTTGCATATTAAATCCATCTACTCTTTTCTCATTAACCTGTAACAATATAAATAATCTTACTTGTGTCAATCATCTTGTAAATAAAACACAAAGTCAGAACATAAAACCTCACTGAGCACTAACTTAAAAAGTAGGTATTCAAAGGATCCAAAACACAATTACATTACCTTTTTTAAAAATATAATAAAAATAAAAATTCAAAAAAAATTACAAAAGAACAAATGCTGACTGATGTGAGTAGAATTAGTTACTGCTTGACAAGCCTGAAACTACATATACAAATCTCAATATAAGATACCTTTAACAGTTGTTTAAATATGTGTATAGGCTTTTTATCTTACTCCTGAAATTCAAAGAAACCTCTAGACCTTTCACCATTTTCTTCCTGTATAACTTTCGTTAGTGTTAAGTCATATATAAATCATCGTTGTGTTATAAATCCAGTGTGTTGCTCAGTATTTTGGCAGCTTCTTATTAATAAGGAAGAGACTATGTTATATTTCTATAGGACCATAAATTGTGAGAAGTGCTTTCATTTAACGTCTGATTGAGTCATCAGGATAATCGTAATGCAGAATGTTGAGGGACTTTCTCAAGTCAAAGAGCTAACAATGACAAAATCATATTAGCCCACATGTATAGACACTCACTTTTAAGTAGCCCACATATGTTTCTCATGTAATCCTTAACCAGGCTTTTGAGGCAGAATTTTTCTGTGATCTCACTTTACAGATGAGAAAGCTGGTAGACTTGCTCAAGGTTACATAACCATTAGGTGGCAAATTTAGGATTTCACTCCAGGCACACTGACCCAAGAGTCCAGGTTTGTCAACCATAGCATCTCTGCTCAAACCAACCTCAGAGTCTGTGGTTTTATTATTCCCTGTTAAAGAATAAAATTCAATGTCATTACTGGCATTTATGTACCTGGAGCCCTGTGGAAACACCTCTCCCTACTTTTTCTTTCCCCCTTTTCCAACTGGTTAACCATCTCATTTTTCAAAATTTAGATCAAAAGTTACCACCTCTTTGAAGTCTCTACAGACCCTGCTCCATAGCACTTCCTTTCCCAGGTAAATGATAAAAAAGAAAAGAAAAAGGTTTTAGACACCTCCCTTTTTTGGCTCGCTCCGTCTCTAGGTTATGTGCGACTCATTAAGACACTTGTGTGATTGGCATGTCTAAACATTCCTTTAAAAGCCGGGCATTTGTCATAGCCATGGAGGACAGGAGCAGTGAAATGCAGACTCCCAAAGGTTCCTAGGTATGGGACATTTTACTTTCCCAGTTATAACGCTTGCCTTCTGGTTCTGAAAGGCTGTGATTTGGCATACAAACACTATTATATAAAACAGTCCAGAAAAGAAAATAAGTAAGTGACTAGCTACCCGATGTGGTGACTTGAGGCAGAAAAGCATCTTCTAAAGCAATGGAAAACAGGATTGAAGTTCAAACACACCAATATGGCATCCTGATCCTACAAACAAATCTGGGTAAATGAGACCTGGTGTGAAGCCAGCTGACTCCACGGCCACAACGGCCACGTTGCTAGCAGCGTCCTTAATCCCCAGTCATTTCTTACCTTTCTGAAAAGAAATGGCTCCCTTTCAATATCAAAACTAAAATTCTTGTTAAAGAATCATTATTGCCTTTTAAATGATAATATGTAATGTATTGGGAAATATCAATAATGATAAGGGAAGCTGTGAGCATTTTTGTTATTACAAATAGATCCTGAAATTTGAAAAATGGACAAACATTTATTTAGATATTTTTACAGGGCTGAATAATATTGCAAATGCTTTCTGTTGCTTATATATTACTTAACCACCATTTTAAAATAGCATTTATAGTTACATTTGTTTGCTGTTCTAAATATTAAAGCTGTCTCACTATCTGTGACAAATAATGATTCTTCTGCCTCACAATCTAATAAATGTAATAAACCTAAATAAGGCAGATTAAACATCATTAGTCAGGGCATACTGTCTTCATCTTCTGATCTTCTATTGTCTCACAGATCATAATTTTAAAAAGCCCCCTGAACTGCACTATATTGAGAGTAGTGACCTATCATATGTCCTTACACAGAATTTTTACCTTCCTTTGAGACACAACCTATGAAGATTCTTTGCTGCTTTTTTTTTAATAACGATCAATAATGTTAATATTTTAACATCTCATTTATGCCATTCTGGCAACTATCTTTATATACCTATTAGATTTTACTCAATACCTATTAATCTTCATAATAGAAAATAAAGTTCCATGGGATCTCTCAATGAAAGGGTTTATTCTGAGCATTAGTTGATTATTGCAAACATCAGTCAAATTTTTGCTTATCAAGGAAGCATAGAAAGCTCTTGGTTGTTGATTCAAAGATGGCATTCTTCTCTACTCACTACATTATTCAAGACATCAATATCCTCATTAAGAAAGTGCTTTCTAATGGTTTGTGTGTATAAGTTTCACCTTTTATAATGTACTTGGGAATTCAGATAGTTTTAATAAATATTGAGAAGCTTTGAAAGGGTAGAGAACCCTTTTTTTTTTTTTTTTTTTTTTTTTTTTTTTTTTTTTTTTTTTGACTATAGCAATGACTTAGGGGATTTGGGACATTTTATGTCAAAATATCTCCACACAGGCCTAATTCAGATCAGAAGCCACTGAAAGTCACTCTCAGCAGATCGGTGCTGCTTCTATGGAGTGACTAAATCTGTACATCTGTTCCTATTATGAAAGTCTTCGCAGAGGGTCACACCTATTATATATTTTTGGTCATTATGAAAAGGTGCTGAAAAGAGTTTAATATCGAGAAGAAATATAGAATGGATATGTTTTATTCTTGGTATGAGGACAGAGTTGTATGCTCACACCATCCGGCACATGCCATCAGTCTATGGAAGAGCAACGCCAATGGCTGGGTGGAGATATGGATTCTGTTAGCCTGGCTTTTAGCCTTTATTCTGCTTTGTTAGGAATTGGCCTCCAGTGTTACATTCTTTTAGATTAACTGAACACTTATTATTTCATGTTTCCCTTATGTTAACTTACTAATTATACATTCTCTTACTATTCTTGTAGTTTCACTGGAGAATAAAACATTCATCTTTGACCTATTACTTGTTGACAGATTTTACTTTTTACCATTTTCCTAATACTGCTAGAACCTTAGAACCTCTAAACTCCATGTAACCCTTCCTGGCTTTTGTAGTTATTGTTGGCGTCCATTCTTGTTTTACATAAAATTTGAAGCCTATAAGACATTGCAAACATATGACATATTTACCCCTGCATTTAATTCCAGTGTCCTTAATTCTCTTAAATTTCCATGTTTGCATCTGGGATAATTTTCTTTCACCTTTAAAAAAAAAAACGTACACATAAGGCTTTTGATGGCAAATTTCCTCACTTTTGTTGGTCCAAAAGCACTTTTATTTTACTTTCATTTTTGAGGGACATTTTATGTGTATAGAATTCTAGGTTGAATTCCTTTTTTCTGGCTTCCAATGTTGCTGTTTGCAAATCAGCTTTCGCTCTCATTTGTCATCCCTCTGATGGTAATGTGTCTTTTTCCTCTGGATTTTTAAAGCTTTTTTTTTTCTTTTTTTTTGTCTTTGGTCTTTGGCATTTTTAATACGGTTTGCCTTATGTTTTTTTATTGTTGGTGATAGTGTGTGTGCTTACCTCTGTGTGATTTGCTGAGCTTCTTAAATGTATGCGTTGATGCTGTTCACAAGTTTTGGAAACATCTCTTTGAAGATTGCTTGGCCACATTCTTTATATCTCTTCTACTTCTGGTACTCTTTTTATATTTATGTCTATACTGCTATTTCTTCTAGTTGCTCATCTTTTTCTCGCTTCTCTTACACATTTAATCATAGGTATTTTAAAGTATCTGCTATCTCTCAAAGTATCTGCTAACTCTCAATGTGGATCATCTGTGAATCTGTTTCATCTTTTGATCCTTAGTAAATTTTCTTGTATCTTCACATGTATAATAATTTCAGGTTATACGGACACAGTGTGTACACAAACTGTGGATGCTTTAGTGATGTTTTCCATCTAAAAGGCTTCCACCATCCTCTGTTAGGAAGCAAAGGCAAAGGGTGGTCACCTTAATCTAATCACAAACTGAACTGTGTGGAGAACCAGTCTACCTCTGGTTCTCCTCTAATCCTCCGGCTGCACCCTCCTGAGCTTTGATTGAGAACCTGTCAGGTCTTTGTTCCTTAGCATTGAAACATTATAGTAGCTCCTGCTTTGCATTTCAGAGCTCCTGGCCCCACTTTCCAGTCACGTGCCCTCCTCAGATTTCAAGCCTGCAAGTCTTGAAGATGAGACTAGTTAGGTGCTTGAGGCTATCATCTCCCCTATTAATGTGTTTTGCTTCTGCAGCATCTCTATCATTGTAGATTTCATTCTAATTTTTATACGTTTTTGGCCCAAGGCACCATTTATTCTTACAATTGAAGAACTTAACAAATTTCCCTTGGGGAAAATGGCCATGCCTTTGAGGGTCCTCAAGTTTCCAACTTGTGTCACTAGTCCCATGCACCTGCAAAATACCATATGGTTTTTCTTTTCTTTCACTCAGAAAGATTCTCTCCATCCAGAATTTCAGTTTCTCTAGTTCTCAGTTTTGCCAGAGGTTTGTGATGTTTTAAAATGATTTTTGTAATTTATCCCTTTTTTGTCATTTGTGTGATGGAAGCAGTAACTTGCAATAGCCTATGCAGAAGTAGAAGTTCCTTGTTTTGTTTCTAAGTAGATAAATATGAAGTTGTGTTACTTAGGAAAGATGGTATCTCAAGGAAGTTTGGGGAAAATAATCAAATTATATGGTAGAGCTACCCTTCCATCAATTAAATATTCTCTCATAAAAATAAATCCAATAACAGCATTTTCATAAGTTGCTATTATATGTTGGATGTATGCCAAGGAACATATATACAGATATTCATTATTCATAGAGTAAATGACACTATAATCAACACTGCATACACTAGTGGAGAAAATAGAGGAACTAAAATACATTAGTGGAGGAAACATACAGATTTCACTCAAATTCCATTCAGAAAATGAAGGGAAATGGGAGATGGCACAGAGACCCTGGTCTTTAGCACGTATCAGATCCTGGACCCCAACTGTTAAGTAAATGATAAGCACTGTAGAGTAATAGTTAAGAGGACAGGCTCTGGAGTTGGCCTGCCTGATAACACCATTTTCTGTTTGACTTTGGGCAAATCACTTAGCTTGTCTGTGTGTCAGTATCTTCATCTGCAAAATGCTAACACTACTTAATAGAGTTCTTAGCAGAATCGCATAAGTTAACATTCTAAGGTGCTTAGAGAAATACCTAGCACATATTTAGTACTCTAAAGTGTTTATTAAATAAATAATTTTTATGCACATCCTCCACCCTCTTTTCTTGGCTCACTTCCCTGACAGTAGAAGCAATCTGGCCTCACAAAAGTCTTCCCAGCAGGAGAATGCCTCATTTCCAGGTTATTCTGGTGCAGTCCTGGACACTAGCAAAAAAATACCCTTGTAAATGGAGTGTGCTGCTTTAGCAGCTCACTTTCTATCGGTGCCTGGATGTTACTTCAGGGATTGGGCAATCCCAGTCCTATTTTCCACACTTAGGGTTTTTTTGTTTTTTTTTTTTGTTTTTTTTTTTTTGTTTTTATTTATTTTTCTGTCTGTAAATTCAATGTTGGGAAACTCCTTTTGCTAAAAACCAGCTCTAGAAATCTATTCATACATTCTAGATATGGGTTTGACCTCCTGGTTTCTGAGTTATAACACCATGTCTCGATGTGTTGCCCATTTCCTTGATTCTAGCCTTCAAAATCTTCCCTAAGTAAACAGCAGGCTCAGGTGTCTGGGTGAAGGTGTTGGTTTTAGAATTGTCCTGGAATGCTGACTACCCATGCTTATTTCAAGTGCCTGTTTTCACATAAGAGCCAACCACGTGTCTTGCTTTGTTTTTCTCTGTTTTGATGAAGAGGATGGAACTGGCCCTGAAATAAAGTAGTAGGTGCTTTGGAAGATGGGATGAGCCCTCTCATGTCCTCTGACTTCTCCCCCAATATTTCCACTCTCATTTATTGTCCATGTCCAGAATCTCATTTTTTAAAACCAAAATATTCACTTTTAAATTGACAGAACAGTCAGTTTCTGCAATGTCCAGCTGTTATAGATTGCTGGGTACTGGCAAAAGGGGAGCCCAACGCAGTGTCACCTGCTTGTCCTGATATGTCCCAGCTGCCGTCAGCGGACAAGCTCAGTCTCTAGGCATCTCGCTTCCAATGCCCTAAGGAAGCGAGAGGAAGTAGCTGATACTTGCACACTTTGATGTTCTCCTGCAAAGGCCCCTAAAATTCCCATCTCTGCAGTCTCAAGGTCTGAGAGAGCACACAGCTGCCAGTTTAAATCACTGCTTTGATTGACTGCCACCACATAGCACATGTACCGACACACCAGTGAGGTTGCAGGTGTCCTCAAGCGCAGCTCCTCTGCCTCCACTGAGCCTGTTTGATGTTTCAGTGGCTGTCCCTTGCCCCACCTGTCTCTTGGAAACAGTTTCTATGTTAGTGTGGTCCTCTGTTAGCATTGACTATAAATGGGTCCTGTTGAGTAGAGGTCCATCCTTGGGCTGATGCATGGTGGGCAGAGTGGGGTCATATTACCTTCAAAGATATTGACTAGTAACTGTATGTAGATGGAGCAGTGGATCCTAGAATGGGGTGAAACTTGAGAAATCCAAAAACATCAGACAGAATTATGATCGTAATAAATTCAATGGAGAAACAGGACACGGTGCCATAAGAATGTATATAATAATAGAGGGCGAAGGGCAAACAGACATTTGATTCTCTATTGTATCACCTGGAGATGTATAACGTGTTAACCCGTGTACCTATCCTAAATGTTTTGTTCCCCTCATCATCCTAATTCAGCAGCCCACAGCTGGCCTGCTCGGATGCCATTTGCCGAGTGCCTGGAGGTTGTGTAGGGAATTCTTGATATCTCTTTGGACTCCACTCCAGCCCCTTGGCATCCAGGTGTTTCTGTTCTACTTCTCATTCACAATAGGTGTTTGGTGCTACTCTTTTTGTTTCCCTCTTCCCTCCCACAGGTAATCCATCAGCTGAAGCTCTCAGAGAATGAAAGTGTGGCCCTGCAGGAACTCCTAGACTGGAGGCGGAAGCTCTGTGAGGAAAGAGAAGACTGGCAGCAAATCCTGCAGCACTCAGAGCCCAGAGCACCTCCCCCACCTCCTTGCAAAAAGCCAACTCTTCTGAAGAAGCCTGAAGGGGCCTCCTGCAGCAGGCTGCCTTCGGAGTTCTGGGACACGACCATTTGACGTGGTCCGAATTGCAGACTCACAGCATAAAGCTGCCTACAGATTCCAGGCTGCACTGACAGAAGGCTGCCTCTGCTACGTGCTGGGTACTCTCTCCACACATTTACACAGAAAAGCACAGGACAGAGAAGTTAAATACACCAGATTCCGCGTGTGTGTGTGTGTGTGTGTGTGTGTGTGTGTGTGTGTGTTCTTACCCATTCTGTGGGGATCCACTCAGATTGTCAGGCTTTGTGGTTATAGGACCATGCTACCCCTTGGTAGTAAGAGAAAGGCCATGAACAGTGTGGATGAAGTGAAAGAGAGAAGAGTCGTGGAGGAGAGGAGGGATCCATGCACACTGTCCACTTGTTTTTGTGTGTCTGGCCACGTGTTTATTGTACTCCGATCGTCTTACTATAATACACTCTGCAGGACATATGTTTTATTTCTTTGTAGGCGTTTGTGTTTTATTGGAATTACAAACCTGAAAATTATTTACATGTTTATTACTGTATTTTATAACTGTATGCAGTTGGTGGTGCTCCCTTTCTTCAAAATACAGATTTAAAAACAATCATTTCTAGATTTTTTTTTCTTTTACATACCATTTTTAAACCGAAAGTACCTAAATATTACAGAACTATGTTGTTGTTTTAGCTTCGCCCGTGTTAAGCCCTGCAAACATATGGACCAAGTCCCACGCTTTCTTTCATTCATTGATTAGGAGGCAGTTCCTTCCTATGCCCTGTATTTCTGGATATGGGGGCTGTGAGCTCTAGTTAAAACTCATCTGCCGACTTCACCATAGGTTACAGGGGATTTTGCATCACTCCACATGTATGGCTTCCAATTCATGGCTGGTGGTATGAAAGGGCCATATCCATTCCAAGGTCTTCACAGTACAGGTAAGCACGCTGAGGTTTACTGGCTTGAGCAGTAATGCTACATAATAAGACAACTGTCCTCTCAGAGCGCCACTGCATGGCTCACCTGCTGTATACCCTCAACCCTCTTGTAATGCAACTGCCTTGTTTATTGCTGTTCTTCTGTTGGCTGCCAGGGAGTTCTGAGCAGTGGCGTCAGACTCTCCATCATGTCTTGCTACTCGGAACTTTTTATTCATACCAGCCTTTGAAAAGTTACTGTGCCAATAAAAGGGTACAAATATGTGCTTCTGTGGTTTTATGTATTTATTGTTGCTGTCTTCCATGGATGCTTCTGTTTCCTGAGAAGTAGGGGCAAATAAGTGATCTCATGCATCCGGCCTCCCTTCGTGTGCTCTTTTCACAACATTTTGCAAGCTTCGGGGTCTAGTGGCTTGTTTTCAAATAAAGAGTTCATGGTTCTTTAGATATAATTATGTAGGCATCTGTCAGTTTTAGGAATAATATGCTCATCATTTAGGAATCATAATAGGCCAACAGACCAGGAGATGGCTGCCATTGAAGAGAGAGTTTGTCGTACTCACAAATCCCACACCATGCCACGGGAAAGCAACATGGAGAGGCACCTGGGTTGGTCGGGAGGCAGAGGGCGTGAGGGAAATAGTGGAGTAAGGTTTTTTTCATGGTTTCATGGGAAGGACTGGGTGAGGCAGGGTATGCAGGCATAGCATGGATGAATTTGAATAATTGCAACAGGCCCTGGGTTGCAGAGGCTGAACCTGGTTAATGGATACGTGGCCCTGGGCAGGGTGATGGGCACCTGGAGTGGGAGAGACCAGTAAAGGGTGCGGTTAGGGTGTGAGCTCTGGATTTGCTGGAGTTTTTTATTATCTCTATGGCTTGGTTAGCCCCGGAAGAGGCAGTTCCTCCAGGATTAGCATGGCCCAGATATCAAAGTATTAGAATACAGAAAAGACATATTTACTGCATGGTTAATACATGGCAAATTACTAATGCAATCCAACAATTACGAGAAGGCATTCTGACCAACCTCCTCCTGAACAACAACCAACCCCCACACCCTGCCTCTTTCTCCCCTATCTCCCTAATGTCTGACTTCCTAACCTCAGTAACGAAACAGAAGAAGCCATCTTTCCTTAATATGTATGGCTTCTTTGGCCATGCCTTGCTCCTCATAGGCACTTAGTGACCTTGGGTGAATTAAATGCTTGAACAGGATTTCCTGCCCTCAACACACACACAGTAGATTTCTTCAGACCAGAATGAACAGTGTGAACTGTTCAACATTGTACCTTGTGAGAAATTGTTTCAAATGTGCCCTGAGCACTTGCAGTGACTACTCTGGTGCTTTGCACATATTATTTCTAACTGACTATTTCTAACTGACATATTATTTCTAACTGACACATGACTCCATGGTAATCATTATCATCTGTGAATTAATCATCCTGAAATTGAAACTCAGAGCTTTAAGTAGGCTGACAGAACATAAACCCTGATCTTTATAGTTCCAATGTCCATGAAATTTTAACTTGATATACAGAAATTTTCTGCTTACTATATCAAAATGTATCTTTAAAAACTTCAAATTAAATGACCTTTTCAGGGATACATAGTTGTGTGAAATTGTGATAGAAGACCATTAGAGGGAAAGCTTAGGTGAAGTAAGCAGTCTCCAGCACACGTGGAACCAAAGAAAACCACTTTCTAGCCTATTAACATGGTCACAGATTAGGGTTTGTATAGTTGTAAACTGAATCTGACAATCACCTGCTAAAGGTACCGTGACCATCATGAAATAGTAAACATTTGATCTGTCTAGTAATCACTTAGCCTCATCTAACATTTGTTGACCTAGAGCTGGGGGCGAACCCCCTAGAAGATTTTCTAAAACACAAACTCCTTAGTTGTTACTGACTTTTATATTTAGTTGTTTGTTTTTCCACAGTGGAGAGCGATTTCAAGTATGTGTTAATCACTACCTTAGAACCATCTGATTATACCTGTTCTACTTGCATAGAAAAATCAGCAGAGATTCAAAAGCATTCATAGCCATGGTGGTAGTAACAGTATTAATAGTCATAATAATATGAGCTAAAATCCGAGTCTGAGTGTATATTAAAGGGACTCTCAGAATGGTTCTCTAATAAATACAACATTGCCAAGAAAATAAACAGGTACTATTCTGGATAATAAAGCACTGAATTTTATTCCACATAAGCAAGATTTCAACAATTATGTATATTCGCAGTAAATTTAATGATGGTATTTTAATTGTTATCAGACCATAAGGTATGAATTATGATATATTATCAGGATTAAGACCTTATGTTTAGCAATATAATTGGTAGAAATTATTACCCTATGTTCAAACACTGCCCAATCTTATTGCTTTAAAAAAAATGCTCTATAAGGGGTCTCAAAAAACTATCAAAAAGTTTATTGTGAGTTAAAGTGATTTAAGATGTATTTTTAGAGTGGAAAAATATATCATTACTATTCTTAAATAGTGATATCTAATTTAGAAAAATTGCATTTACTAAATCTACCCAGTAAAAGCAACAACCAATTAAAATAGATATGTAAATGAACTTTACATATGAACAGTACATAACTTAGACAAAAAGTACATTATGAATTCCATAATCTAAAGGGACGGATATATTTCTGTCAAAATTCTATTGCTATCAATTTCTAGCCAGACATCAAACTCAACTCATACCACAATAAAGGGCATGAGGTTATTATATAATAACATTCTAGAAAGGGACACATTTCACACACTAGCTATTACTCTGCACTGCTAATTTATTTTCTAACTTTTAAACATAGATCTGTAGTTAGAAGTTAGTAGGTTTATTTTTATTTTCATCAGGAAATTTTCTACAAAAATATTCTTAAATTAGCTAGAAAAAAAGACCCAACTGTGTGCCAAGTAAAAGTTTAGTTTCATTACATTTTTCAAATTGTTTTCAGTTGCACATAAAAACCCATGTGATGAAGATGAAAGCAATTACATTTGTATTTATTGTGCAATAGTAAATTGTCTACAATGTTCATACATTTTCCAAAACAGCGCGGCTTTCAAAAAATTAAAACTATCTTCTCCATTTCCATACTATTTCTTTTACATCTTATTCATAAACAATGACTTTATCAAATTCTGCTGCAATGTTCTACCCATGTGAATTACAAAGATAATCCGTGTAGCAAAGGGTTGTGGCATGCTGAGTTACACACTGGAAAAATTACCTGTGTAGTTTTTCACTTTACCTAAGTACTGCAGACCCCTGGGGTGTTCCATTATTATGGTTTCAGTAAGTTTCTCTAAAATCCAGGATGCTTTGTAAAACTTTAAAGATGACACTTTCAAAGGGTAAGTCTTATTAGATGCCTATAATAATACATCTCTATCACCTGTTCTAATTTCTCAGATCACTTTTCAGATTTAAAAAAAAAGTCTATACCTAAAATATCATTTTTGTATGCTTTGACATCAGCATGACATAATATGGATTTTATTTAGTTTACCTTATCATTACAATGGCAGAAGAGAATCTTGATGTTTTCTCATAAGGAAATATTAAAGGTGAATAAATCTATGTATTCATTTCAATTGTTGTCTTATAAGAGGAATGCTTCAACTGTCTCTTTTCTCTCCTTTGTATTAGTCATCCACAGACATCCTGGCATGTCTGCTAGCTTGCCTTTTCCTACAGCCCCAGGGAACATGTGCTGCTTCAAAGGAAGACTGAGCTTCCCAGATGACATTTTCCTGATGTCACCACTTAGTTTCCAAAGTCTAAAGAAAATGAAAGAGAATGAAACTATTGATACATTCCAAGGGGGAGATCAAAGCTCTAAAGAAAAATGGAATAAAACCAAATTCAATTTGAGGTTTTGATCTTTTAAGATTTCAGCAAACAAAGAGGCTAGAGGTCCATGATCTAAAACAATTGGTTGAAAAGTGTATAAATTCTGTCACATTTTGAAGAGAGGTTTTCTTATTGAACCTATTTGGGGGGCTCTATTAAACTGAATTTAGCCAAACGGAGACTTGTATTAGAAAGAGCAAGTCCACCTAACAGAGTCGCTATTATTGTTCGTCAACGTTGTTGAATAAAACAATACTGCAAAAGTAACTTTTTGGATACAATTATATATAACTTTAAAAAGCGATGTTGTGAATTGCTGTGAAGGTGGTACAGGGTATTAGAAAAATCTGAAGGAAAACTGAATGTACTTAAAGGAGGGATGGAAATATTTTCTAAAATAGTATTTGTACTGAGACATGAATTGGGCAGGTGTAGGAAAAAGAGAAGAGTGTACTGCCATTTAAAATGTAGAAAGTCCCAGAAATGGAGAAGAAACTCAGATGTACTGTATTCTACTAACTGACTCTGCCTTTCCCAGTGCCCTGAGTCCCCTGCACATACCTTCATTATAGCACCCATCAACTGGTATCATAATTTCTATCATTCCCTATACACTGTGAGGACTTAAGGGACCTTCGTATCCCTCAGACTCTAGAATAGTCTCTGGCCCACAGAATACAACTACCTATACTACTTACTAATAGGTGAATTCAGCCAAGCAGAATTGATAGGACCAGTGTATGTAAGAGCTCATTTAGAGGGAAAGATAGCGCCCCAGGTATCTGGGATCCTCAAACCACTCAGACTAGTCAAGAAGGAACATCGCCTGGCAGTCCATTCAGCCCTCCCAGCTTCCCATGAAAGTAATCGCTAATGGAGAACACAGGTGCACATTTCACCCCCCTCCCTAAGGTGGCAACACAAATTCAGCAGAATATCTAACTGCCTCAGGGTAAAGGATGAAGGCAAAATCATGAGTCACAAAGTATTGGAGAAAAAGAAGACAATAACGTCAACAAGAGAAAGAAATTATGCCCAAAGAAATGGTCATTGGGAGCAATCAGAACTATGCTGATATAAGTATGTAGTAGATAATTGTTGGGACAACTTTCCAACTTGGCAGATTCTGTGGCGGTCGCTCTGGAACTACTTTCTGATTCTGCAAGCATGTTCGTGATTTTCTCAAATTCAGCATCAAACTAGAGACTACTCTTTGGCCCTCCCAAAGATTCTGTAAGCCATTTAACATCCTGTGAAAAATCTGGGGGAAACTAGCTAGAGGTGACTGTTTTTTCTCCTGAACCTTTTTTGGTATAGTAATTGGTACCAGAGGTAGCTGCAGATAACAGACTCTCAGGGAAATGAGAATCTGAAACGTGTTATCTGAGCTGGTTAGATTTAAAGGGGCAAAAATTCTGCTGGCATTAAAGGATGGGGCACGGGTAGTGTATGGCAGATACTTTAATCGTCCCCCAGAATTGTGGGAAATAAAGTACCTAATAAAGGAAAGGAAAGGCTTTGGTGGGCTACTTGACTGCCATCATAGACAAGCATGGCAGGAATGGGAGATACAATGGTTATGGAGTATGTGTTTCGTTGTTTTCATCTGTGTTAGAGATCACAAAGGTAGGAAACAAAAAGCTCGGGGCTTTTCATTCTCAGCTCATGGTATAATCAGGAGACCAGGGAGCTTCTATGTCTTCAGGAATATCTTATCTCTTGTAGCTATGAGGTACATGTAGTAACAAATCATTATTTGATCATACGTCCAGAGTTTGCAGGCCCACGGGATTCAAGATTAAGTCATTGTTTGCAAAAGTGTGAGACCCAAAGAATTGGAACAATGATTAATGGGAGAAATTAATCACTCTGAATACCCACAAAACACCAAACTCTTGAATCTCCCCACCCCGTGTCCCACGACTAGCTGGTGGTATTCATCCTTTCCTTTCTCATTAGACTATTCCTGCCTTAAAGATCATAGCATAAACACCTCAGGGAGTTGTCCATCTTTCAAACATTCTAATGCCAAGACTATACCACAGATCAATCAAATCAGAATATCTGAAGGTAGAACCCAGGCATCAGAATTTGTATAGCTCCCCAGATAATTGCTAGGTGAAGCCAAGATTGAGAGCCACTTGCTGTAAGGACATCCCAGTTGATCTTATACCCTCCTCTATCAATTCTTACTTCCTTCTACCTTCCCTGGTAGCCTTTTCTGACCAACCTAATAATAACTAATCATAACTGCAATCTCTCCACACTCTCCATTCACCTTTTATGCATTATTTTTCTTCATATCATTTATCACCATTCAACATATGTTTTATTGTGCTTCTTTATTTAGTTTCAATTCTATGTCTTCATACAAGAATGTAAGAGGACAAAGATTAGTGAAATCATACTAGTGGACAGACATATCTTGTCCATTTTCCTAGAAGGTGAGATAGAAGCAGGGGTCTACATGAATTTGTGGACAAGTGCTAATGTTTCAGCTACATAGTCTGGGACTTTGAGAACAAAATTAGGAGGTAACAAGGAAGTTTGTGAAAGAATTATGAGGCTTCAACTTTCAGAATCAAATCACCTGAGAATATTTACCAAAAGAACTCACTTTGAAGGATGTTACACAAACTGAGAAAAGTTTGTTAATGTCAGTCAGAATCATTTCTCAGTCACACCAAGAACTTTCTCTAAGGACTTCTGAGCAAAGTGATCATGGTAATAATGATGGCAATTGTATGGGCCTGATATAGGGACTCCTCCTCACCAAGTCTTACCTGGTTATTAGCACTTCTGAATGCCCAATCTGCCAGAAGGTGAGACAAACACTGAATACCCAACGTGATGCAAAACCCCTAGGCACCAATCACTCAACTGTGGCAAGTCAGTTAAAACAGACCTCTTCTATCATGGAGGAGGAAATTTATCTTCCCTGGAGTTGACATTTATTTTGGTTATGAATTTATCATTCCTTCCAGTCAACCTATTCTCAACAACACTATCCATAAGATTATAGAATGCCTTATAACAATTGTAGTGTCAACTAAAATACTTCTGACCCAAACCCTCATTTTACAGAAAAGTAATTAAGATGCTGGACTGATGCTAGCAGGATTTATTGGCCTTTGTTACCCAGAGCAGCTTGGCCTCGAAGAATGACGAGATGTTCTACTAGAGTCCTAGTCATGAAACCAGCTGCTGTTCAGCACCATGTAAGGAAAGAGTGTTGACTTATATAATGCAATTTAATTTGTAAAACAGAGACCAACATATAGTGACAATCCTCCCATAGTCAGAGCATGGTAAGGGATCCACAGATAGGAAATGAGACTGACAACTCACTCTTATACCTAATAGCACACTCACAAAGTTCTTGTGATGTCAACTGAGTTCTATGAATTAAGTGATCTTAGACACACGATGTGGGTAGGTCTGCAAAAAGCCAAGACACCCCAAGGCCTGCTGCCAGCTCCCTTAAGGTTCAGCCACTGATAACACCTTTTGCAGTAGGAGAGTTGTGTGACGCAGGACACCAGAGAATCACTAGAGTGGGAAGAATTGTGGTCACCTGGTTAATGTAAGTTCTGGTTTGGTGCTAGTGCTGAGCCTGGAGTGACTCAGCAAAAATCTCAGAGCACAGTGAGGCCAGTTGCTGCCCACCTGGGGCCTGCCAGATTCCAATAGTTTTCCAAGAAAGAGTACAATGCGGGTGGGGCTGGCTGTTCATGTTAGAAGTGTCTCCAGTAGTGAGTGAGTTCAGGGGGCCAGGGTTCCAGTGAGTCAGTAGTTTGGAGTAGTACAGCTTACCAGACCAATCAGATTCGGATTTGGCCAGAGAGGGAGGGCTCAAACAGGAAAGATGGCGCCTGCCTGCCGGCTGCACAAAGATAGACCTCTCACACAGGGAAAATGCTATCTTCCAGTCCTTCCCCCAAAGCCACACACCTCTGTCTGTCCTCCGTGTCTCTGAGGCCTCCCAAGTCACCATCTCTCTGCTGGAGTCCAAGGTGAGTGCCTGCGAGCAAGTGAGTCTGTGAGTGGACCATTTAAGAGGACATCTGTTTTTCCTGAAGCCTTCTAGCCCACTCATAGGGTCAGAATCCCCACTGTTTTTCACAGCCAAATGTTGTGGGGGCTCTTCTTCTTGTCACCAAGCTGGGAAGCCTAGTGTGGGTAACTAATGCGACCAATATAACAACCTTCTTGATTCTCAACCACCATAGGGTGGTTTGGGGCCCATTCTCCAGGTTGATTGTTCAATAATTTAGTTGTAATTGTAATGTGTTCATGCAAGAATGCAGGCACACTGTTTACTTACTTTGCCATTTTGGACCAAATGTTGGTACTTTTGATGTTGTCTCAAAGGCTCCTTAAACTCTACTCATTTTTTTGGATTAATTTTTCTTTTTGCTGTTTTGATTGGGTGTTTTCTGCTACCTTATCTTCTAAATTGCTGATTTAATCCTCTGCTTCATCTAATCTACTCTTGATTTCTTCTAATGTATTTTTCATTTCAGTTATTGTATTCTTTATTCCTGTCTGGTTCTTTTTTTTTTTTTAATTTCCATGTTTATGTTTCTTATTCTTTGTTGAAGTTCTCCCTGAGATCATACATTGAGCATCCTAATAATCAGTGTTTGGAACTTTGAGTCTGGTAGATTGCTTATCTCTGTTTTGTTTAGTTCTTTTTCTGGAGCTTTGTTCTGTTCTTTTATTTGGGACATGTTTCTTTTTCTCCCCATTTTGGCTGCCTTCTATGTATTAGGGAGAGCTGCTGTGCCTCCTGATCTTAGTAGAGTGACCTTATGTTGTAGGTGTTTTATGGCAACCAGTTGTGCAGTCTCCCTGGTCATCAGAGCCAGGTGCTCTAGGTGTGTCCCTTGTATGGGTTGTGTGTGCCCTCCTGTTGTGTTGAGCCTTGGTTGCTGTTTGCACATTAATGAGAGGGATTGACCCTCAGCCTGATTGGTTGTGAGGACTGGCTGTGACTACAGTGGAGGAGCTGTTATGTAGGGGCTGCCTACATAAACAGGGTCCACTTTAGCTTGGCTCTGGTGCCTGCAGAGTATGCCCTTTGGTTGTGTTATCCTCAGAGGCAGCCAGGTGATGCTCTGGCTTGGTCCAAAGCTGGCCACCAGGTGTGCTAGCCCTGGGGCCTCCTAGGAGAGTACTAACCACAGGCCAAATTTAGGGCCAGCCTGTGCTCTGCCTGGGACCACCTGGTAGGAGCCACAAAGCACTCCATGATTGCTTCCACCCACACTGGGTTTAGAGTTACCTCAAGAGGCCAATCTGTGAACTGAGGCTGCCTATTTTTAATGCCGGGCTTAGGGCTGCTCAGCCAGAAGTACCGAGTATGCAGAAGCCAGATGCTGCTTGTTTGGGTTTTATGAACCTTTGAGAGATTTTAGGCAAGTCTACAGCATGAGCTAAGACAGGTTGTTTGTATGGAAAAACCACTGGAAGCGGCTTAGGTGTGCCTGAAAGCTGGGTGGGGTGGGGTCTCTAGGAGTTACTAGAGCAGGGCTAATGAAAAGTGATAGCCAGTTTGATAGACTCAGGTATGGTGTCTGTGTGCATCGGCATGCAAGGAGCAGGGAAGTCTCAACAAAGAAACAATGGCTTCTGCCAGCTCCTACGCTGAGAGAAAGCTACCCCTCCAGCCTCACCCTAAAGCCAGATAATTCAGTTCTTTCCCTCCAGCCCTCACCCTAAAGCCAGATAATTCAGTTCCTCCCCATATGTCTCTGGCATCTTTTGAACCGCTGCCCCAGAGCAGGAGCTAAGAGTGAGTCCATTGATGAGTAAGTCCATGTGCAGGCCCTTTAAGAGGAGAGCCTGGGACTCTAGCCTCCCTCTGTCTCAACCACAATCTCTACTGGTTTTCACAACCAGAATTTATGGGAACTTCTCTTGCTGGCACTGGGACTCTGGGGTGGGGAGCTTGGTATGGATCTGGGACCCCTGACTCCTCTGGGGGGGGACCACACAACCAAGATATCCCTCCCAGAATGTTTCCAGACATATGAAATACAGTAAATGTGAATAGATTATATTCAAAATATATGAAAAGATGATAAAATTAAAAATGCATTTAAAAAAAAAAGAGAAAAGAAAGAAGGAAAGGGAAAAGACCAAAAAAGTCCAGTTAGTTGATATAGAATTTGGTGTCAGAATATATTGCCTTCCCATGTGTGTTTGAACATGAAAAATTCATCTACCGTGTTTCCCCGAAAATAAGACCTAGCTGGACCATCAGCTCTAATGAATCTTTTGGAGTAAAAATTAATATAAGACCTGGTCTTATATATTATATTATATTATATTATATTATACTATACCCAGTGTATTATATTATATTATATTACATTATTTTATTTTATTTTATATTATATTATATTATATTATATTATAGACCTGGTCTTATATTATATTAAAATAAGACTGAGTTTTATATTAATTTTTGCTGCAAAAGTCACATCAGAGTTGACGGTCAGGCTAGGTCTTATTTTGGGGGAGAACACAGTATGAACTTTTCTTGATATGTTCAAACATAAAAGCGGGGTAATATTTATATCTACCATGCACAAAGTGAGTATTAAATGAAAGGCTTAATTTGAAAGTTTACTGTGCAAACATCACTTATCATTTTACCTAGAGTTGCTGCTTTGTTACTGAACTATCTGTGGCTCTTTAAATGGCAAAATAATAGTTAATTTTTGCTTTTCTTAAGTAATTTCAGAGAGCCCTAAGGAAAAGAAAGAGAAAGAATAAATATGTGTCTTATTTGTGATTCTGTTTTTACCTCAGGAAAGGTAAAATTAATAGGCCAGTAACTATGAGGTGCAGAGTGTAAGTATTTGGTGTGCACTCATTCATAAGGAGCGCTGGACTAGAACAATAGGAATCGAGGTTCTAGTCCTGGTTTAGTCGTTAGCGTGCATGTGCACACGTGCATATTGTTAGGTCAGCTGCGGGCCTGGTCAAAGCGGCCGGGAGCCAAGTCAGACCCCTCTGCCAAGTCAGACCCCTCCTCGCATGACGGAAACTGGGGCCCCTGGCGTTTCCCCGAAAAGGCAGCAGACCTTGGTGCGATAAACAACTCCAGACGTAGCCACTCCCGCCCGATCTGCACTGGGGGGGCCTGTGCATCTGCCACCTCACTCAGCCAACCCCTCCCCAAAAATCGCATATATGCCTTCCTCGCTCTGCCCTGGGCCCAACTTCACCGGCCCGGTCTGCGGACCGGTGAACCTCGCCCGGGAGCGCAGAATAAAGCACTCACCTTTCTCAGCCCACATGACTCTCTTAGCTTCATTATCTCGCCGCAAGCCTTACACATGTGTGTGTGTGTGTGTTGGGGACAGGGAGGTAAGAGAATGTGTAGTAAATTCCTAAATGATAGCTCTAGAATATAATGATTGTTGTCATAATAGAAAAATTGACATTTTTGAAAAAAATGAGATAGAATAACCAAAAGATTATTTTGTCCCAACCAGAAAATATAAAACTAATGGTAGAGGCAAAGAAGAAGGCATGTCTCTAATCAGAGAGAAGAATGAAATGCATTCAAGGTAACACATTATAGAATACGTACCTAAATTAAATTTAAAAAACCCAAAAAACAGGAAAATGACTTCAAGGATTAACTGTGTTAGAAATATGAGCCCATTGTCTTCAAAGTATGTGATGACACTTATCCCCAAGACACGGCATTTCTTTTTGAATGATGAAAATAAAAATGATTTGAAATTAGAAATAAAGCCCTCTCCCTAATGATTTGACAATGTTAGACCTTGCCTCAGGCAAGCCCAAGGAGAAAGACAAAGAAACACAAGGAATTCAGAGTGCCAGAGCTTATCAAAGTCAAAACAGTATCTCTTAAAAACTTCAAGTAAGGTTTAAAAGATGATTTAATCGAAAAAAAAACACATCTGACTTGACCAAATGGGGAACTTAGGAGGAAATACGAAAGCATACTTCTTTCAGGATGGATCCACACTTGTAACAATGCCAAAAGATACTTTAAAATCTAAAATTGTGGCAAGAACTGTAAAGTGAAAATTTAAAGAATTAATGTCTGAGTCTCCATAAAATCTAGGAAGATCCTGAAAACAAAACAATTGAAAAGTCCCTAAGCTGCTGTCCCATTGCACACTTTAAATACATAGACTATCATTAAAACTAAAATTAAACTAGGCAAGAGGTATAACTTTTTTCAAGTTAATTTATTGTGTATTTGTTTTGTCTATAATCATTATGTCACCCCACTTATTCTGACTGGAAAAAAGTATAAAACAACAAGCAAATCAATTCCTAAGGAATAATTCCAAAGGGAATAGCTTAGCCCCTTGATGGAATCAGTCGATTGATATTTTTGAGCATTTGCAGTAAGCTTACAGTGGTCCCAAGGTTTACAAAAACCCAAATACCCAGATGTACAGGTCTTAACTATAAAATAATCTGGACTGTTGAGCAAAAGAAAGCAGCAATACTGCTTAAAAGCAGCAAAATCCAGCAATTACGAGAACAAGTTGCTTGGAGATGCTAATAAATGAATTTTAAAACATGGAGGAGGGGGATGGGTGCCTTCCCAATTTGCCATATGCCACTTAAAACTCTGAAGAATCAGAAATAAATGAAGACTGATTAGATAGCTTAGTGTAAAGAATCTTATAAAATGTCTGCAAAGTTTTAAATTTTGTGTGCTAAATGCAAAAGGTAAAGTCCCTTTGAATAAACTACTGAAAAAAAATGCATTAGTAACGAATGAAGTGACCTATTTTGTGCCATCTCAGATTTTTTTTTGTTTTTTTAAATGTTCCCATTTGGTGGTTTTCATTCATCTCTTCATTTTACACTGCTCAGGGTACTAACTGTGTTTCTGTGCCCAGAGCTGGCTTTTGCCTGAGAGGTTTTAGTGGGAGTCTGGGACCATCCAGATCGATGCTTCCCTTTTTAAATTAATCCCAACCTCAGCAGCAACAATAATGCTTTCTTTTTGACTAGATGAAAATCTGAAGCCAGCCTAGCATGAGACAGGCATTTAAACCCAATGATTCAGATTAAGAGGTACAGGTTTATTCTCTTATGTGGATCAAACCAGCACTAGAGGAACCAAGTCACTTCATAACCTCTGTATACCTTGGAGGGTGATCAATGTATTTATTTATTTTCAATCAGTTTGGGGTCACCACCAGACTGTTTCCATGAGGTCATTTCTTGTTCATCATCCACAAAGATGTTTACCCACAAGCAGTGGTTAAAAAGCACAAAAGACAGAAAGCCCTCAAAAGGAGAAAATAAAACACACCAGAGCCAACCCACATAGTTTCCATGTCACAATCCTCACAGCCTAACATTCCGTTCTCGTCGATGAGGAAACAATAAAATGTACAGTCCTGTCACCATAGCTATTAATAACTTGGATGACTTCCAGAACAACATGGGTACAGGGGAATATTCTGTCCTTAGTAATCACATCAATGTTTAGTTGTTTTCTTTCTAAGACCATGCCTCTATGTCTCCTGCCTGCCACGTGTGAAGGTTCTAATTTTCCAGTCACACATAAGCCCTGATTAGTGGTGATAAGGCATAAGTAGGACTGATTTTTTTTTTTTTGAGACTTAGAAAACCACAAAGAACTCTAAGTTCCAAACACTCTATTAGCACTCTCCAGTCCTATTTTAGAAAACCAATGGGAAACATGTAAAATGAAGTGGGTTTGGAAGGTTTTTTCATCAAAGTATAGTTGTAATTTTAAGTAGGAGTGTTGTATTTAAACCCCCTAATGGCAAGTGTGATTAAGAGAAGCTTGGCTTTACTGTTTACAGCAAACCTTGATTAAATACAAACAAGCAAATGGAACGAAAAAAAAAATCCCTTCCAGAATGTCCTGGGGTCCTTACTCAGAAGAATAATCTTTGGAGGAAAAAAAAGAAAAGATCTGTGGAATTGGCCATCTGTCTCTGTTCCCCTTCTTTCCTATTTTCTTGTATCCTTAGTCCATCTGTATGATTTGCCTACTCTGGTCTGTCTTTATGAGTTTCAGTTTTTCAAAAACAGATACTACACCAGCTTATGTTCAGCATCTATCACTGTGGACTTTATTAAATATTAAGGAATACTAAGACCTATTATTGCACGGTGATACCCTGGGATTTTTTTTCTGAAGTCAGCAAAGCTGAGCATCATGTGTCCACATTTTCCTCTGAGCCTTAAATGCCAGGAGGCCCAGAGCATTAAAAAAAGGGACAGCATGGAAAGGGAACAGGTGATTATACACTCTCTGGGGCTTCTTTCCTGCTACTCATTCACCCTGCTCCCTTCTGTTCCCACCTCCAAGAAGGTGTAAGCACACAGCAACCATCACATAAACCAACATCAAAAAAACAAAACTAATTCATTTTCAGGAGGAAAGAGAAAAATCTGTGATGGCTACAAAGGTTATACTAAAGTGAGGAAGGAGTAGAATGTTGGCAGTAAATGGGAACTCATTTTGTTTCAGCGGGTTAACTCAACAATAAAGGAAAACGTGGCAAGTCTTTGAGAAGCAGAAGCATGATGGGAAAAATAGGTAACACTACCTGACAGTAACCCAGGTGGTATTTTGGGGACAAGCCTATAGATAGGCAAGGCTAAGAGAGGTAAACGTAATATATTTTCACAACTTGGAGAAGAGTCTATAGGAAAGTTGTTTCATATGGAAAACCATTCTCATATTTAAGAAATAGTTTCATTAGTATGCTCTAATTAGGCTGTAGTTTTAACTTCCACTTCCTTCTTTTCTTCATCTTTCTTCCTCCTCTTCCTCCCCCTCGTCGTCGTCCTTCTTCTCTGTCTCTTTTGTCTTCTTCTTCTCCTTCTCCTTCATATTACATAAAATAAGAGTTAATTTTTATCATTCACCTCATAACATTAATTCACTTTAAATTAAAATTTACTGCCTTCCCCTACCCTTTCTTTTTCTCTGTCAAAGATGCCAGAGCATATATAACTATGTTTATTTTCTTGTGTTCTTTCTTACAGTTAAGTCTGTTTGCCTGTAATAAAATAAGCTGTTGGAGAGCAGTATTAGGTTCTCTTTAGCTTTCCTTCTGCCTCTTACTCTCTTCCTCATCCATCTTTGCTCTTATTCACTCTTTAGAAATAACTCAAGTGTCACCTTATCTAAGAAGTTTTCCAACACCATGGCCTCATGACCAACTTCCAGACCATGTGAAGTGCCACCAAAATATGCACCCACTATTGTACTTAGCATGTAGGTCACAATCTAGTCATTGGTTCAGTAGATGTTGGGGGTTTTCTTTTGTTGCGGGATTGCGGGAGTGGATGCTAATACATCAGGATGTAGGGGTACTTTTTAAAAACAATTACAAACTTGTTAATACAACATTAGATATCTGACAGGACTTCTGCTTCTGTCCAAGATGGAGTGGCAAAGTCTAAATTTACCTAAAACAATTAAAAAAGGGCAATATATATAATACAGTGATTTTGAAGACACGAGATATCAAGCAATTAAGGATACTTGTCTGTGAGAGATGGGAAACAATTAACATAAGCCCTACAGCTGCCTTAGCAGAATGCCTTAAGAGTTTCCAAGCCACAGGTCAGAAACATGGAAGTGAGGCGGATCCAGGTGGACTCTCTGAGTTAAGAAGAAGAAGCTGGGAGACCTAAGTGACCACAGTTCACAGAACAGAGTTACAGGAGAGTTCTGCAAAGAAAGAGTAATCTAGAGATCTGAGAGAGCCCACCTCAATGATTCAGCTAATTAATGATATGCACATGCAGGTGAAAAAATTACCCACAGCTAGGAAAAAAATTATCCAAGGTTTAGAAAAAATAGTATCTGGCACTGACAATTGACCAGAACCTGATTTCCCATCAGCTACACCTAAAATTTCCTGAATCTCAGGACATTGGGTAGGGTACATAGAAAGGTTTTGACTGAGTAGAGGGAAATAATTAGGCTAAACTAAAGAGCACTACAATCCTGCCTAACAAATCATAAAAAGGAGGGAATCAAATGGTTTTCTATGTAATTTAACTGTTCTAGAACTAAGATGTAAAATATTTATATAAATACACAAATTTATAGCATCCAAAAAGATAAAATTCACAATAACTGGTATCCAATCAAATACGAAGTAGGAAAATACGAAGTCTGACAATTCAGTTTGCAAACTCATCCTAGAAAAAGTGCTACATACCTCATTACTGAATATCACCATGGTCACCTTTGAAGTACTCTGCTTGGGAAGCTATGCACTGACGCCAGTGCTTAGTCCACCCTTCAAAGCAATTTTGGAACTCTTTTCCTGGAATGGCCATCAGAGCTGTTGTTGTATTATCCTTGATGTCCTGAATGTCATCAAAATGTCTTTCTTTCAATATTTCCTTTATCTTTGGACAAAGAAAGAAGTCATTGGGGGCCAGATCAGGTGAGTAGGAAGGGTGTTCCAATACAGTTATTTGTTTATTGGCTAAAAACTCCCTCACAGACAGTGTCATGTGAGCTGGTGCATTGTCGTGATGCAAGAACCATGAATTGTTGGCAAAAAGTTCAGGTCGTTTCTGTCTAACTTTTTCATGCAGCCTTTTCAGCATTTCGAAATAGTAAATTTGATTAACTGTCCTCTTGGTACAAATTCATAATGAATAATCCCTCTGATATCAAAAAAGGTTAGCAATATCATTGCAAGAAATTTGTGAACTTAATTGTCAGACCTCCTACAATCCCTAAAAATGAGAAAAATCAGTTAACTGAAACTGACTCAGAAATGACACAGATGTAAAATTAGCACATAAAAACATTAATAAGACAATTATTATACCTGTTACATGTATGTATTCAAAATTTATTTAGATATATGTAAAATATATATTTATTTAGATATATGTAAAATATATCTAGATATATCTAAATATATCTAAATATATCTAAATATATATTTATTTAGATACATGTAAAATATATCTCTATATATATATTTTAAATATATGTAGATATATTTAAAATATATCTAAAATGTATTTAGATATATGTAAAATATAAAAAAAGAACCAAATATAAATTTTAGAGATGAAAACTACAATGTGTGGAATGAAAAATACACTAGATGGGATAAATGGCAGAGTAGACATTTAGAAGGAAGGTTAGTGAATTTTAAGACCCAGAAATAGAAACCATCCATAATGAAACACAGAAAATCATATTTTAAAATACATATAAAGAGTATTTAAGCTGTTAGAAAACTTCAAGCAGTCTAAAATATGTATAGTTGAATTCCCCAAAGGAGAGAAAGAAAAATTTAAAGGTATAATGACTGAAAATTCTCCAAATTTAATGAAAATAAGAAACCAGCAGATATAAGAAGCTCAATATACCCAAAATACAAGAAACAATGGAAACTGTACCAAGGCACACCATACTTACGTTGCACAAAAACAGTGATTTTTTTTTTATTTAAAGTGTAATAGCAATCAGATTTAAAAAAGATATTATACAGAGAACAAAGACAAGGATGATAGTAACAATGCAAATGACAAAACAGTTTGGCAACATCATTAAAGTACTGAAAGAAAAAATATCAATCTAGATTTCAATAACTAGCAAAATGTCTATCAAAATGAAGTAGAAATAAAGACTTTTTCAGTTATACAGAAGCTGATTTGTCACTAACATATTCATAGTACAAGAAATGTTGAAGGAAGTCCTCAGGCAAAAGGAAAATGATACCAAATTGACATGTGGATCTACATAAGGAAACAAACAGCACTGGAAATAATTACATAGGCAAACATAGAAGATATTTTATATTACTTTAAAATTCTTTGTAAAAGAAAAATGAATATTTAAATAAATAATTAACAATGGATTGTGTGGTTTATAATATTTATATAAGCATAATATATGCCAACAGTAGCACAAAAGTTTTGATGGGGAAAATGGAAGTATACTATTGTGAGATTTTTGTAGTATGTGTAAAGTGATATAATATCATGGACATTTCACTGTAATAAGGTTAAGACATATATTATACATCCTAAAAAAACCATTAAAACTACAAATTGAGTACAAATGTTATATCCAATAAGCCAACATAAGAGATGAAGTGGAATTATGAAAAATACTCAATTCAAAAGAAGGCAGAAGAAAGGGAAATTAGATAAAAAACATATGAGACAAAAAATAAGTAGCAAGTTGGTTAGCTTAAACCCAAGCATGTCAATAATGGCACTAAATGTAGATGTTCTATATACCCCAATTAAAGAGATTGTCAAATTAGACAAAAAAAAACAAAACCCAGCTCTGCTGCATCAAAGAAATGCACTTTAAATATAGATACACACAAAAGTATGGAAAATGCGTTATGCAAACACTAATAAAAATAAAGCTAGATTAACTGCATTAACATCAGACAAAATGAACTTCAGAACAAAAGAGACCAAAAATAAAGAAAGTCATTTCATTGAAGGCTCAATTCTTTAAGAGTATATAATAATCTTAAAAGCTTATGCACATAACAATGGAGATTATAAATACAAAAAAGGTGCAAATCACATATTGATAAAGGACGTGTGTTCAGAATATGCAAGAAATTCTCAAATTCTGTAGTCAGAAACCAAATCACCCAATAAAAAATGGGGAAAAATGATTTAAATAGACACTTCAAAGAAGATAAATGAATGGTAAGTAAGCATATGAAAAGATGCTCAACATCATTAGCCATTAGGAAAAGGTAAATAAATTAAAACCACTTACTTTAATGGCTTAAATCACAAAGATTGATAATATCAAGTATTGGTGGGGTTGTGGAGGAATTTGAACTTCGTGCATTGCTGTTGGTGATGTAAAATGCTATAATCACTTTGGAAAACAATTTGGAAATTTCTAAAAAATGTGAACATACTTGCATCATAGGATCCAACTATTCCATTCCCAGGTATACACCCAAGAGTAGTGAAAGCAAATGTTTGTAGAGACTTGTACGTGAATGTCCGTAGTAGTTTCATTTGTAATAGCCCCAAACTGGAAACACCTCAAATGTTCATCAGCAGATGAATGGGTAAACAAATGATGGTATATTCATACAACAGACTGCTACTCAGCAAGAAAAAGGAATGAATACTGACACACTACCACTGAATAGCTCTCAAAATAATCATGCTGAAGGAAGGTAGACAGAAAAGAATACAAAATATATTTTTCTATTTATATACATTTTTAGAACATTCAAACTAATCTGTAGTGACAAAAAGTAGATCAGTGGTGCCTGAGGCTGGGGGAGGGGCAGACAGAAGTACAGTGGAACATGAGGAGCCTTTGAGAACTGATGGATGTGTTTGTTTTGATTGTTTTGATAGTTTCACAGGCATATACACAGGTCAAAAATGATCAAATTATACACTTTAAATATATGTAGTTTATCGCATGTCTATTACACCTATACAAACCTGTTTTAAAAAGAAAAGAGAAATACCGTAATTGAATTACAGGGTTTTGGAAGACTCCCTTTCAGGTAAAGAAGTATAAAATTCAAGCTTTAGCAGTTTCATAGTACATGTTTATCTGTCTGTCTCTCTCTCTAGAGCTCCTTAAAGATTCATCTTTGTATACCCATGCCTGGCAGAATGCCTGTCACATGACAATTGCTCAATTAATTCTTCTAACTAACTGACCAAAGACATCAATGCTTAGTCTCTGAGTGGTATCCAAGGTCATGAGACAATGGAGAGTGAATGTAGGATTTTAGAAGAGAGTGCTGGAGATTCAGTGAGTCAGTGTTTGATCAAAGAAGCAGAGTCACTATGATATAATAAACCACTATACATAACAAAGATTTTTTTTAAAAACTTATTTAACCTCAGGCAACTATGAGTGCTGTGAAACATTCAATGGGAGACCATTTCCCAAAGTTCTAATACTACAGCTTGAAGTCAGCAGAGCAGACAGATAGGAAAAGAAAATGGAATGGAGAGGGGAACGTGGGACCAACTGGAACCTGCCAGGGTGAGTGGACCACACAAAATGCTTCACCTTCTCACTGCCTCTGAAGGAGAGGTCCTTCTTTAATGGAGAGATCTTTCAGGAGAAACGGATCCTTTTGCCATACAGAAAAAAAAAAAAAAAAAAAAAGATGATGATGATGGACTTAATCACACAGTCATTTAGGTTTCATTTGCAAAGTTTTAAAAAGTGCTATTATTATCAAAATATCTATCTCATTACTGCCTGTCATGGATGGGTCTTTTACTCCACTACTTTCCTCATCACCCATTATTTTCAACTCTTCCAAAGTTTAATACTCCATCAGCACATAAGGACCCCAGCACAATATAATATGATTTTGCGATTTTTATATGCTATATAACAATAGTCCTGCGGTACCAGCACCATGTCTTTTGGTGTCATTTATTTATTTAAAAAGTGAAAACTCAGTGGACACTTACTATCTGACTAATTGGCTAATGGCTCTGAAAAGTCTTAGTAAGTCTTAGTAAGTCTTAGTAAGTCTTAGCAAGCCTACAGAACAACCTCCATTCCTATTGTTGTCTGAGCAATTGCCAAATTTAGTTTGACGTCCCTGTCTATGGACCCAATGGGATTTGTTCAAAGCAATATTGGGAGTTTTCTAAATTAATATTTCTAGGTGTTCATAATCAAGAATTCCTTGAGGACCACCTGAAAATCTGAATTGTTGATTTGAGGAAGCTAATTGGTTTCTTCCAATTTTCTTGAATTAATACTGGCATTATTTTCCAAGTGAAACTCCAAACCTTTCATAAGGGATCGTCTAAGCTCATTGAAAGACATAAAGTATAGCACATTGGAGGTCATTTAACTGAGCGGAAGGGTGTAATAAGAAAAGTCTGGGCTAGAAAGTCAGAATGACCAGATCATGGAGAATTTTCTTTTCTGACAAAAAAATCCTATTGCAGGAACAACAGCAATCCAACTGGAAAGGTTCACAGAATATTGAAAGACATATTCTCAATACTGAAATGTCTTTAAAATAGTTGCCTCATCTCCAAAGTATAACTTAGGGTTCAATTTAAAGGGCCTAAAATACAATACAATGATCAGGAGCTACCTATCAGGAACCGGATCAGACTTTCGAGAGAGAGAAATTCAGCTTGGATAGGAAAACAGGTAGCATTTGGTCAGATTTAAACTATGAACTGTAACTTTATAAATCTTCTCCCTCCACCCAGAGTGTCAAAAATAAAACTTATTCCATTGATAAGGAGTGCTGAAGCCAAAAAAAAAGAAAAGAAAAGAAAAGAAAAGAAAGAAAGAAAGAAAGAAAGAAAGAAAGAAAGAAAGAAAGAAAGAAAGAAAGAAAGAAAGAAAGAAAGAAAGAAAGAAAGAAAGAAAGAAAGAAAGAAAGAAAGAAAGAAAGAAAGAAAGAAAGAAAGAAAGAAAGAAAGAAAGAAAGAAAGAAAGAAAGAAAGAAAGAAAGAAAGAAAGAAAGAAAGAAAGAAAGAAAGAAAGAAAGAAAGAAAGAAAGAAAGAAAGAAAGAAAGAAAGAAAGAAAGAAAAAGCAGTGACTGACTTCTTTAGGAAGTCAATAGTTGGTGCTAATTGGGACTACAGAGCTTACTCTGGAGGGGGTCCCTGAATTCTGTCCTGAGAATGTTCCAAGTAATAGGCAGTGGCTAACACCCAAGAGTTTCAGAACCACCCAAAATACCTTGAGAAAAATATTTCTCATCATAATTGAATTAGCACAATTTGCCAGGCCAGGAATAAAAGGTTTTTGTTTGTTTGTTTTTTGGTATGGAGATTCTCTCAAGTTTGCTAAGCTAAATAGCTTGGGACTCTTTCCAGAAAATGGCCCTTTGTTATTAGGGAACTTAATCTTTTTCAAGCAACCATGAAAATTCAAAAAAGATGTTCAGGAAGTTAGGAGAGAAGGAATGATTCTTTAATTTGCCACTTCTTGAGTCTCTCCCAGCAATCAGTGAACACATCATTTCCACACCCCAAGATTCTCAGGATAGCACTGATTCTCTACATTGGGTGGCTTCAATGTTGGGTGCAATTTCTGTGTTGTTCTGCTGCGTGTACTCATTTTGAAACAACATCTTTGTTCTCCGTCAAAATTATTAAAGATGAGCCTTATAAAACCATAGTTGATGTGAAAAGATTGAAAGACTTTTTTTAAAAGATAACAAAGTAAGCAGGAAAAGAAATATAGATATAATAAACAGAGGCGATACATCGAGAGTAAAATAAAAATAATCCTCTGATAATGAAATGTTACATTTTGGGGAGTTTTAATTTTTTTTATTACGGGAAATAGCAAACATAAACAAAGTAGACAGATTAAAACTAATGTTTTTCCAGTTTTGAGATATAACTGACAGACATTACTGTATATGTTTAAGGTGTACAACGTAATAGTTTGACCTACGTAGATTGTGAAATGATTTCCCCACTAAGTTTAGTTAACACCCGTCATCTCATATAGATACCAGGAAAAGGAAAAGCAAAATGAAAAAACGTTTTTCTTTCTTGTGACTCTTAGGCTTTCCTCTCATAACAACTTTCATATATGTCATACAGCAGTGTTAGCTATCGTCATCATGTTTGTATATTACCTCCCCAGTGATTATTTGTTTTAAAACGGGAAGTTTGTACCTTTTGATCACCTTTAAATCTTCATGTGCTTACACCCCTACCTCAGCTTCAAAAATTACCAATTCAAGGTTAGTCTAGTTTCATTCCTATACCACAAACTTGCCTCCCTTGTTATTTTGAAAAACGAGTCATCTCATCGTTTCATTTTTTAAAATATTTCAGTGTGTATCTCTAAAAGCTCTGAAAGATGATTAAACAGAAATAATCATAATATCATTATCACATCTGAAATTAAAAATAATTACTTAATACCATCGAATATCCACTTAGTATACTAATTGTCTCATAAATGTCACATTTTTTTATAGCTTGTTTGAATCAAAATCCTAATAAGGTCCACAATTGCAATTGGTTGATATATTAAGTATTTATAATGTATCAGTTCACCCTCCATCTATTAGTTTTTCCTTGAAAATGTATTTGGAAGAAACAAGTCATGTGCCTTCTGAAGTTTTCCTCAGTCTGGAAGATGACTTTTTTTAGAGTAGTACATCCACAGAAGAACCAACGTCAGTGCCCTCTGTAGAATTTCAGGAGCCAGTCTGTTTACTTTGATTTCACTAAGAGAAATGTTCACTGTCATTGAATAAATATGTTTTACAGCATTCTTGCCATCTTGTTAGACAATTTTAATTATTTTGTTTTTCTTTGATTTTATGGCCTATGGGGGGAAAAATGCATTTGTCCATTTCATCTTGAAAGTTTCTGCCAAGGAGTATCATGCTAAATTTGAATAAGGAATTGTAGCAGGCATAACACTATGTTTTCCCCAAATCCCATTTCACTTTTTTCTCCCTGAGCACAGAAAAACTACATTATCCAGCCTCTCTTACAGAGTGACTAGTTTCTGGCCAATAGAATGTAGGCAGAAGCCACTTCCTAGCCTGAATGTAAAAACCTGTGTACATTTCTGTTTGTTTGTTTTAGATGGCAGAATCCTGGGTCCCTAACACACACTTGGGAGACAGCTGCCTGACTCACATCAGATGGGGACACGAGGGAGACACAAAACTTTGTGTTATGTCAACTGAGATATTTGGGGTTTGTTACCAAAGCATAGTCTAGCCTCATCCATTCTGATTGATACTGCAACTGGGGGACTGAAATGTAAATACAACTTACATTGTAGATGTGAACATTACAACATTTCTATTTGAGTAAGTCTCCCCATTTCTACTTAAATAAATGAATCAGAACATGTAGGTTATAGTTACATATATACTTTTAGTAAACAGTAAAATACTTAAACATTTTCATCACATTTAGTTTAAAATCTACATATTTATTCGACATCAATATATTGAAAGGGAATAAAATGGGTACTGAAAATAGGGACCACTGCTCCTTAGGCTGATATCAAATCAGTATAAAAGAAAACATTTTAGCTAACTGTTTGATTGGAATGCAATTATTTTTCAGTATGGAGGGAAATTTTCAGCCAAATAATCTATTAGCGTGAAACAGCTAAAGACCACATTTTCATTATATAAATTCTTGAAAAATCAGAAGAACTTATGTAATCTATTTTGGACAGAGTTTTAGATGCAACGTGGTAACACCCATATAACCCAGGGCCATCTGTCATCACTGAATGGATTCCTGGGGATAAGTGGCATTCTCTCTGAGGCTACCTTTTAAAAGTCAATTCTTATGCCCTTCAGGGGTCAGTTCTGATAGAGCATACCCTGTTTCTCAGAAAATAAGCCTAGCCAGACCATCAGCTCTAATGCATCTTTTGGAGCAAAAATTAATATAAGACCCGGCCTATTATATTATATTATATTATATTATATTATATTATATTATATTATATTATTATTATGTTACGTTATATTACATTATATTATATAAGACCAGGTCTTAAAGTAAAATAGGACCAGGTCTTATGTTAATTTTTGCTCCAAAAGACGCATTAGAGCTGATGGCCCGCCTAGGTCTTATTTTCGGGGAAACATGGTACTACTATGTTACTTAACCTAAGCCTGTTTCTATTCTGTTGTTGATTTTGAAGTAGACAAGCAGTAGACATGGAAAGACAACATGCATTTTAGCTAAATAATACAATATAGAATCACAGATATTTAGCAATGGAAGATCATAGAGATTATGTTACCCAATGCCTTTATTACACAAATGAAGGAACTATGTTCCAAAACCTTAAGAGGCTTATACAAAGACAGAATACAGCCAGGCAACAATGGACCGACAGCGACACCCAATTGTCTGACTCCTAGTTCTGAGCCCTTTTTTGTCTCCCTTTTGAGTGGAACATCATTTTAACACGTCTTGCATATGCTAAAGAAACTGACTTAATATGAATCAGATTTAAATATTCATGGGGCTTAGAAGCATCATTCTTGTTACTAATGGACATGAGAAACCACCTTTATAAAAGTGTAGAATAACCAGAGAGGTAGATTATTAAAATGGAAGGAGAATGGGTTTTGAAGATTTAGTTAATCCCTACTGCTTTCTAATTTTGGACAAGTTATATGAACCTCATTTATAAAACGGGGATGTTAATACCCGTTTTACCAGAATTACCGGAACAGTGATCAGATCTTTAGCTCTAATCAGGACTACCAAGCAGTTCAGTCCTTACCGTGTTGCAGAGGAAGTTTCCACATTTGCTGGAGCTTCCAGAGGTCTTGGAGAATCTCAATTTAAGAATTAAAGAAAATGTCTTGAAGCTATATCTGAGAGATAGTTGTTATCACGTCTCTGCACTCCCTGGAAGCTAAAACACTTGACACCATAAAGTCTGAACCAACATAAATAAGTTAGAAGAAAAGTAGTATTGAGAATTGAGAGACACTAAGAAAGCTTCATTAACTTAAAATTACTACTACCTTCAATGACCATATTGCCTGAAGTTAATTCTTTTATATATTACTCATGTTGCACTATAAATTCTCCAGTTTCCTTTAATGTATTAAATGAATTCTCACTTTAAAAAAAGAAAAAAGCAGAATTTCTGACTCAGTGCTATTTTATTACCAGTTTCAACTTTAAATTCTGAGCATCCTGGCAAACAAACACACAGTAATCTATTTATTAAACCACTGATGTAAATTCTTTTTTTTAGTGAAATCAACCCTGTATATTTCCTAGAAACATAAGTCGACAAAATCCTATCTTGCTTTCAATTGCTACACCAATTCTAAGACTCCATTTTAAACCTAATTGCTTCAAGGTGGCAACAAACATATAGAACTTTACTTGTTTAGGCTATTTACCATAGGAAATACAGCCTGTCACCAAGCACATTCTATTGATGTGGTATGTGGTTAGACATTAGGAAAACAGAAACACTTAAAGTTGTGTAATATTGAATATACCCCTGGTTTGATGAAGTGTGAGACAAACATAATCCAGAACTCACAGAACAATACAAACTAACACTTATTGTGGTGATATATCTGTGTGATATAGGTACACTGGCAGAAGGAATTTGGAAATGACACTGCAAATTTACTCTTTTTCTGGTTCTTTCTCATTTCATCATTACTTTCACTTTCTGGTGACAAGCATATATATTTTATATAGAAAGAACAACATAAAGTTACAAAATACTATTTTATCCTCACTAAAATAAACAGTATATGCACAGGGCATTAATACATAAATTTTACAGCACTTTAAAATGTTACTACCTGTAAATATGAAATTTGTTTCTCCTTTAAAAACAACACAAATTTAATTTTGTTATTATGCAGAATTTAGGTGAGCAATCATGTGTGCTACTCTGAAGAATATAAAAGATGTGTGTTAGATTCACACATATAACAGAGGCAGCAATTTAAAATATTGTTATTAGGTTACTTTAAAATAAGTTTTGCCTTAATACTTTTAAATTGTGAATGAGAAAATAGTTTTGAAGCTCTAGAAAAGAAATGAGCTTTAATGAAAACTTAGTTTCCTCAGGGGGTTGTTTGTTCGTGAATGTTTGTGTTTTTGTTGCTGAGTGTGTGTGTGTGTGTGTTACGTGTAGAAGGTAGGGGGAGGCATACTTGTTTCCTGAGGACCACTGAGTTTGATAAATATTTGAATATGCCTTAGCAAACTGAGAAAAGTCTAAATGTGTCCACCTATTTGACTTTCTAGGTCAGATACCAGAACAAAAACTATGGTATTACATCAAAGAGCATATTAGAGATTCCTGAGTTAAGGGAAGAAAACGTGTGTAACATTCTTAACTACCATGATGGGGCATGAGCTATATAAAGAAGCTATCATCACCATTGACAAATGCTTGTTATGTAAGGTCATGGACTCCCTATAAAGAAAGCAAATACCAATGGATTCAAAATGTAAGCAACTTGAGGTCTGATACTGGAGTTAACCTGGACTGTCCTACCTGTTTCCACACAGATAAGAATCCTGGTCTATAATGAAATTGAACATCCACTTTGGCACATAACTCCATGATAGGACATGTGAGCACAAATAGTTCAAATTGCTCAGAGGGAGAAAGTCAAAAGCACATTGTGCAATCCGACTCTTTGGAATGTCAATGTGATGTATGAATCACCTGACAGGCTTTGCCTCAGACCATTTAAAGACATTACTCAAAGAAACTCTGTCTACACATCCTCGCCCAAAAAGGAGACTTTTCTCTTTCAAAATTAATGAACTCCTTAGCCAATTTCTTAGCATCAAGTGTGATAACTACTGACTATGTGTTAATCCACCAGGTGTTCAGTCCTTGTGGGTTATGAAGGATACACTCTAGGAAATTTAAAAAGAGCATGATATGAACAGAAATCCTAGGTTCTAGACTGTGCCAAATCACTTCCCAGACAGGTGACCTTGAGCAAGTTCCTTAATCTCTCTGAGCTTTCATATCCTTCTTTGTTAAGGGTTCCTAAGTTTTCTATCACACAGAGTTTGCATAAAAATCAGAGGAAATAATGTATATAACAATGTTTAGTGAAATTTAATGCATACAGACATTATAATAATTACTATGTTTTTATTATAAAAACAAAAGTTTCTGAAAAACAAATGTTTAGTTGAAGACGTGGGAATAAGTGAATTGTCTAAGAGAACTTGTGGTGTAAGTCAGAAAGAAGCAAACGAAATGAAATCCACGAGGAAGACGAAGACTTAGAAATAAGATTGACCCAAAAGCCAGCCAAGGAGAGTGAGAAGAAGGGATGGTAGAAGTAGTGGTAACTTGGTATGTCTGGTCTTAAAAAAACCAAGGATGGAGAGGAGCAGTCACAGGCATCATGCAACACAACGGCAAGTAGAAAGATCACTTGCCTGAAATCTTTACGTTTGATAACTAGAAAGGCACAGCTCTGTTTCTATGAACTGACTTTTCTCCTGTTTTTGGGCCACATGTCCTGTTTCTCCACATGTCTCATAATTTTAACTGGATAAAATTAGCATCATTCATATTGTTCAGTGTCCGGATTCCTACCTTCCTTTCAAGAGCTTTGTTCTGGAAGGCAATTCATTTATTTGAGTACCAGCTTGACCCTTATAATTCATTAGGGTGTTTTCATGCTTTGTTAGAGTAGATTTAGAGCAGCTTTTTCCAGGGCTAGAAGATATGGCCTTTTTGGAGCCTCTACTGAATAACTCTGGTTATTTCAACAAGGTCTTTCCATTCAGGCTAATAGACCTCAAATATCTTCTAGCTGTATGTGAATCCAGTAGTTCTTTTTTTTTTTTTTTTCAATTTGTAGTTCCCTGATAGCTATTTTCTCTTAATAGTTGTTCATTACCTTACTATTAGTTCTGACTAACATTCAGACTGTCTCAAAGGAAACTCAAAGTAGATTCTGGAGCTCTTTCTCTACCTATTTCCTTGCTCTCTAGTATTCTGCCCCACAAATTCCAAATGTGCATTACTTACGAAATATGAAATTACCTTTGAACCAGAAATCTCAGCATCTCTGAACTCTGATCTTTATCACCTTACCTCAGTGAGGCCCCATGCTCTGCTTGAGCTCGCCCCTCCTGGGCCATAATCCCGAAGAATCATTCAGACAGAAAGCCAAGGCAATGGGGATCACCTCATTAATATGTTTCTGTCATGGATTATATTCTCATGCTATCTTTGGTTTGATATTAGAAAAACATGTATTTTGTACAGTTTTTCTAGTTGTTTGTGGCTAGAGTGCTAGTTCAGTACCAGAAATCAAGAACCTAGCAAAGATTACTACATTCATACCAAAGAATTTAGAAAACACCTTCAAGATGCTTTCACTAGCCAACAATGAGTGAATTTGCACATAAATTTAAGATTGATGAATGCAGTAAATTAAAGTACATCAAAAAATGTTAATTTACGTGTTTATAAAGTACTTAAATCTTATTGTTCATATTTAGAGGATGTCAGGAAAACAACTTATTTTGAAAACTAGTAAATAAGAAATAACCAAGCACTTATATTGCCTTTTCTATAAATATTCTACCTCAGGGTAATTGAATAATAAATGAAGGTATTACATTTTTATAGACATATTATAGATAATAAATAAAAAAAGAATGATCGAGGTAAGATATCACCATTTTACAACTCCTAAATTATTTTTAATCTATTCTAGGCAGATTATTAATGGCATCTATCTTTACAAAAAGAAAGATGGCTAGATATAATGTGTTTTCTGATAGGAATATATAATACTGGTTATAAGGAGTTTTGGCTTAAAAAGTAAAATAAAATAAAAATATGATCCAAATCTCATCAAAATTCTAGGTCTAACTACCAATTTACAGCAAATATTTGATTCAAAGAAATTACACAACAAGTAGACAACAAACAGCCCAGTTCCTTCAACAAATAAAATACAACAAAAAAAGAAAAGGTTACATATTTATTAAAAGAGATTTAAGTTATAAGTCAACCAATTGAAATAAATGGACCTTTATGGAAATTCTGAATCAAACAAACCATAAAAGAGAAAAAGAAAATCAAGAAAATTTAACACTAACTGGGTATTTAATACTAATATGCAGTACTGTTAATTTTTTAGTGTGATAATGGTATTGAGATAAGAAAGAGTCCTTATTTTTCAGAGATACATACTGAAATACTTATGAAGAAATAAATACAATATATGAAATTTGCTTCAAAAAAATTAGGGAAAGGTTGTGCAAAGTAGGATTACAGATGAAGTTAAGACTGTCCACAAATTAATATTTAAATCTGGGCAACCAGTACATGAAATTGTTATCTTATCCTCTCTGCACTTCTTATAGGTTTGAAATTTCCATAATAATTTTAATGTCATTAAAAGTGCCTCACCATTGATATTAGTTTAAATAAAAGAAGTTTTAAGATCTATATAAATTTAGTAGATCTCTTGATTGTAAAAAAGTCAAAAGTTAACATTCTCTAAATTCTGGTAGGAAGGAATGAAAGAAGGAAAGAAGAAAGGAAAAACCATGATCAATACAAAAATCTTTCCAGTGTCTGTATAGAGTTTTAAAAAGTCATGAAAATAAGTCTAGGTGACCCAAAATTACTCAGGGTAAGATCAACTTCAAAGCATTTTACTTACATTTTTAATAAGATATCACCAAGAAATCATATGTGGAAGGAAGAACCCACTGAATAACTTTTAATAAACCCTTTGCCATTCTGCAGCCACAACTAGAAATTGGTAGGCCCATTTTTCATATGGGACTGTGGTCTTTGGGAAGGCAGCTCCCCTAGGCAGCTCCTGCTTTTACACGGGTATGGGTTCAGGGCTGCTGCCTACAGTGTGGTGTGTACTGGACAGTAAACTACCGAGCCACATTCCACGAGAGACAAAAGGTTCACATCATAAACACTATAGATCGGCATATTCATTACCACATTTCCCAGTATAGGACAGCAGTGTCATCTTTTAATAAAATCATAAAAAGTCTTGAAGGGGTGCCTTTTTCTACTTTGCAGAAAGATTTTTTATTTTAATAATAGAAGTATTTTAATCTCACTGACCTGGATTTGCATATCAACATATAGCATTTAGCCTTGAACTTTTTACCTTATTTTGTTGTACTTTCTAAAGTTCTATGGATTAGATATTCATATACACTAATGACCTGTTATTTTAATAATATAGAAGGGAAAATATGACTTGCCTCAATTATAGAAGACTAAACCATATGTACTTTGTTCAAGTCATTTTAATCTTCCCAATCATCAATTTGATATATTGTTTTTAAAATATCACAATCCTTTGCCTATCTCTTAAAACTATTATAATGAGGAATGTGATCATGTGAACACTAAAATACTAGGTGCACTATGTCGAGGATAGAGGAAAAAAGGATGATAGGCAACCAGTTGTTATTTAAGAAACATATTTAACAACTAGCATTATTCAGCAATTATTACATGGTAGAAATTAATAGCAGTGCTTTATGTGTGTTAACTCATTTAATCCTCAAACATCCCCATGAGGTAAGTATGGACATTCCCTTTCTAAAGATAAGAAAACTGAGTCCATACAATGTTAATGAAATTCCCCTACATTACACAATTGATATCACTAGCAAGTGGTAGGTCAGGATTCCAAGCCAGAAGGCCTGAATTCTTGATTGCCATATTCTACTGCATATTTATTTGATGTATTTTTTGATTATCAATATTTATTGTCAATCAATATTGATTATGGATATTGAACTCAAATGCCTGGTAGGACAGACAAAGGAAGGGGAGGTCCATATGGAAATATCTGAGCACCATGTTAGACTAACAACTTGGTCTCTCAGGCTAAAAAGATTTGTTAAATATATATTAAGAGAAGCTGAGTACAGAACAGGGAAAAGCAGAAACAGAACGAAGGACCACTGAGATAGTGCGTGGGCCACATTTACTATCCCAAGCATTTAAAGTCCTCACACCTGTAAGCCCGATTAACAAAACAAAAATCCTGAAATTATGAGAGTATTTAATTATTAAATGTTATGACTCAAGTATTCCTCTTGAAGGAATTGCGTCAGTAACCACCCCAAGGAGCTTTGTTGAAATTTTATTTCTAATCATGTACAGGACTCTTTCAAAGAGAAGTTGTGGGGACTGAAATTTCTCTACTCGCATTATCTCCCAGAGATGTTTTAGCACTCCTTATAAATTTCTATCATGGCCAGCTACCCATCTGACATCTCTCTTTTATGGCTTGAAAGACAGTTTCCCTGCTAATGGAGAAACTGCAATCTAGTCCAGGAAATAGCTACAAACAGTTAACAATTGTCTCACTTCCCAGAACTTTCTTTCATCATAAAACCCTTCTCTTGGTAACTGTTTCCATGATCATGTTGATATTGTCTTCTCCCTTGTCTCTTATCTACAGTTAGTTGTCATTGGAATTCTACCCATATACTCCGCCACCCTCTCTCTTCCTTTCCATTCCCAATACTACTAGATTCATTTGGGCCTTCCCAGGCAGAAGCAGTCAGGTGTTCCTCAATCCCCATCACCCAAGGAATTGGCCTAAGGCTGCCTGCTAAGAAAAAATAACCAAAGGCAGACATGATGAATATAATTTGCTATATTTGGTGATAAACCAAAAAATTAGCTGCTAATACGTGACTGAAATGTTTAACACATACCTGTGGAATTCTGATGACTGATTATACTTCTACCATGTTTCACCTAAAATAAGACCTAGCCGGACAATCAGCTCTAATGCGTCTTCTGAAGCAAAAATTAATATAAGACTCTGTCTTATATTATGTTATATGAGACCCGGTCTTATATTATAGTAAAATAAAATCGGGTCTTATATTAATTTTTGCTCCAAAAAAACGCATTAGAGCTGATTGTCCTGCTAGGTCTTATTTTCGGGAAAACACAGTAGGTCTGATGACTGATTGTATCTCTAGGAAGTAAAACATTGAGTTTGAATTAAAAAATGCAAGCAAGTTTTAATTCTGCCTCCTGTTGTCCAGCAACCCTGTGGAGATGAAAGGAAAGCATCGGTAGTCAAAAAGGGTTCAGAGGTGGAGAGCGTCTCCCACTTGGGCAGGTCACAGCACATGCCAACAACAGAGAAAGGTGTTGGCATTACCTGGCAACCATGGGTCCCGGGTCAATTTCCTCTTGTGGAGACAGAGGGGCGACAATCCTGTCATCTGTTCCCAACAGTATAACAGCAGTAGCATCCATTGGGAGCAAATTTGATGCTTCAAGAGTTTGAGGAAGACCCTCTTCTTTGTGAAGTGACTAAACAAGCAGAAGGGACAACATCCCATAAGAACCCTTATGAAGACAATACCCAGAACTCCAACCAACATGATTGGTTCAGGGAAAAAGTAAAAATGTGAATAAAATCCAATCAAGTAAAACCAAATCTATTTTACTGAACCTTACCTGGAAACTGAAACAAACAAACAAGCAAACAAACCAGCCTGGATTATTGATGAAGGAAGTCCAGAGACCAGAATTTTTCCAGAATTATCCAGAGAAAAGAGAGAGTGGCATGATGAATCTTTAATTCATTACTAAAGCAGTGATAAAATCAGAATGACTAGATGTCATGCCCTTGATATCATTTTTTTCCTCAGTCCTTTCTATGCTCACCTAACAGTCTTCTGATTTACTCAGTGTCTGAGGCATTATGAAGATGTCTCCTGTCATAAGGGTGATCTAAGGATGAGAATGCTCTATGTAGAGGACATAAAAAGTCACAGTATTTCCCTTTATAAATTAATATTTTGGCATTTACATCAGTGCCTGTGAATCCAAATAATCATGGAAATATTGACAGATTTGCTTTTCAAGGAGTTCCAAGCTAAGGGCAAGACCTTGATCATGGTGATTTTATCTGGGTAGTGTCATCTGATGCCAGCTGGCTGACAACCTTCCCACAATAACCTCCCCCAGCACCAACACATAGTATGAAAAATCTGGTAGGTGTCATTTCACTCTGTAAACTTGCCAAATAGTATCACCCCTGGGCTTCACTTTCCTCCTATAAAATAAGGGGTTAGCGTTGATGTTCTCAGAACTCAATCTCTGTGAGTCTCTATCAAAAACATAATGCACTTTCTTTTCTTTCTCTCGCTTTTTAAATCTTTTCTTGTTCTTCTTTTAAATGTTGTAAAAGTACTGTCTCCTGTAAAACTTAAACCTTCGAGCTTGTTCTTGAGTTTGACATACTGAAGAAATTAACTGTGTTTAACTGATTAAGCATGTCCTTCAGTTCCCATGGGAATATGGGTTAGTTACGCATGGGAAAGTCTGCCAGTTTTGACAGGAGGATGTCTTTCAGTTAGGTAAGCCACCTGTGATGAAGTGAACCATTGAAGAAGAAAGCCTATTTTATTGTTGCATAAATACAGGCCTGAGGACTACGTGTGAGCTGTCATACACGAACCTCCTGAATGCAATTCTGTAGACGAGACATGTCATCATCATTCATGTTAATGTCTATTTGTGCAACAATATTGTTTGGAATAATCGACCAATTCATCAAAGAAAACAGCAGACTTTGGGGATGGGGGAAAGAGAGTGCTTTCTCAGTACTAATGAAAGAAGTGACATTTCTGTTTACCATTTGTCAGCTTTAAATAGTCAATAAATGTTTGTAATGATTTCCCAATTTTGAGATGTGATTCACTTGTAAGGGTATGCAATTGTTTATATTTATGGAGAGGTTGTTTCTTCCATAAGCATCCAGGTTTGATAATGATCAAGAGAACTATTTATTATGTCTCAGAATTTAAATTCATAATAAATGGACTGCCTCTTATTAGTTGCAATTTTCTAAATGTAAAGAACGCCTATTTCTTTGATAATCAACTCAAATACATTAATAATTGTAAAGCTTTTCAATGTGGCGGGTTGATAATAAGCCTAGAGGTATAGACGAGTATGATCTCTGTATTGAAATTGTTTTCATTCTCCAAGCAGATGCAACAAATACCAGAATTATGTTATTGTTTACAGTGACGTTAGCTGGATAGTCCTGACTGATAACAGCTAATCATGTCAGATATGCCCTCCACTGTCAGCTCCACAGCTCCAAAGCCAGCTAGTCACTCTGCCACCCACAAACCCAGCTGGAACCTGGAATCCAAAGAATGTGTTTGCATTATCAAAGAGCTCTCCCTTTCCCAAAGGGTCCACCCTGGGATTCCATTCTAGTGACTTTATAAAACTCATCTAATTACTCCTTAGTTAGTTCCCATAATCTGCTTAAGAACTTGTTTACTTGTTAACAGAGAGGGTGGGGAGTCTCTGTTTTAGGAGTCTGTCAATTGAACTTCAAAAATAAGATGAACATGTCTGAAGTGGTCACACTGTCCCTGAACATTTGAGCTGGAGGGAATCAAGAGATCATCACCACCTTTCTGATTTTCCAAATCAGCACATGGGAAAGGTCACCCCAAAGTCACTTTGGGAAATTTGCCTGCCTATGATCCCATTCATGGCCCAGTGACTAAACAAGCAGAAGGGACAACATCCCATAAGATGTTGTCATTAGATGGTTTGTCATTAGATGGTGCTTAATGAATGCTTGTTGAATTGAATGAATACAAATTGGATTTATATCCTTTCCAGTCAGATATCTAGCTCTAAAAAACAGACTTGTATTTCAGCCATGCAATACTATTTAGATGTTTCCTACTGTGGGGAAAGATGTCTCTTGCCATAACATAACCGTTAACCACACTGAAAATGAGATCGAACAAAAACTCACAAGAAAACGTACACACAGGTAATCTCATTTGCAATCATCACAGCACACAGTGAGTTCAAAACATTTCAGCCATAGTTCATTAGCAAGAAACACATAAGGGACTACATGTTATCTGGACCTGGCACAGGAATACCTGAGGTGAGTGGGTGAGCAGAGGGGAAGTTTGGTGGTTAGCGTAAATAAATGTCTTTGCTTTCATAGAGACCAATTCATGCCTGGGGTTTAGAAGTTATTCTGTAAGATATCTTCTAAGGTACTAAGGTACTAAACATGTTTTAAACATGTTTTCAGGCTGTGCATTTTTAAAAGCTCCCATAGTCACTAGGTTGCATACACCAAACAATAGTTTACTACAACCCAATAAGGGTCCACTGTATTTATAACAAGAGGATGAAATGATGTTGTCTAGGGGACGGGATAAGAGGAGATGGGTTTAGGAACTTGGAATTTTATTCTGGTTCAGATGCTAATTCTCCAGTGACCTCAGTCAAGCCCTATAAAACTGTTACTATCTGCAAAGTGTAGATAATGGACAGACCCTTCCCATCCCACAGGAGAGTCATAGAGATTAATTAGGCCGCTCATTTGAGATTCCAAGTGCTGTGAGCCCATAAGAAAAGTGATGGGAGAACAAAGAGTGGCTCACACTTCATTTTAGCAGACCTGAGACTACACCAAAGACATTCCCAGGATTCTATTTGGTAGCACACCAGTATTTGTTAATTAACTGGTATTAGGAAGTCATTATGGCTGCCAGGGGTTAATGGAAAGATTGAACTTGCTAAAATTGGCCTACAGAGGTATATAAATCGAGGGCTCCTTTGTTCTGAAGGAGGATGGGGCCCTTAAGTGTCGTCAAACCTAACTTGAGTGTGTTTCCTGGCCTTTCCAGTGTCTTTTACAAACCCGATGCAGCTAGTTTGGGGCATGAACTTTCCTTTTTTTTTTTTTCCAGTGTAAAATGAAATCTTCTAATTCTCACTATGGCAGAAACAAAAATTCTTTTTAAAAAACTAAAAAGAAGAGAGCAATTTAATTAGTCCTCGGTCAGTAATCCTCTGATGGAAGATTTCCATCTGGTACTTATACAGTGGATGCTGTGTGAACATGCACACACACACACACACACACACACACACACTCACACAGTCAAATTGTTGCCGAGTTCTTGGTTACACCACAGGAGATAATTCAAAGGGCTACCGGATAAGCTGAGCAAGCCATGAATGTATTGAAAGAAAGAAGATTGGACAGTGCACTCCCAGAGTGGTGGGAATGAGCAGGCTGGGAGTATACCACTGCAGTGAACAGAGTTGGGGCTTGGGAATTAATTATTTTTGAAATGAAGGTATGAAATATTCAAGACTTAGGGGTGGTGTTATAGGCAGTCCCAGGCGGGTCTGTGATGACCACTCCTTCCCGTGGGGAGAAGGGATTTTTCCCCCTTATTTGGCCCTTATCAGAACTGTCATGGCCACACAGGGGGTGGAGATTTTCCCTCCCTGTAATGCTAGTAATATTATAATTCATTTCAATTAGCTAAAGTTCACCTTGAGGGGCAAGGTGACATCCTGGGTCTGCTCTCAGCTGTCAAAATTGAGTTCTGGCCAGTCTGGTAGCTATACCTTTTCTTAAGAATGATCTCATCTGCTCCGTTCTTTGTTTTCCCTTATTTCCTTTTTCCCTTCCTGGCCCCTCTCTCCCCATGGTCCTGTTATTTCTGCTTACGGTAACAAAATCAGAAGTCTAGCAAGAAACCTACATTCTGAGAAGGATCCCAGAGGAGTCTTCAGCCTATCACAGAAGGAACAAATGTTTAGTACACAGGGTGGAATGAAATAGATCACCTCGAATTTTCAATGCACAGCTCAGCTTTGCAACAGAGGTTCAGTGACCACAAACCAGTTGGGAAAGTTATGGACAGAAATGCGATGTTTCCCTTTTTATTAAAGGTAGGTATCTTGAGGGCAAATTTTGTAAGTTTTATAAGAGGAAGGGAGGGATATTGATAAAGATTCAAATTACACACAATTCCTTGGGTTGCCTCTTCCTACCCTCCTCTGCTTTAATGCAAAGTGTGACTTTGATCAGGTACGTAAAATCCAAACTCCTCTAACCAGTTCCCAGCAGCCTGTTTGAGTAGAGCTCAATATAGTAGACAATGAAGGTGAAAAGCATAATAGCTTAGTGACCATTCACACCTTAAAGGAGCGCTGCATTTCTAGTTTGCCCAGAGAGTCCCCTTTTTAGGAAGGAGGAAAAGAGGATGAGAGAAAGGCAAAAAAAAAAGAAAAAAAAAAAAAAAAAGCAGGACTAAAAAATGAAGCAGGAAGAAGCCCCTTCCAGAAGTAGAAAAGTATGACTTTTTCTATACTTTTCACTGGCGTCTATAAAGGATTCATAGTTCTTTTCAAAGTATTTGAATACTTATTGTAGTGTCCAGATCTGATTACAGAACAGTAGCATTCTTCTCAAGTATGCATTATTCCATGTCCTCTTTACTGTAGAAAGACTCCCACTGATCTCATGATGGAGCAGACTCTAAGCCTGACACCTTTTTCGTCAAAGGGAATATTCTGAGACTACACAGTGAGGGCTATCTGGAGGGAAAAGAACTTTTCTCAGGATTACTACCACGGGCGGTCCGAACATAGAGTTGAATATTATTTTTTTTTGCTCTGTGGTCTTGGAATTTCTGTGTCTTGGGCTGCCAGATCCTGGGAACAGGGAGCAGGCCACACCTGCCTGTTTAGGGTAAATGAGGCCTCCCTTGCTGAGCAGCTTTGAAGGAAGCTTTTTTGTCTTAGGACCTGAAGTCCTTTGGGGAGAGATTTCTGAGGGACTCTTGACTTTCCAAGGGAGGCTTCAGAACCACATTTAAGTGCCCCTCCCTCCTTTCCGCTCAGAGAGACCAAATTACTCTCTGGTTTAAATTTAAATAAAAAAATTTTTTAAAGTAATAAATGTCTAAAGAAGGAAGGGTTGGGGTAAATGGATGAATGTCAATGGTACAAATGCAAGCACAGCAGTCATCTATCCTGTAAAGTGTCTGGGATCAACACCACCCTGTTCTCTCTTCTCTTCCTCCCCTGAATTCCTTTCTATTTTCTTTCCCTCTGCTCATTTATCTCCCACATCTTCTAGTCTCTGTCTTCTCATTTGTCACTGTCCTGTTGCTGATCAATAACAATGGAAAAAAGGAAACAGAGATTCCCCCACGCCCCAATCAGCACCAAGCCCTTCATGAGGTTCAGGACATGTTACCCCAAATATGGCACATTGGCATATTGAATATTTTAAGTTGAAGGACTTTGAGACAATGGCAGAAACAGGAAGGTCACTGTGACCTCCTCTCTTCTCCGAGGCAGGTCCTAAGACCCTCACCTGAGAAGTACCCTTCCTATTTCTGAGGAAAAAACATCCTTAGCTCAGAAGACAAAGTGATGCCAAGAAGAAGCCTAACAAACAGACTATTCTTCCCTCACACTCCTTGACCTATCATAGTCCTCTATGACTGTCCATTCTTCATCAAACCTAACATTAAAATAATTAGGTCTTTTTCTTTGTGTTATCACTTCCTTATGAAGGCCCCCATGTCAAGGAAAACTTAAATGAATTTGTATGCATTTCTCCTGTTCTGTGTTTATCACTTTAATTTTCAGACCCTTCCAGGGACCCTAAGAAGATTGAGGAAAACATTTTTCTCCCCTACACCTGCCACCGGTCATATGAAATGTGACTTGTGTGAGTTACATCCTCCCTGATCTCACCTTTTCCATATTTCTCTCAATTGGAAGCTTGGGGCTCCTGGAGGAATGTCCTTCAACTTGACACAGTGCCTGCAGGCGGCTCCGACTTGCACTCACCCCATCTTACTTTCCTTAAAGAATATTCAATAGGGCATGTCGGGAGTGCTAAAAATTTATACGCATGACTTCTATTCATCTTTTGTTATTGGTATATATTGTGTATTACAATTTTAATACATTTTTTCTTTCTTTTTTGTTATTATTTTCAGTATACAAAACAATGTAATAGACATTTACATTTCCACTGTCTCTATTCCTTACGCTGTACTCCACTTCCTGTGACTATATATATATATATATATATATATGTATATATGTGTATATGTGTATATGTGTATATATGTGTATATGTATATGTATACATATGTACATATGTGTGTGTATATACATATATATACATATATATAATTATAGTTGACATTCATTATTGTTCAGCTTTAGGTTCAGGTGTACAGTGCAGTCATCAGGCACCTACACCATCCCTGAAGTGGTTTCCCTAATAAGACAAGTGTCCATCGGATACCCTACCAAATCTTTACAACATTAATGATTACATTTCCCAAATTGACTTTTGTACCCCTATGGCAATCTCATGGTTACTGATTGTGCTTTCTAATCCCCTCACCTTCTCCCTCATCCCCACCCCCCTCCCATCTAGCAACCCTCAGTTTTTCCTCTGTATCTCTAAGACTGTTTCTGATTAGTTTGTTCATTTATTGTATTCTTTAGGTTCCACGTATAAGTGAGATCATAAGGTGTCTTTCTCTGTCTGACTTATTTCACTTAGCATTGTGTTCTCTAGTTCCATCCATATTGTTGCAAATGGTAAGATTTCATTCTTCTTTATGGCTGAGTAATACTCCATTGTATAAATGTACCACAGTTTCTTAATCTAGTCATCTACTGATGGGCATTTCGGTTGTTTCCATGTCTTGGCTATTGTGAATAGTGCTGCAATAAACATAGGGGTGCATGAATTTTTTCGAATTAGTGTTTTGGATTTCCTTGGATAGATACCTAGGAGTGGAATTGTTGGGTCCTAAGGTAATTCCATTTCCAGTTTTTTGAGCTACCTCCATACTGATTTCCATAGTGACTGCACCAATCTGCAATCCCACCAGCAGTGCATGAGGGATCCCTTTTTTCCACATCCTTGCCAGCACTTGTTGTTTGTTGATTTATTGACGATAGCCATTTTGACTGGGGTGAGGTGGTATCTCATTGTGCTTTTTATTTGCATTTCTCTAATGATTAGTGAGATTGAACATTTTTTCATATGTCTGTTTGCCATCTGTATGTCCTCTTTAGAAAAATGTCTCTTTATGTCCTCTGCCCATTTTTTAATTGGGTTGTTTGTTTTTTTGGTGTTGAGTTGAATGTGTTTTTTAACAAATTTTGGATATTAACCCCTTACTAGATAGATCATTGACAAATATCTTCTCCCATTCAGTAGAATGTCTTTTTGTCTTATTGATGGTTTTCTTTGCTGTAAAAAGCTTTTTAGTTTGACGTAATCCCATATGTTTATTTTTTTCTCTTATTTTCCTTGCCCAAGGGAATATATCAGTAAAAATATTACTAACTGTGATATCTACAAACTTTCTTCCTAAATTTTCTTCTAGGAGTTTTATGGTTTCAGATCTTACATTTAAGTCTTTAATCCATTTTGAATTTACTCTTGTATATGGTGTAAAGAGGTGGTCCAGTTTCATTTTTTTGCATGTATTTTTCCAGATTTCCCAGCACCATTTATTGAATAGACTGTCTTTACCCCAACATAAATTCTTGCTTCCATTGTCATAGATTAAATGACCACATAGGCATGGATTTATTTCTGGGCTCTCTATTCTGTTCCATTGATCTCTGTGTCTGTTTTTATGCCGGTACCATGCTGTTTTGATTACTGTAGCCTTGTAGTATAATTTGATGTGATACCTCCCACTTTGTTCTTATTTCTCAAGATTGCCATAGCTATCTGGGTCTTTTATGGTTCCATATAAATTTTAGGATTATATGTTTTATTTCTGTGAAAAATGTCCTTGGTAGTTTGATAGGAATTGCATTGAATCTGTATATTGCCTTAGGCAATATGGACATTTTAACTATATTAATTCTTCCTATCCATGAGGATGGTATGTGTTTCCATCTATTTAATACAGTTTTTTCCTTTCTTAAAATATATATGCATGTTTTGGCACCCTCTGTATATCCAGATATCTGTAGAGTGGACTAGCATGCTGGAGTCCAGGGAATTGTTGATGTTGCAATTAGAATCCAAGAGCTGTCTGCTAATAGCATTTCCTTCTCCTCTGGAGAGTTCAGCCTTTTTTCTATTAAAACCTTCAACTGATTAGACGAGGTTCACCAACATTATGAAAGGTAATCTGCTTTACTCAAAGTCTACTGATTTACATGCTAAGCTCATCTAGAAAATACCTTCACAGAAACATAGAATATGTTTGACCAAACATCTGAGCATTGTACCCCAGCTAAGTTGACACATAAAATTAATTACAAGAGTTCCCCTACCCTTATCTATGGTGTTTCACTTTCCATGGTTTCAGTTACCTTTGGTCAATTGAGGTCTGAAAATATTAAATGGAAAACTCCAGAAATAAATAATTCATAAGTGTTAAATTGCATGCCTTTTTGTGTAGCATGATGAAATCTCTAGCTGTCCCACTCTGTCCTACCCAGGACATGAACAATCCATTTGCACAGAGTCTCCATGTTGTATATGTTTCTTACCCTTTAGTCAATTAGTAGCTGTCTCAGTTATCCAATAGACTATCTCGGTATCATAGTGCTTGTGTTCAAGTAGCCCTGATTTTACTTAATAATGGCCCCAAAGTGCAAGAGTAGTGATGCTGGCAATTCGGATATGATAAAGAGAAGCTGTAAAGTCCTTCCTTTAAATGAAAAGATATATGTGTATAGGAAAAAAAACAAAACACCATATATACTGTTTAGTACTATCCATGGTTTCAGGCATTCATGGCGGGGAGCCTACAGATTATGAGGACTACTACATCACTTTAGGGGAGGCAGCTGGCTGGGGCATTATATTTGAAAAACTGATGAATTTGAAGCAATTAACAGCACGTTCATAGGAATCTCATACCAGAAGTGTGTGTTCAGTTATAAAGAAAAATGGCAAACATATATACTGCAACAATCAAAAGTGTTCTGGACATACCCCTTGTTAATAGGGATTTTTATTTTGTAAAGTAATGGTTGCCTAGAGATATTTGTTTTGCTTTGTATTTTCCTTTTCCTTTCCTTTCTTTCTTTCTTTTGTCTTTGTTTCTTTCTTTTTTTCTACATTGATGCTTGGATGAAAGCAAGTGGAGATTACTATTTATTTTATCTCTCACTCACAACAGAATTGCTGTGAGAGAAATAACAAATTTGAAAGGGCAGATCTTTCTGAAGCCAATCAACTTGGAGTCTCTTCAGATCACTACAGACAAAACAAGTCATTATAGCCAATACTTACTCATTTGGCCCCATAGGAACTTGATTGGCCTTCCTTTGGAAGGCTAAATTTAGAACACCAACTCTGAGCCAACTCCCTTCTTTGAAGGTGAGAGCTCACAAGGACAGCCTGTAAGTTGATCTTCATTTACTGTTTCACTGCAAGAGATATCATGATGAAAACTTCTCAATTATTATTTTGAAGATTCAAAATCTGGGGAAACTTTCAGTGTGCATAGGAGAATCTTTGCACACATGACATGTCACTTTGAGATGGTTGACTAAGGAGGGAGGGGCTGGTCCTGAATCCCTGGCATTCGGTTTCCTGTAGCTTCCTCTCCTCTCCAGTCTTCCACCTACAACCAGTTGGCTCACAGCTCTTGCTTGGTTTCCTAGGAATCTTCCTATTGTAAAATAAATTGATTCTGTAGGATAGAATCAGAAACCACAAAGTAAAGACCTTTCCCCAAACACTCTCCTCACTCTCTTCAATGAGGTACTTAGGCATGTGAACAGTTAGCAGGCAATACTTCTGCCACACCTCAGGTTCTGTTTTATTTGCCTTCTTTGAATATTGAGAAAAACGTTTTCCTGAGCTTCCAGAAATAGATAAGAGGACCACATTTCCCTGAGCTATATGAGAGAAATGGGTGATTTTGAACTCTAATTAAACTGGCTCTTAAGAAAACATACCGTGTGGGTGAGATCTACTGCTTTCAAATAACCCACTTGAGGAAATTTCCCCAGTCAGATCTTGTTTCTTATCTTATTTAATCAGTAAGCCTTTCTACAATGCATTCCCCACTCTATTTTCATTCCATTCACAGATTCATGTAAAAATAACAATGAGCTTGGTAGGAAGTGTTTTATTCTTATTTGAGCATTTATCACGTGCCAGATACTGTTGTAAGGAATTTACATGTATTAATTTATTTAACCCTAACCACAACCCAATGAAGTAAGCACTACAGATGGCATCTGGCTTCAGAGCTCACTCTATTTCTCACACAGGAAATAATTTTGGGGGACATTTCATAATAATAACAACTGACACACAAAAAGTCCTATAAAACTTTAAAAAGTATTTTCACAACACTCTTTTTATTTCCTCATCATTACTGCCTATGAAATAGAGTATTTTTTTCTCCATTATCCTTATTGGAAGGGTAAGGGAGATAAGACGGGGAGAGGATGAGGGATTAGCCTGACCACACCTGAATCTGCAGGTAAACTGTCTGGCTGGGTGTCAGGTATGTCTCCCTCTCTGTCGTCATCTAATGCAGTGTCAGAAATTCAGTTCCTAACTTAGTGTCAAAGTCTTCCCAAACTCAACAAAGCCAAAACAAATTCATTATCTTCCCCCAATAAATGATCATTCTCAATTATTCCCCTCTTGTCAGTGAAGACTATCTGTCTTCTGGTCTGCCAGTTTCAAAACCTAAGAATCGGTTTTTATATAATCTCTTTCCTTCTTCTTCTCACATCCAAACCAGGCACTCAACATGTCCTTTGAAATGCATGTGTCTAATTGGTTAAACAAATGTTAGCTTAGCAGTACCACATTGTGCTGTGATGGGGGGAGGGGGACACAAGAATGGAAAAACAAAGATGATAGGAGGTAATCGTTTTATAATTTCACGGAGGAGATGAAACTGGAACATAGGTCATTATAATTCAAGATTTAAAAAATGATAGGAACACAAGAGAGGTAACGTAAAACAAATTCTTACTGATAGGTAAGAGGTCTCTGAGGTGAACATGCTCACCACCAAGTGGCCGAAGCAGAGAAGCTAGGCAGCATGTAAGCTGAGACTTGGGTGACTTGGAACCCCCCAAATAGGGGGTTGGATTGGTGCTCAGAAGTGAGAGTGGAAGCAGGAAGCAATGACTATTATCTTTTTGTTGACTTTTAGTGAGCAATGAAAAAGATTGGAAGAAACTAGAAATTTCCTTGAAATTCTATGTGTCTTCCTCTCTGGTTGCAGCATGAACACCTTTGTTCAGGCTCTTATCACCTGCTCCTGGCAGTAATTCCGTGATCTCCCAGTCAATCTCCAAAATTCCAGCTTTTCCTCCTTATGCAGAATGCTGCAGGGGTTGTTCATGCCATTTCTTCCATCAAAGATATTCATGAATTATTATTCATTCATACAGACCATTGTAAGCATCAGACCAACTTTTCTCCTTCTCACTTGTTACACAGAAGAACCACAGAAGAACCACACAGAAGAACCATTTTTACTGAATTTAAAGCCACATTTTCCCCCTGTGCTTTGGATCCCATTTTATCTCACCTATTTAGTAATCAGAATATGATTACCAGTTCTATCTTCTGTATCCATCCTCTTCCTCACTCCTAGGCCCTTTTCACTTTCACTTAAATATTCCAAGTCTTTCTCATTAAAAAATAAAAATGCTCACAACTCTCCCTTGGTCCCCTCAATCCCCCAGGCTACTTCTCTTAGATCATCCATCTCATGAACATGTAATCTCTGTTAATTCACTCTTTAATCTACCAGTTAGACTTCATCCCATTGCACTAAAACAGTACTGCCTAAGATGACTGCATCACTTAGAATGATGTAGGGCTGATAATAGCAGAAAACCAGAGTATATACTGGCCTTAAATTGTTTGGAAGGGGATTTATTTTTATGTAACAAGAAGTCAAGGGCTGACATGGTGACTGCATGATGTCCTCAGGGCCCTAGCTGACTCTATTTTGCTATGATACCATTCTTAGCATGTTACTTTTATCTTCATGATTATCTGATAGGTGTAAGACTGTTGTTCCATTGTCAGCCATACATCTGACTTCTAGGTAGGAAGAAGGGCAAAGTTGAGTGTGGCCTTTAAAATACCTTAAAGGCTGTACAGGAGACTCTGTTACCAGGCCCCATCATGTGGCCATTACTGCTGCAAGGGAAACACAATGCCTACACAAATCAAAGTAGGTTCTGTTAGAAAAGATGGAAAGAATAAATATTGGATAGACATATTTTCTGCAGTTGTCAGGAGCCTCTACTTTTCAAAAACTGGTGAATTCAAATGCCATCTAACTTGACTTCTTAGAAGCCCAAGAAGCAGTTGACCTTCTCCCATCTTCTCGAAATAGTCACTTCCCATGAGTTCCATGATATGACACTCTTCAGGGATCTCTCATTTCTCTGGCTGTTCCTTCTTTGTCTCTTTTGCATGCTTCCCTTCTTCACCAGACCAACCTGGTACATTTGCTAGTGTTCCCTCTTTCCATGAATGGCACTAGCTTCCATCCAGTTCTGCAAGCCAACCTGCAGGGTTCATGCCACAGTAACAGCCTTAGTATCTTCACCAAAAAGGGAAGACGTTTAGAGATGGGCAGTTACTGACAATGGCATGGAGGCTCCGAGGGACCTGAGCTGAGTTGTCTTCAGTATTCTTGGTGCTCCCTTAATGGTTTTAGGATGATTCTTGTAGCTGTGGAGTGAATGAACAATGTGTACACTCCTCAACTTGGATTTTAAAATCCTCCATATTTGTCTTCATTCTTTTGATAATTTTCTTTTTTCCCCCCTTTCTTCCGCCTCTCCCCTCCTCCCCCACTCTGGTTCAAGCCGTTGTTTCTCAGTCTAGTTGTGTAGGACACAGCTCCCTGGCCCATGCTGGTATTATGAGCCTTGTGCTCCCCCTGGCTGAGGCAGTCAGTTGCCAGTTGTCGATTGTCCGCTCACAGAAGTTGTTGCCGGCTGCTGGCCACTCATGGTAGCCCACGGCAGTACATAGCAGCCCGCGGCAGCACACAGCAGCCCGCGGCAGCCCATGGCAGCCCACGGCAGCTTACGCCAACCTCAGCCTCCAGCTGCGCATGGCAGCCCAGCTCCAGGGAGAGCCGTTGTTACAATCTTAGCTGTAGAGGGTGCAGCCCACTGGCCCATGTGGGAATCGAACCGACGATCTCGGTTAGGAGCACTGAGCTCCAACCACTGGAGCCACCTGGCAGCCCCCTTTTGCTCATTTTTTATCTTACCTCCACCATTTGGCAAGGCACACTTCCCAGTCCTGATGAAGGAATCACTGCACCGTTTCGTGGGTGAGGCTTTATTTTCACACTTCTAAGGACATAATAGCTTCCTCACTGTTCTCCTTCTAACCATTCCAGATGGTTAGAAGCATCTCCCTCCCCCCCAAATTTCTTCTTCACCAATTAGTGTAAATGACTCTTCTCTTCAAACACAAATCTGGTTATGCCATCTCAAGGTTTTAAACACCTTCCCATTATCTCAGGGTATGACTATAACCCTAACCTTGTTCCACTGAGTTTTGCAGGTTTGACCCCTAATTTTCTCTCCAGTGTTCTCCCAGAATCCCCCCATGGCATCTTCCCCAGCCTCCACATTCTCATACTCACACATTCCCCACCCCATTTCTCAGCTTTCACCTCTCTAGATTGTTTCTGTTTCTTGTAAAGCACAATGTTCCTGTTTATAAGGAGAACATTGTTAAATTTTCTCCTTGGCTAATTTTTAGGCACTCTTTGGGTTTGAGATTGATGATGAATCCTTGTAATAGTATTTCCTTAACTTACTCTGCCATCACTTCCAGCCTCAGCCTTCAGTGTGTGCTTCTGTACAGTAATATTATTAGGCACTCCTGGAGCAGCAAGCATCATTTGCTCAATGTTGAGTAGTAGTGAATAATCAAATGGTGCAGTTTCAGAAGTGTGTAAATTGGGGGAGGGAAGACCTGGTGTTCAAATTACAGCTCTAAACACTTGCAAACTCCCATATTTCCTTGAACAAAAGACGCACATTATTTTACATGTTAATATCTTTGAAATCAGTCTTTCGATCCATGCATTTTATATTATTAATAAGCAGCACTTCTTTTTAATAGTACATAAAATCATGGTATACCTTACAATTGATAATACCTCAGATTTTATTTACTGAATCATGTGACTTTAGGCAAATGACTTACCTTTCACTGCCTAAGTCCTTTTATCTGTACAGTGTGGTAATACCCAAATCTTAGGGTAGTTGTGATAATTTTATAGATGACACCCATAAAGCACTTAAAGCAGTAGTGTCTGGCACACAGTTATTGCTCGATAAATGTTAGCTATAATCATTTCGTTTTGTAATACTTGGGAATATGCAATGAACTGAAGAATATCTGACCTTCCTCAGTAGACCATGTAAGGACTATGTCTATTTGTTCCCCTATGTCCGTAGTTCTTAGCATAACACCTGGTCTATCTGGGCTTATTATATATTTGTTTAGTGTGGAATATATGAAGGAAAAATGAACAGAGATGTTCATTCCTACCTACGTGACTTATTTCTATTCCTGATTTTTTCAGCAAGAGATTCTTTTTGTCTGTATTCTTTACAACACGAGGTTTCCCTATGGTAGACCTAGAATAACTCCACCTTCTAAAATTCCATCTAGTCAATCAACAGATACTTAGTTTAATATATCAAAATCATAAAATTCAAAATAAAATTTAAAATGCTCCCAATAGCACTTTTTAAAATACACAATTTTAAAAAGTCCATCCTTGTCCCTCCAATCCCATTCTCTGGAATAGAATCATTAAGTTTAATGTGGATCTTGCCAGACTCTTGTCGATGTAAATAGTGTGAGCCGAATAAAATAGTGATTGCTTAAGAAAGTGCTTGAGAAATGAGTAATTTGTTACACAAAAATGGGACTAAATATCACCTGACCAGCTTGGCAAAATTGCCTAGCTTCTCATCCCCACAATCCCTGTCCTGACTTCCCTCACAGCTTCCTGTTTTATCTCAATCACCCCTCTGGCCCTGTCCCCTTCTCCTGTCCCCTTCTCACACAGTTAGTATTTGAAAATCATTTATGCCTCTCCACCTCCTCTTTATTTCTCAGTAGTCTTTTCTTGATAATTATGAAACCTGTGGAAAGTTAGAGAGAGTAAAGAGGACATATTTTGGGGGTAAAAACTCTGGATGAAGCGGGTCCTTTAAATGTTTCTGAGAGCACAGAAGAAGGCCACTGAGTCAGCAGAGACGTTGGGCAATCAACACTCCTGCTCATCTTTCATTTTAAATACTCTTTCCTTCCATCTGCCTGGCATGAGCATAGGGTATGCTCTTCTTGTGGAACTCTTAAGTTTGTCAACTTCTTTGATGGCCATCTGGCCATAAGAATCACAATTTGAAGGTCAGCAACTTTTGACACAGCAATTCCCCTGGCAGAAATTGATCCAAAGAGATAAGAGGAAAAGTATACAAAGGTGGGAGAATGTTCACAACCTTGCTTTTAAATAAGTGACATCAGAAACCTTAATGATTATTAATAGGGGCATTATTAAATAAATGATTGTAGGTATGCAAAATGTGTGTCCATTAAGAATGATGAAACACATCTATATTTATTGGCATGGGAAAAAAAAATAAAAGGCAGATTTTAGAAAAATTAATAACCTTTTAAAAAGTATACATACTAACATGCAAACATAGACAATATTCTAGAAACCAATATCAAATATTAGCAGTGGTTTTCCTGAAGAGATTTACTTATGATTTTTCCTTCTTCAAAATGTGTAGTATTGTCTACATTTTTTGTTTGTTTTTAACGATGGTTACGTTTTTACTTTTATAACAACATAAGCTCTTTTGATCTTGGAAAACTAAGGTTTAGCCTTACTGTGCCTTGTCTGTTCTCAAGTTATCATTTCAGCTTTTTTGTGGTCCAGGGAGGTCTTGTTGGCCTCAGCTCCCAAAGCAGTGGCTCCCCTGTGTTTTCTCCCCCACCCTGGTCATCCTACTCTTTGGTATGTGTTTGTCCTAAAGGAAGGCAATGCTGTCATCATTTAAAAGGTAAAGGCAGGGGTGGGTGGTGAGGGTGGGGGTGGAGATGCAATAGAGTAAAAGAAAAGAGGGAAGAGAAAGTGGGCAAGCAAGACACCTATCTTCTAGTAAGATTCAGCCCAGGTTGAATTTCACACGATTTGAATTCAAATTGTTGATATATGTGACTGACAGTACATGTGCAAATTCATATCAAAGTGTCCTATGAAACATCTACATGAAAACACTGAGAAACATACTGTGGTTGATAAATGCCAGAGATTGCTGTTGTGTTTCTCTTGATTAGAAGCGATAGACAGACAGCTCTCTCAATTCATATAACTGAAGACCTGGGTCATTCTACCCACAACTTAGGGTCATATTCGTTACTGTCATTTCAATAAGGCTAGACTGTCTCTGACTGTTTCTTAGTTAAGTGGATGGGGGTAATTGATTTCTGGTAGACTTTTTCACAATGTTTGCAAAATCTCTTCCTGATCGGTTTCTGTACTTGTGTGGCTTCTGAGGTTATCACTCGGAGAAAAAAAAATGTACAAAAGGAAAGTCTTGTAGGATCTAATACATAGGATTTTTTTCTCAGATTCTGCCTGTTTCTGTCTCAGATGGCTGATCGTCCACGGAGGGCCCCTGACTCCCAGAGAAAACTGTTCAGCCAACAGAGAAGAACCCACTTTCTAACTGTATTTCAACATGTAGTAATGACAACTCCACCCTGAGAGGAAGGCTAGGTTTCTAATAAAAGCCAGATAGCCTAATTTCTTAAGCTATTTCCAAGCCTGCCTCTCCTTCACATTTGGCTGTTTGTTTGTTTTTGTTAGAAAGACAGACTTGTCCTTTTGCCAGGGAACTCTCTAACATCCTGCCACCAACATCTGCACAGAATAGAATGCTTTTGAGGGTCAGATGGAAAAAAAAACACAAAAACCTTTCCTCTGAAAAGGGTGAGAAAGATAGTAGTGCTTCTGTTTGAAGCAACAGAATGTGTAAGAGAAAGTGCCAACTAAACCACACCAATAAGCCATTGTGAAGGGCCATGCTTCAGTATAAGAGTGATCTGAGGCCATCTAACAAAGATGAAGGGGACACAACATGACTTTTAGCTCCTGTGCAATTAGCATCTGCCACGCCGAACAGCACCATTCTGTTGGCATTCAATATGCTCCTTGTGTATCATAGCCTAAAAGGGCACTTTAAAATCTTGTTTACTTATTTATTATTTGCCTCCTCCACCAGATTGCAAACTATATAAGACAGAGAATATGTCTAATAGATTCACCAATATATACTCAGTGTTTGCTTCACAGTTGATACTAAACAAATAGTTGAAGGAAAGAAGAAAGGAAGGAAGAAGAGAGGGAGGGAGTGAGGGAGGAAGAAAATAGGAATGCGTGCACTTATCCAATTACACTTCCTGTGTCTCTCACACTAGGTTGTTCAAATGCATCTTGCTGTTCTATGCAGCACAAGCAGCATGCCTGGCAGAGAGCAAAGCAATCAGTAAATGTCTGCTGCACTGACTACGTTTTTTAGGGCTCATTAGATTAACAATAGACTAAAACTGATATTGTAGTAAAAAAAAAGATACTAGTGTAGACATACTCATAAATAAGTACTTTGAATGAATTGATTTTATGAAAAGGAAGTCTTCAAATCTATTTTGATAGTTAATTATTCTTGTCACTAAATCTTCTAAACTCCGGGCACGTTTCAAAGGCCCAAGCCAAGGCAGTCAGCACACTAGAAGCAGGCTGTTTTTTGCAGGAGGCAGGCAGGCTTCCTGTTCTGAACAGCTGCACTGCAGGCAAATCAATTATGAGGACATTTGCAGGTCTTGTTCCTGTGGCCTAGAAGAGACCATGGCACTATTCAGTTGTTTTGCAACATTAAGATCAGCGTGTTGTCAGAGGTGGAATGGCCTACTCCCATCACACCCTCCTGAGGTGATGGCACGTATTAAAATGCCTTGAAAGAGGGAAAATGGGAAATCAATATGAGATTCTAGTTTTTCCTCAAAGCTAGCCTTGAAAACTTAGCTCTAACTCTAAACTACACTATGGTTAAAAATACTGTAGGTTTGAATTTCAGCTTTGCCCCTTAGGTAGATAATTTGAGTGAGCTGCAGGATCTTTCTCAGTTTTCTAATCTATAAAATGGGAACAAATACTCTCTATCTTGAGAGCAATTGCCAATGATTAAATAAAAGCAATTTTGACATTATTTTGTAAAGCATAAACTACTATGCAAATGTATTGCTACTGGTAAAAATAGCTAACAATTATTAAGCACTTGTGTATAAGTATCTTTCTAAGCACTTAAATGCTAAGTGTGTTTAAAACTCACAACTATCACCATATAAAGAGGCTATTACTAGTAGTAGTTGCAGTATTTTTTTTTTCATCTATGTGGAAACATACTCGTACACAGGTGAGAAAGACAAAGTGTACCAAACAATTAAGGAAATTGTGTTATTCAGTCTATTGTAACAGGGAGACCATTGATCAGTAATATCTCAAAGAAAAGAAGGGGCCTGGGATTTCAGAGGTGGGTGGACAGGGCAAGTAGACAAGGGTTGTGCCTGGGTAATGGGAGTTGGGTAGGGTTGGAGAGAAGTCTTATCTGGTCACTGAGGAAAGGTGAAGGTGGGTCTTATCTTGGAACAAGTGAGAACAGGGTGGTCTTTTGTGGTTAGTGATTTTCTGGAACACAAAAGTATATTGCTAATGATTTTATTACCACTCCCAAGGTTATTTTCTTTATATTTGAGAGAAGATTTTTAAAACTTAAAACAGTCTTAAACAGTTAAAGCAGAGATCAGTAGCAGTTAACCATCAGATCAGATGCAGCTGGCATTTAGAGGAAGTTTGGCCTTTTCCTCATGGAGAGAAAAAACAGAAGTTACTGATATTTTCCAAATCAGGAATTTTCACACCAATACTCAAAACTTAGATTTGAAACCCTGTGCATTTCCTCAATGCAACAATTGGCAGGGGCTATGTTCCAGTCCTCTGTCTGACTTTATGTCTGCCATTTGTCAAGGACTGACTCCACGGCTCCTTATTCCAGCTGCTCCTCACCACCATTCTTCCTTCCTTGTTCATCAGAGGCCAGGTCTACACTTTCATCCCCTGTCTGGCCAGGGGCATTCAAGCTTACAGTCACAAATGATGGCTTTTGATGGGGAACAAGCGGGCAGGAGAGTGGGCTTTATGCCTGGGGTCCTTCTAGCTGGAATTCTGTGATTCCTAGGAGTTTTTGATTCACATATATAGATAAAGTCTGCACAAGTACTTAAAGGTGTGGATGGATCTCAGTAGAGTTCATCAAGCTGAAACAAATGCAGGTTAACAACCAAATTTATTTTTGAAACCTCAACTTAGTTCCCATCATTTCAGGTGAATTCCAACAACATGAACAAAATAAAACAGGGGGGGAAAAAAGATGAAAACATAAAATGCCTGCACTGAAGCGTTACTACAAGATCTAACTGACATGATCTCACATCAAACACTTAGAAACAGGCTCCTTGATTGCCTCCTGCAGCCTGTGTTTTGTTTTTTATTCATTTCCAATGAACTCTAAAGTCATCCTTGGATTCTGTATTTCTAAAGCCCAAATATCACTTATTCCTCTTATGACAAAAAACATCCCAGCTATTGCGTACAAGTGTCTGAGATCTGGAGTAAGCAAAAATTCCATTTGTGTGCTGGCATCTGGGAAATGCATCAGAGCTCCTATTGGACATGATGACGCTGATTAGTGGGTGTGACTTTTAGCCCAGCCTCTAGGGTATTTATCACTAACGGGATTGCAAGGGACTTGTGCAGGGGAATCAAACACCCTTCTTCTAATAATCTAAGTGACAGAGAACTGATACAAAATACCTGACTGACATTTGGATGACAAAGAAGAGAGAACTTTCAGGCTGAAGTTGCCTGGCCAGATTGTTGGACGTGGCTTTGCAAAGCATATGGAACTTTCCCACTTGCTAGTTAGCAGTGGTCAGCATGCTATAGTGTGGGTCAGATCCAGCTATGTCTGTTTTTGCAAGTAACATTTTGTTGAAATGCAGCTCTACTCACTTCTTTATCCATTAGGTCTCTGCCTGCTTTTGCACCGCAGTGGTCTAGCTGAGTAGTTCTAACAGAGATCTTATAAATTGCAAAGCCTAACATGTTCAGTATCTGGCCCTTGAGAGAAAAACGTTGCCAACCCCTGCCCTACAGAGCCTTAAATTCCAAATTATTTGAAATAATTGATTGTGGGGCAGTATAGTTGCGGTCAAAAATACATATGTACATTGAAGGTAGATAAACCTGGGTTTAAAACCTGGTTCATGTATTCATTCAACAAACATTGATAGAATGTCCTCTCGGTGTCACGTACTATTCCAGGTAACGAGGATGGCAGAGTGAATGAGGTAGGACCCTCCACTCTCAAAGACCTTACATTCTAGTGCTCCCATCAGTTGATCGTGAAAAGTAGGGGAAAGCTATTTCTCTGAAGATCAGTTTCCTTAGTAGTAAGAGTGGCCTACGCATAGATAATTTGTAGAGTTACTATGAGGATTATAAGAAAAAACATAGGAAATCACTTAACATAGTGCTTGGCAAAAAAAAATAATAATAATGCAATAATTAATTATTATGTTGCTATCAATAAAGTGATGGGTGAAACAATACAGTATTTTTATTATTTCAGGATCAACTCATTCAACAAATAATTTAATTTAGGGTCATGTTGTATGCTAACCAATATAACCAACAGTGTTACATAGTGAATCTTGGGAAGTGACATTGATGAGATGGGATTGGGTCCAGCCTATGGAGACTGGATACTTTCCTAAGAAGTTTGGATTTCATAGAAGCTCTGCATTCCCCAATGCAGAATTTGAGGCAAACTAAGATAGTCCAATGGTTTAGAAAAACAGTTGCAGCGCATGTTTGGATGATGGGTTTGATTTGATAATACTAATTTGAAAGATGGCAAATAACCTGTCTATAACAGAGTGACCACTGAATAGTGTAGACTTAAGCTGTCTATACAGTAGCCACTAGCTATTAAGGTTATTTAATTTTAAATAAATTACATTAAATTAAAAATTGTTCCTGAGTCACATTAGCCATATTTCAAGTGCTCAATGTTCACATGTGGTTGGTTGTTAGCATATTAGATGGTGCAAATACAGGATGTTTCCACTCTCACAGAAAGTTGTATTGGATAGTCTTGACTACACTTTGCAAAATATATAATCTAACAATATTTTATAATTGTTTAGAGAGGAAGGAGGGAGGGAAGGTGAGAGGGAGGGACGGAGGCAGGGGAGAGAGAGAGAGAGAAAAAAAGGAAAGGAAAAGAGAAAGCAAAGAAAAGATGAGATGAGAAAAGAGAAGGGAAGGGAAGGGAAGGGAAGGGAAGGGAAGGGAAGGGAAGGGAAGGGAAGGGAAGGGAAGGGAAGGGAAGGGAAGGGAAGGGGTCAAGGGATTTGCTCAATGATTTTAAGTGTTGGATAATTTTTCAGTAAGAAATGGGGAAGCCTGTTAGATCAGAAAGGATGGAAATTCTTCTTCTCTGTGAGACTTATGATTTCAGCCCTGACTCTACCACAAGAGGCAGCCTAGAGTAGTTCCTGCGATGGGGTACTTTGTGCTAAACTTGTGGGCTCAAACTAGGGGTGAGTTCTAAATACAGGTCAGTGCTGATGCTGTGGGCACTCACTTGGACTTCCAAAGGCAGCTCAGTGAAGGGGGCATCAAGGAAGTGTCCATGAAAGCCAGTTTCCAAGACAACTGTGGCAGAGACTTTAAGCTTAGGTTGGGCGCATCTGAGTTGTGAATGAATTCGTACAATCAATATGGCAGTAAGGATGAACGTCTGTCATCAGGAGCAGCAGGATACACCTTTTGAGGTCCTGTGGGACCACACATTCCTGACCATGTAGCCGTGCACAGCAGATCAGTAATCTCAGAGAGTTATCTGCCACCGCAGTGACAGGGTGACAAGAGAAGAAGCCAGGAAGAGGGAACTGCTTCTGGATGACAAGTTCTCAAAAACCTTGCAAAAATAACTGGGAAATGTTGTGAAGTGTGTAGGAGGACACACACATAGTCAAAGCCTGGTGAGGTCTGGTATATGTGATTTATCATTTATTCTTCTCAATCAAAAACAGTGTATTTGAAGACCTTTTTGCATTACTGAAATTAACAATTCATCATTTTCTTTAGAATATGATAATGATTCTTGGCAGAACAGCCTAAATAAGTGTTATACAAGGTCGGACTATTAAGTTCGCGAACTCATCCTAGAAAAAGTGCTACATACCTCATTGCTGAATATCACTATGGTCACCTTCGAAATACTCCCCCTGAGAGGCTATGCACCGACACCAGCACCTAGTCCACCCTTCCAAACAATTTTGGAACTCTTTTTCTGGAATGGCCATCAAATCTGTCTTCGTATTACCCTTGATGTCCTGAATGTCATCAAAATGTTTTCCTTTCAATATTTCCTTTATCTTCAGGTAAAGAAAGAAGTCATTGGGGGGGTCAGATCAGGTGAGTAGGGAGGGTGTTCCAATACAGCTATTTGTTTACTGGCTAAAAACTCCCTCACAGACAGTGCCTTGTGAGCTGGTGCATTGTTGTGATACAAGAGCCATGAATTGTTGGCGAAAACTTCAGGTCGTCTAACTGTTTCACACAGCCTTTTCAGCACTTCCAAATAGTAAACTTGGTTAACTGTTTATCCAGTTGGTACAAATACATAATGAATAATCCTTCTGATATCAAAAAATGTTAGCAACATTATTGCAACAAGTTCACGAACTTAATTGTTAGACCTTCGTATGGGTAATCTTTCTTTCTCTTTCTTCCTTTCTTCCTCCCTTCCTCCCTTTCTCACATCCTTCTTTCCTTCCTTCCTTCCTTCCTTTCTTCCTTCCTTCCTTTTTTCCTTCCTTCCTTCCTCCCTTCCTTTTTCCCTCCCCGTCCCTTCGCTTCACTTTCCTCTCCTCTCCTTTCCTATTTATTTCTTGAATCAGGAAAGAACCCTGGTTATTCTGCCTAGTTCTCATCATTTCTTGATTAACAATTTATAGGTTTAAAAATGTTTTATTTATTTAATGAGACTTTCTCAATAAATGGTGGGGCTTAATGTTAGACAGAATGAAAACCATTCTCTCCTTAAGGATGTGAGAATGTGCATATGACCTGGGTTTAGGTAGTTAAAAAAAAAAAAAAACCCAGATGACTAATGTTGGGAATCACTGTTGAGTAGCATGAGGATCCCTTGAATAACTGTGAGCAGGATCATGATGGCTTTCAAGATGTACTGTTGAAAATTTATTCTCATGGTAGTGTGGAGGAAAGAACAAAAGCCAATAAATTCTAGTGATTTGCCTATAGTTTCTGATAAGGGCCTGAACTAGAATTATGAAAGACTTTAAATAAATCCTTGGATAAAGAAAGCTACAAATGATGAAAAGAAATGAGCTCCAACTTGTCCCAGAAGCTGGACCTTGCTATTCTCAGCTCAGGTGAGAGAGCGGTGACCCTTGTGAATGCCACCATCCTTCCTCTTGCACGGTGACTAGTGGTAGGCTAGTAGCTCATGAGAGGGATGTGGTGGCAAATGGGAGGACAGAGGCAACACACTGGGGATCGGCTACGAGAGAGTCACACAGCCCCAAGTCCTCCCGTTTTCTGAAAGTAACATATGTGCCTTGCCTCTGAGTGGGAAGGAGAGGTTCCTTCAGAAAATACATGTTTTTGACAATTGGGAATTGTCTTAGTAGAAAGAAGCGATATGTCCATCTGAAAGAAAAGCTGCACAAAATTTGGACAAGGTCACCACTGTACACTACAAACCAGGCTTTGGATCCCAACACAGCTGGGTCCTCGGCCTTAGGAGCTTCTCCTTGCGTGGCTGGGATCAATGGTGTCTGCGTCCTCAGGGAGAACCCTCAGCATCTGCCTGAGGAGTCATGCAATGTTGTTTGTGATCTGAGCCTCATATTAGGAGATGACAATACTGATGGTGCTAGTGTCGGAAATAACCATATGTGCCACCATCTTGCAACCATCTGTGGCCAAAAGCAATAATTCTGACCAGACACGAGATCCAGACTTCTAGCCAGCTATTCAGTTTTGACAAAATGAATCCTCCTACAACCTACAGGAAGTCAATTGACCATTTGCCATTTTTTTGCCAAATATAGCATGGATCTGCATTGAAACTTTAGCTAAGTCCTTTAGTCCCCTAGGTGTCCCTTTAGTCCCCAAGAGGAAACTTGTGAATCAGCTCTTCCAGAAAACCCTGATCCTCCTGAGAGCCCCAAGCCCACACACCCTCACGGGTTTATTTTCTGCCCCCATTTGGTTTTGATCGGATCTGGACAAAGCACATGTCAGCCTCAATCACGGGGAATGCAAGGTGGGTTTCAGAGACTCTGGAAAGGAGATATTGGAGGTGTGGCAATCCCTCAATTAAAAAGTCGTTTGCACATCCTACAACTACATATCTGTATTATCAACTCCAGATACACAAAAATGATGTGGAGTCATATGTTGTCTTTATGAATAGCCATATTGGCCTAATAAAGACCTGCAGAAATCTGAGTTATCTTCTGCCTGGCAATTGTCACAGTTACCGTCTTCCTTTATCATCACCATTCCTTCCCAAACTACACATACATCCATAATATATATTTTGTTATTTTGATACAGAGTTCTATGATATACTGAACTACCACTGAGTCATAGATTTTTAAAATGCAATATTTTTCAGCTGAGATGAAAGCAAGATATAGATGTACCAAGGTGATTAATATTTATGAAATATAGATTTTTTTTATAATAAAGCTTTAAAAATATCATGAGTATATCTTTTCCTTTTCTTTCTAGTTAGGTGGGAAAAATTACTGTCCTTACCTTTTTAATTAAAATAACATAATAATGTTAGCAAAACAAAACAAAAAAAGTCATTTGACATAATCATGTGGTAATTACATTAAATAAGATTACTCTCCATTAGCCTTCCTGATTGTACTAAGCCATCTGTGCTTGTAAAAATAATAATAAACAATGAATTTTGTATGCCATATGTACTTTGTTATTTAATAATAATTAAGCAATAATCCCAAAGCAATCACTTGTTGACTGTGATAATTGCTTAAAAGTAACTACTTGTAATAAATAAATGATAATCAATTATTCATAATATGAACAATAGTTTTGTTTGTTTATTTTAAACCTTTAAAATTTGTTAGTAGCCATAGCAGTCTCAGCAGCTGTGCTAGAAAATGAATAATTCTTTGTGATCATGACAGAATTTCCACGAATCAAAATTCTAGTTATGGTCTGTTAGATTTGTAATAGGTTTTTATAGTATTTTCAAAATTGAGACTGCCATAAATATCTCATCTACTTTATTACTACAAGAAATAGCTTTAAAAAAACTTCTAGCAAAATGTAAAATGTGGAGTGACTAGTAATGCAAAGCACAGCATAAATTTGAAAATAACAGAGCTTCGTGGTCTAAATGAGAATAGGTTGACAGAAAACAAAGTTTGATTTGGGGGAAAATAACATAAACTATAACCGCTTATGCACAGTTATATACTTTTCCAAATGTGTCACTACTTTTTTAGCTTTAGACAGCTTACTGAGTCATTTCAAGAAATTGTGTCTTATATTAAAGTATGGCATTTCTTACAAAGAGGTGACTGAGTCATACATATTTAAGCAATGAAACAGTTTAGGATATTTATGATTCATAGCAAGTATTTTGTTTTATTTTTAATACAGCACAAAGAATGTATTGGACTAAAACTATTTTTTCTGCATTTCATATCCAAGGAACAAAGTACTTGGTTTGGTCTCTGTACGAGGGATTTCTAACATGACAAGAAAATACACAGTAGAATACATTCAACTGCCTCTACATTAGTGGTTCTCAACTGGGGGCAATTTTGCCCCTGAGATGACATTGCACAACATCTGAAATAACAAGGCTAGAAACATTGAATGCCAGTATTTTAGCGTTGGAAGAGATAAATCTATTCTGAATATACTCATTCTCCACCCCAACCCCCACCTCAATCTATGTTCAGTTTATGTCTTTTATTTTTTTTATCTTTCCTTCCTTTCTTCTTTCCTTCCTTCCTTCCTTCCTTCCTTCCTTCCTTCCTTCCTTCCTTCCTTCCTTCCTTCCATCAGTCAACAAATATCTATTGAATGTCTGCTTTGTGCCAGGTGTTGTTTTAGAGGACACTGCAGTAAACCAGGCAAAATCCATTGTATTTATATTCATATTTGGGGAGATAAATAAAATAAATAAGTAAAATTAAGTATTCCTGACTATCCAAACTCAGGAACTGCACATATACAGGTAAATATTGGGATATATCTCTTATCCAAATTCTTGTTACTTGCTATCTGAAATTCAGGCAACAAGTAAATTCAGATAATGCATTATCTCCTGCTATTCAAACTCCTCACCCAAACTCGGGAATTAAATGGAACTGAGAAGTGCAGAAAACTTTTATACAATTTGTCAGATGGTGAAAATGCCAGGGAGAAAACTGAAATAGGGAGAGTGATAGTGACAGTCTAAAGGGGCAAGGAATTGCAACTTTAAATAGTGTGTAAAATCTCACTGAAAGGCAATATTTGGGAGAAGTTCTGAGCAGAGAGAAACGAGTGCAAAAGGTTTGGACAGAGCCTATTGCTAGGTTTGAAGAAAGCAAGGCAGCTGGTGAGGTTTAAAGTATGTGAGCTAGATAAGGTCAGAGAAATACAGGGGTCAGATCATGGAAGCCTTTGTTGACCACTGCAGGCACTTTGGTTTCAGAGAGAAATGGAGACCCAATGGGTGGTTCTGAGCAGAGGAATGACAAATGTTCTGATCAGTGTGCTGAGAATGTGCTGTAGGAGGGAAAGAATGAACTCTGAAAGCCCAGTTAGGAAGCGACTTCGAAAACCTTTATGTGGCATGATAGAGGCTTAGACCAGGGCAGTCATAGCAGAGATGATGAGGTCAGGTTCGGGGTACATTTTGAAGGGAGAGCCCATCAATTTCATGATGAATTAGATGTGGACTGTGAAAAAAAGAAGAAGTCAAAGATGAAAAACTAGAAGGATGGTGTTCTGAGAGAGGGAAGACCAAAGGAAAGGAAAGGTGTGTGTGTGTGTGTGTGTGTGTGTTGGGCAGCAGTGGTTCTGTGATTTTGGATGTGCTCAATCCAAGATGCCTCTTAGGCATCCAAGTGCTGAGGTTTAGGGAAGATGTCTGGTCTGGAAGTCCTTGGGAGGTGGGGGGTATTTAAAGGCATGAACCTGGTTGAAGTCACCAATTCATATAAAGAGAAGAGGACCACGAACAGAGTCCTGGAACTCTCCAATGTTAGGTAGTTGGAGTGATGTGGAGGAACCAGCAAAAGAAGACTGAGGAGGAATCACCTGGGAAGTAGAGAACACCCAGAATGTATTTTTTCACGGATGGAGTCATCAAGTGTGTCAAACATTGCTGGAAGCTAAAAAGATGAAGACGTAAGCAACAGCATGGAAGCCATCAGCAAGCTTCATGCGTGTTTTTGCAGGTGTGGTGGGGTAAGAGCCGATTGAAAACAGTTCAAGAAAAAATGGAAGGAAAATGGTGACTTTCTTCATTATCAGCTTGGGAGGCAGAGAGAGCAGAGATTTTATTGTAAAGATTAACTTTGTGATGGGATTCGAAGGGTCAAGAGAGGTTCACCTAAAAGACAAAAAATTAACAGGGAATTTGAGAGAAGATACAGTGTGTTTGTCCACAACAATGTGTTTAAACCCTGGCTGCCCCTTAGAATCACCCAGGGAGCCCTCCAAATGTAGGTCCTGGACCCCACCAGCAAATTCTGGGATTTGATTACAGTTGTCTCCCCTTATCGGAAGTTTCACTTTCTGTGGTTTCAGTTACCAGAGGTCAACCACAATCTGAAAATATGAAATGGAAAATTCCAGAAATAAACAATTCGTAAGTTTTAAGTTGCATACCATTCTGAGTAGCATGATGAAATCTTGCCCTGTCCTGCTCCGTCCTGTATAAGAAGTGAATTATCCCTTTGTCCACATATCCACCTCACTTGTATCCATCTCACTTCTTCACAACACATAGGCATACATCACCTCACATCATTACAAGAAGGATGAGTACAGTACAATAAGATATTCTGAGAGAGAGAGAGAGAGAAAGAGACCATATTTACATAACTTTGATTACAGTCTGTTGTTATACTTGCTTTATTTTTACTTATTATTGTTAATCTTTTACTGTGCCTATTTTATAAATTAAACTCTATCATAGGTCTGTATGTATAGGAAGAAACATCATTTATAGGGTTCAGTACTCACTATAGTTTCAGACATCCATGGGGGGGGTCTTGAATGTATCCCCTCAGATAGGGGGACTACTGTATTTCAGACACTGTTAATTATTAAATCTCCCCAGTGATTTATCTGTGTGGTCAAGGCAGAGGATTAGTACAATAAAACAATGAAGCATCATGCCACTTCTTTGAGGACTAAAATAGTTTAGTATTGTTGGAGCAAATAGTACTGTGTGTTTGTGTGTGTGTGTGTGTGTAACAAAGTACTTCAAACAGCAGTGTTGTGTGTGTTAAATTTGTTGCATTTTGTGCATAAATAAGTTTTGGCAAAGCTACATATATATTATATATGTGGAATAAAAATATTTCAAATCTAACTCAATTTTTGCCTTCTTTCAAAAAAGCTGTTACTCTCAGCACTCATTAAACACCTCTTCTCATAAATGTGGTCATACTTATAGTCTGTTAAGCGCTTTACTATCTACCAAGTTGTATTATTCTTTAATTACTTCTTGACCATTAATCTTTTCATCCAGGTTTTAAGTTCTTTCACAGAAGTATGATACTGTCATATTTTCTTGTATCCTCCACAGCTGGGCCCTCAGTGAGAGAGAGAGAAGCTCTTACTTCCAGAGGTCAATTTAGAGGCTGACAGGTTGCAGATCTATGTAAGATTTTATGTTCACCTTTGAGGTCTGTAATCAGTATACCATAGTCAAAACAGGCATCTCAACATCTTAAGAGGACAGTAATTTGATAGTCAGCCTCCATTTTAAAATAACTCAGAGTGTAGGTGAGGTCTTAGCTGCTTTTGTATAATAGGTATAAAAGCCTGCTTATAGGGTCAGTATAAAGACATAGCTGGGTCTATGATTTTGTCAGTTGCTCTCTCTGGTAGCTTCAAATGGACCTCAGTTATGATTTGTCATGTGCCCCACATCGTAGGGCTGTTTACATGGCAGTAAGTTAAAGGGAGTTTGGGCAAACACTTGGAGAGTATAATCAATAAAAATAGTCAATACAGTCACCTCTTGGTAATGTTTTCAGAAGATTTTACTTGTTTTTAGCAGAAGAAAATGATTAGGGCTTCACCACGTTGCCTGGCACAAATTGGAAGAAAGATGTATAGATGTAGATACAACATGCCGGAAGAGACCAATCTGACACGCACCTAAAGTGTCACAGTGAGGTGACATCACTGTAAAGATGTGAATATCACACGAGACCATGTTGATTCTCATCATTTCCCAGCTCCATAGCACTGTTCTCCGAAGAGCTAACATTTGTCTTGACTGTTTTGAGCGGGGCTCAGTAGGAGATCTCACTGAAGGAACAGGCAAACAGCGCAACTCCCCCTAATAAGGTAAATATTGTGTTGAGATAATTGTTAACTTTGGAGTTCGCACCACTGTAGGCCATGTTTAACCACGAGCCAAAATTGCACACATCTCTCTAATTAAACAAACCTCCCCTTCCCAACCACAAGGGCCTGTTGAGAAGCAAACAAGTACAAATGAGATCAGATTCTATATTAGAAAAGTGTTCTGGATCATCTTTGGGATAAAGATGTGAGAAATTCTCCCACACCAGTACCAAAAATATTACCAGTGTTTTAAATTAATTAATATAACTACAACCATTAATAGAGGATTTGGGAGGTGCCAGGGCTGTGCTGTAGACAAATGTCTTACTTTTCACTTCTTTCTATAATAACAACAGTCACAAATAGGGAAACCCCAAGGGGCCATGTGCTTCCTCCTCTAAGAAGTCTCTCCTGACGTTGCAGAACTGGAGTTGGCCTTTCCTCCTGGCATCTCATGGCCCTTCTCATCTTTCTAGCACTGAATGTGTCTGTCATTGCACTTCCACCCTGCACTGCAATGATTTGTAATTGAAACTCCAGGTTTTAGGGTCAGATGCTATTTCTCGAGTCTGCTTAGAGATTCTCTTTCAAGAATTGCCCCTTATATACTAACTAGATTTATATATCATACAGCCCCATTGTTGTCAAAATAAAACCCCATGCTCAGAAATTTGGAATCATGGCTTTTGTCTTTACTTATCTGCATGCAGGAAGAATTGAGAAGGACTGACCACCCCCAGCCACAAAAAGGGGATTCTCACACCTCAGTTCCTCAATTCTGAACACATCAGGTTTTCAAGTTCTCTTTATACTTCAATACAGCTTAAGACCTCACTGTGCCCCTCTCCCCCACTATCCTTATAGGAAGTACGGAGGGATCATAGGGCAAAAAATTTATTATACTCAAAAATAAACAAAGGCTGATAATATATTCATTTGCATATATATTTTGAAACATAGGAAAAATATAAACAAAATAAAATACATATTTGAAAAGAAGTTCAAATATACTTTTTGAAGATAAGCATAGACAATAAACTAGGTAAGGTATATATCTGAAAGGAGGTGTAGAAATGCATTTTCAGAGAAAGGGTTTTTGTTCAGTAGAACAAAGAGGAATATGAGATTGAGGGAGCAAAATAATAAAGAGTTGTTACTTGGAAGCACCTCATGAAGTTCTATTTCTTACAAGAGGGCTGATTCTCCCCCCACCCCAGGACTTCCTCTAAGCAGGGCAATTGAGTATTGCACACCCTTGAACACAGTAATTGCTGAGAGGGGTAGCTCTCTTTCTGAGAAACAAAGGCATGTAATTCTGGAATTCCCAGAACATTTTTCCTGCTATGCCAAGAAAATCAAACATAAGAATGAAGCCAGTGTGCAAATGAGACTTGAGGTATTTAATTGAGTTTCTAGATCCAGAAGACTTTAGTGGTATAAATGGAATATTTCCTTTTTTGCTTAAGTCACTTTGAGTTGTGTTTATTGATTACAGTCTGTTTAACCTTTGTTACCCAAGGACTAATAACTGTCTGGCACATTATGGGTGCTGAAAAATATTCTATATAAATAAATTGATTAATTGACTTTAATTTACCTCCTCGAGTCAGTCACCTACTAACTCACTTTAGTTGATACAATGTTTCCTTAATTCAAAATAAATGAAAACTGAAGAGGAAATTACATTTTTAGGGTCATTTTCCCAGTTCCTCTCCAAATGTAAAAAATTATCATAAATGAAATTTGCAATTATACCTATCTCTGCAAACAAGAGCAAAATCCCCATGGATCCAGGAATGGAGAGAAGTGAGTAGGACCTAAAGCCATGTTATTTATGGGAGAAAGGCCTAGATATGAACATTGGGGACTGGGTCCTCAATGCTATGCAAGAATCGATGATAAACATTGTCAAACAGTAGAATCAAGCTCTCTGTGTGAAGCCAAGTGGTGGGATATAAGCTCTCTGAGAGTGAATTGGGGCTGAAATAGCTCTGCCTCTCTCTCTGATATTGCAGTTAGAAACTTGATATTGTCTATGTCTCATGGAAAAATAAGAGACAACTGTGGAAGAATGGAAAAGACGTAGCATTGCCGGTAGGGGTGGAAATCTGCAATTTGGCTGAGAATTCCTAAAATAAGATATGATTCAGGGTGTACAATGTGGGGAGAGGTAAGCTGAGGCGAAACAAACATGAACATGAAAATCTTTTTTGTGAAAGGAACTCGCAAACAACATTTACAAAGAGCAAAAGGAAGCCCATTGTCATGAAAGTCAGTCATCAGACTTAATAACTGGGAGAATTCACACCAAAGAAAATAGAAATAATGAATCAACTTTTAAAAAAGAAATTTAAAATAAATATATAAATGCTATAAGAGATATAGGAGGGAATAATATTACTAAAACAAGAAGAGGAATTTGTTAATTAAAACAGACACATGAAAAAATAACTGAATGGAAGTCTTGGAAATGAAATATAGTCATTGATACAAAATTTCCAGTAGAGGAGATAAGTAGCAGGGTTGACGCTGCTGAAAAAAGAATTGGTAAATTGGATACTAGAATTGAAAATTTCACCTAGAACACATCATGGATTTTTTTGCTAAAATCATTGTAGATAGATTAAAAACTCCAGCATAAATTACAAATGGAAATAAAGAGAAATATGGAGACAAGGAAATATTTGAAGGGATAATAATAGAAAAGGTCTGCAGACTTGAAGAAAGATAAATCTGCACATTGAAAAAACTGAAAAGTGTCAAGAAAGATACACTTTATAAAGAAAGTAAATGTTTCTAAAAACGGACATGTCTTTCAAGTAGCTATATTTAAACTTTGGAAGACTAATTTTAATATGATGATTATGGTCTCTTCCTCTGTAAATAAAAGTGGGAAAACAATGCAGTATCATATTTCTGTCATAGTTGCAAAGATTAGTACCATGATCAAGGACTTGAACAAGGCAGGAGTGTCAATTCCTACCAGAACCTTATTCAATTCACCTCTCTGGCCTGTGCATATCTTGGAAAATGACCGCAGAATATCCTAAACTTTGTCAAGTGGTGACTCCAAGCACATTACTCTTCCAAATGCAGCTCCATTCCGCACCCTGGGCACCCAGTATACAGCTATTGATATGACAGATGGATTTCTTTTTTCCCTAGATCTGTAGCTAAGGACCATTAGAGGTTGTCTGCTTTCAGCTGGTAAGGTCAGCTGTCTACCTACTCTGTCATACTTTATGATTACATCATATTCTGGTCAGCAGAGTCTTAGTTCACTTCACAGCATGGCTTCTGATTAGGAAACTCATATTGCCACAAAGTGGAGCAATTTCCTCTTGCTCGTGGAATTCATTTGTCTTATCATATACCTCATCACCTTGAAGCAGTTGACCTAAGAAAACACTTCAATGGCTTATCGAAGAGTTAGTTATGTGCATGTCGGTGGCCACATAGTGTAGTGCTGGGCTCATGTCTTACAGGATGTGGTATATGCTCTCTGAACCCACAACCAAGATATGGTGATGTTTCTCTGTTAGCCAGGATTCAGGTCTGGGAATCAAGGTGGGATTGATCCCCAAAGCCCCTTCCCCTCATTAACACCCTGCTGATAAAATTATTCCTTCTTGTCCTTGCAATTTTGGACTCTCACAGTTTATAGATCTTAGTTGCCAAGGGAGAAATGTCTCCACCAGGGGCCACAATGGTTCCATTAAATGGAAGGTCAGACTTCCTCTTGGCCATTTTTGCTTCTCATACCAGTGAACCAGTAGTCAAATGAGGGTGTTACTCTACTGGCTAGGGTAATCAATCTTGATTATTAAGGGAAAATTGGGTTGCTTTTACACAGTGGGGGCAGGGAAGAGTGTGTCTGGGATATTTCTTAATTCTCCCACGTCCTGCGGTGAAAGTTAATGAAAAACGACAACCATCCTATACAAGTAGGACTGCTGTCCCAGACCCTGTAGGAATAAATGTTCAGATCACCCCACCAGATGAATCATGATCAGCTGAGGCTCTTGCTGAGAACTGTACACTGAAAAACACAAGGGAGCCTGAATTGTAGGAGCTTCTCAAGTGGCACTTCCCAGCATGGCTGGGACTGATGGTGTGTACATCCTCAGAGAGAACCCTCAGCATCTGGGGCGTCATGCAAGGCGTGCTTATGATCTGAGCCTCATATTAGGAGATGATATTTGGAGCCTCAGATTAGGAGATGATTCTAGAATCAGAGATAACCACATGTGCAATTTTTCCCTGTGTCTCCAGCCTGTCAATCCACCCTGTGGATGCTGAACATGCTCCTCTACAATTCTGTGAGCTAATTCCTTAAAATAAATCCTCCCCACACTTGTCTCCCAGTAAGTCAAATGATTATTATTTTTTATTTATTTTTTTATTGGGGAACAGTGTGCTTTTCTAGCACTCATCAGCTTCAAGTGAAGTCATTGTTTTCAGTCTAGTTGTGGAGGGCGCAGCTCACTGGCTCATGGGGGAATTGAACCGGTGACCTTGGAGTTATGAGCACTGTGCTCTAACCAACTGAGCCAACTGGCCACCCCCATCTTGTTAATTTTTTTTTTTTTTAGGTTCATAATGACTAGTAACAGTTGGGACGCTTCTTGAATAGCAAGGGAGCATATTGATAGATATTAATTCCTTGGTAGTAGGGTGAACAGGTTGTCTCTGTGGAATAGAAAAACTTTTGGCTAATTCAAGAAGGAATCTAATACATTTGGGGACATAATAGATCAAATAAGTTATTTAGAGTCATGTAGAATCAGGAGGCCATCCTAGTGAGGAAATTTTTCATTTGGTAGTTTTTCTTTATTTTAGCTATTAGAGAAATAAACAGAGTCTTTAGGTGTTCTTCAGACAAATCATTGAGAAAGGCACTTGAGGTGACTAGACAGAGGCTATCAAGATGATAAAAATAAGCTATTCTGTGTGCTATTCCACTAATGGCTAATAAAATAGAATGGGAAGGAAAAAAAGAACAAACAGAAAAAACCAAATTCTTGTATTTCGTAGAAGCCAATGTTCTGAAAGCAAGGTGGAATTTCAGGTGGAAAATAAACGGTACAAATGCCCTCGATGGCAGAACACCATGGTTTGTCTCAACAGAAGTACCAAAAATGCGTTTTTTGTCATGTCAGGTTAGCCTCCTGCGTTGCCTTGTAGCCAGCCATGCTTCATTCATTACTAAAAAAAAAAAAAAAAAAAAAAGAGGTAGGGAAAAGGTGGGGAGGAGGAAGGGAGAAGACACGCATTGTATTCATTAGCTTATTATGTTCTTTTTCAACGTATTGAGCAAATACTCACTTAAAACATTAATTCTTACAAAATGGAATATTATCTATGGCTGAGGTGGGTGGAATATCAGAATTACCTAAAATGGTTTCAAACTCTATCCTGTACCCAGATTTGGATATTACCCCTGGAATAGTTGCATATGAGTTCTGGAGAGAGGCAAGGCAATAATGAACAGTTGTTAACGGCAGATGAGTGTTTTATCCTTTGGTTATATTGAAATAGACAAAAAAAAACATACTGTCCTGAATTTGAAATATTTGAAAAGCAAAAAGAAAGTGTAATATACTTAAGTCATTCCCTAATTTGTCAGCGTGTGTGTAGCTAACATTGGGGTACATCTGCACTGCATATTCTGTTAGCAGAAGGTAAAGAGCTCAACTCCCTATACATTTGAAATTAGTATCTCTTTAAACAATAGAACAAAACGTGTTGGGTGGAAGTTGGTTCTAGGCTATACAGATAGCTGAACTGACCTAAATGATTATCCCATAAACATCAAAGCCCTGCTGAACTTGGGGTAACGGGCACTTAGTTTCTGCGGATCTGCTTGCATTAAGAAGTCAGTCAAAAGGAATACAGCATGTGGCAGACATCTCACAGGTACAGCCATCTGCAGAACAGCCTTGAGAAACGTGTATGGCCATGATGTTTTCTCCCATAAGCTGCCTGGCTCAGATTTATGTGGGTTGCACTTACGTATCACTAAACATAATTTTGAATTGTAACATATTTTAGTGGGAAAAATATGGTATACTAGTATTCTCTACCTCACCCCTGATTAGTCAACTTTACACTCGGTAAAGGGATTATTTTTATCTTTTTTAGAGGATTGAATGCCAATTGTTATCATTCACACAAATGAATGTCGTTCCCTCACTTTGAGCTGTTTCCTTCACTTCCAAAACCTAGCAGCAGCTTCAAAAGTGATTCCCTTCTCCAAATAAATCAAAACTGTGACGTAAAACTCAACTATTCAGAGATGGAAACTTAAAAAAAATTTTATTTTCCATTTTGGTTCCGTGCAAAGGAATTGCTTTCTTCTTTCTCCAACTCAAAAAAAAATTTTGAATGTCTTCAGTTAATCTGTGTTTATTTCTACTCTGCAGAAATTAAGTTTTGATGGGCAAATCCTTTTAGAGGGAAACAAAGCTACCTCCCAAATTTCACAAGTATTAATTTTGTTTCTCTAATGAATTAGACAGATGGAAGCTGATGATTTGCTAGATGTCTTCTACTTTGAGAGGGAGCTAGATCAAGAGTGGTTGGGCTTCATCCTCTCCTTCACGGGATTTGGGGCTTAGGCGAGCTGAGCCCAGGCATGGAGCTTGATACTCTGTAGGTAAATCCTCAGTGCACAGCTTGGCCCCTTCATCCTCCATTGTAGAATGTTCTCCAGTGTAGAAGCTTTGTCTTATGGGATTATCTCGAGAGAAAATGAAAATAGACATATGCCCCTGCAAATTAGACTTAGATGGGGAGTGTATTAAGATAATTGTACTTTATCCAGGCTGCTCTGTCTTGCTCCCACTATGGGATGGCTGAGTGGATCATTTCCATTCAGCCTACAGTTTGAAAGTGCCTATTACTGATACCTAAAGTGAATTAGACAGAATGACTTCAGAGAAAATAATATGCCACTGGTAGTCACTAACAAGAATAGTTATATGAGCTATTATGTTTGAGAACTGCTTAGGGTGAGTCTACATTCATTCCAGCCTTTGGAAACAGCATTAAATTCCCATACCCGGCACCATACTTTGCACTTTTAAAGCCTCTTGCAGAAATTGGATTTTACATTTTATTAAAAATTCTTCATTTATTTGAAAATTTATGGGAACAACTCAACACTCTTGATGAAATGAAAAGAAATAAGAATGTGGCTTGAATGTTAGCCATATATGTGCACTTTCAAATTCAGAAATAGAATTAGATAATGTAGGTTTTGTTCAATATTTGTATATTGAAAAGGAATCAACTCTGTCTGCCTCTTAGAGCAGTTAATCCATTTGGCATATTTCTCTCCCCATTGTTTATAATAAACCATTTTAAATATAAAAGCATTTTAATATACTTTTCTTCTTCCTACCCAGTCACATCCTCCTCCACCATTATCTTTGAATCAAGTTTCCTGGAGAGAAACGATACTAGTAGTTAGGGTTGGATAACTACAGAAATTCTCCCAATGGTTACGTCTCAGGTGAGGTTCTGTTTCCCACATCTATAAAGTATTACATCACCACATCGGTCAATCAATTAGAAGGGTCATTGATTGTGTTCAAATGGACTTGGATTCCAAACTTACCCCTGCTGTTTACCAGTTCTAGAACCTTGGACAGCACGCCTGCTGTTTCTGAGGTTCAGTTTCCTCATCTGTATAATGGGAGTCAATACTTACTTCTGTCTCATAGCATGTTATGAAGGTTCAATGATTCATGTGAAGCTCTTAAATGAGTTTCTAGAACATAGGAAATGACACATCAGTACATTTGAATTAACCCCATTTTAAATGTACAATTTTGTCATTGATGCATCAAAATAAAAACACTTAATTTTTCCTCCAAACTGGTTCTTCAGAGAACCAGCTGCAGTAAGTGAAGCAGGCTTATAGAAAGGAGCTGCAGAGGGGAGGATACCAGGTGAATACTTACCACCGTGAGAGGATTTTTCAGCACATACCGGAAAATGTGAAATGTACAGAGTCAGGGGCATGGACTAATTTAGAAACTGACAGTCCACTGGAATTCTTACAGACCATTGAAATCAAAGGCCACCAGTCTTGTTAAGGTCTCTTCTGCATCTAGTATCATGTGACACTGTCTTGAAGAAAAATTAACTGTGAAGACTAAGAAACCAGAGCTGGAGTTGTATATTCTCTTGTTTACATCAAGTACTTTTAAAGATCTCTAGTTGTATTCATATTTTTAGAGTAGCAATATCAAAGTCCTCTTCCAAAAAGGTAGAAACGTATACCAAAAGAAGAGATGAAAGCAGAGATATTAATAGTGTACTAGACTTCCATAGAACTGGAATAGTTCATTGCTGGAATGAGTATATACAAAGGCAATATGACCTCACAGAGTTTATGTTAGGATATGCTCGGTTCTGCTGAAGTAACAAACAACCTGGGAGTCTCTGAGGCCTAACAACAGCAGGATTTATTTCTTACTCTGTGTGCCCATTGCCCACCATCCTGGGACTCTCCTCTGATATCAGCATAGCCCTTATTCGGCAACTAAGGCCAAGAGAGTAGAAACAGTGCTTGTGAAGGTGGCAGAAGGAAAGGTATGTTCTTATGGGCATTTCATAATAGCAATTGAATGCTCAACCTGCCAAGGACAAGGGCACATAGCTCACAATTTACCATCACATGGTGCTACCTCCCCAACAGGGGCCAAAAAGTGTGATGCTTCTAAGTACCACGAAGTGGGGTGACTAGAAGACAGGGCAGACAGCACAAATGAGGCTGCACCTCTTTCTTTATTACGGCTATGCTCGCCTCCAAGCCAGGGCTTACCTTACCAATGAGTGAAGTGGAGGAAGAGCAAAGATCACGGCAGGAAAACCAAATGTCTCTGCCAGTTTTGGGTTAAGACTTGAGCAATAATAATGCAAAGCCTCAGTGTATGCACAGGTCATGGGCATCCCGGGAAAGATCCACAGATGCTACGATTGCAAATGATTGGTTCCTCCTACCTGATTAGCACTGGGGAACACAAATGATCCCAGAGCCATGAATGTATTAGACACATGCCAGTTCTGGACAACTGTCATAAGAACAAAACAGTGCTAAGCATGGTGTACACAGAGCATCCAAATCACCCTCAGTATGGCTCCAGGCATTGTTACTCTCTGGGCATGTTCCAGAGTTGATCAGAAATCGAAGGCTATGACACTTAAGAACTACACTCCAGACAGCTCCAGAAAAGTGTGTCTGTCCTCAGGAAACTTCACAATCTCCTACCAGCTGGGCTGTGTCACCATTAACCAGCGACAGAAATGCAATCATTTGATTTGGGGATTCTGTAATGCAAAGTTATTGGGTTGCAAAATCACACCAAACTAGCACACGTATCATTAAATTGTAAAATTGTTTTGTGTTTTACATTAAGATGGGTATTTTTGTGTAAATGTACTCTAGTGCAGAGATTCTCTCTCTAAGTCTGCTCCCTAAACAATAGCATCACGACTGAGGAACTTGTTAGAAAGGCAAATGACCAGGCTCCACCCAAGCCTATTGAATCAGAAACTCAGAGGGGCGGGCCGAGCCACCTACAGTATAACAAGCTCACCACTTGATTCTGTGCACTCAAACGTGAGAAACACTGCCCTAAAACACATTGTTTTAGGATCAAGAGAGATTTCAAGAATGTATCTAGTGTAGTAGTCCTACATCCTGGGTGCAATTGGAAATATCTGGAGCGCTTATAAAACAACACATATGCCTGGGTCTCACTCCGAGATTTAAATTCAGCTTGTCTGGGGTGGGACTCCAACATCATGTTTTTGAAAAATACTTCTGAGATGATTCTAAGTGCAGTGGAGGCTGAAAATCACCAGTGCCCAATCCCTCGTTTTACTGGTATACCAGAGGAGGCCCTGAGGGCTGAGCAGCGCTGGAGCTCACAGCTAGTTAGCTCCTCTGCAAGCATCGGGAACCATCCACGTAGCACTTAGGAAACAACGTGTGCTGTATTATCAATGCGGAGTTTCAAGATCCATAATCTGCTTTTGACCTGGATGAGTCATAAGCAGGCATCTCTGTTATTGCTTCAACCCTTAATTAACAATCACTTTGCTTTCTCAATGATCCTAGATTTTTTTTTAATATACCAAATTGTTCATCCTGCACGATGACAAGCTGTTGACGTAATAGTGATGCAAGCCACAGACAAACAGGTCATCATTTCCACATTAAATTTAATCAGAATTCTTTCCTGTTTGTGTTGTACACGTCAATAATAATGGCATAAATATTATGTTTCCAGTACAGAGTGTTTGTGGTCTTTTAAAATCAAAGAATGGATCTGTTTCTGAACCAGATGATTCAACTGTAAGTGTAATGTTCTTAATTTTTCTGAGTCAATTTAATTTGACAAGAAATACTGCCTTACTTTTTCTGTTTTCCAAATATTGGCTGTGGCCATTAAACCGCTGTGTGCAGGCCACTGCATCACTCAGCCTGTCTCAGTGCTCTTTACTTTCCTGCCCCCACCTCCCTGGAATTCGCAGCCTCCTGCTGGCAGTTGACCAATGGGCGCCTTTAGCTGCTTCCCGCCGCACACTAAAGACTGCTATGCAAAAAGGCAGATGGAAAATGAAGGTGGTGTTTTTCAGTCACTATGTCGATTTCCCCATCTAAACACAAAAGAATAATTTCACAGATCATATTTCTTCTTGTCGACACTTACAGTTTAGGATAATAGTTGTGAAGAATAGGAACCGACTCAATGCCTCAGGAAGACAAAAGTATAATTCAAACACAATTGTTGGATGATGTTTGCAATCAATATTTGCAAACCCGAGTGGTATTGTGACGTTGTGCGTCTCTCCTCCTTCCCCTGTGGAGGAAACCACTCTGTGCTGGGAAATTAGGTGTTCATCACACAGGATGTTTGATGCAGGCTGCTGGCATTGTAACCTGATCTTTTCTCCATTGTCATGTGCTCTGTGACCATCAGCGTATCACAAAACAGGCTAGAGGTTACTATAGCAACGCTACCCAAACCTACGTGATGAAGGAGGCTTGTGGACTGGGAAATGTTGTCATTGCAACCCCTGACTTTCAGGGTTTGGAACATGATTCTAAACAGACATATCAGAATACAAGGCATCGGCGTTTCAGAAAGGAGTGGAGCTTCGTGGGTGTTAAGTTTCCAGATAGGACTTACAGGCCTCCTGTGTACAGCAGCTCATTGCAGGGGTCATAAAGACCACTTTCTCTAGCAGTCATAATTTGTAAAACAGGTGTCTGACCTCAACTTCCAAAACCTCTTGAAAGCACAGGCCGGAGGAGATTGGGAACGATAATAGATGAAAGGTCAAGGTGAATCACGCTCACATTAATGCATGGGCCCCTTTAAGGACAGCTTGGTGGTGTGACAGAACTGTACTTAGGTACACATGAAGCCTGGGTATCTTCTTTACTCTGGCCAGGCAGCTTTACTGTTCTAAGGGGATGCACACAGGTAACTTTTTATTCTACTGTCTTCATTTACAAGCCTCCACCCCTCCTTCCTTTACCTTTTTTGTTCCTCACTCTCAGATCCTTTTTTTTCCTTCCTAGCCCATTATCAGAATCAACTGCTTCCAATTATGTCTCTCCCATCTTTGTTTACCTTTGCTAACGTTAACTAACATAGGGGATGAGGTTGAGAGTAGGGAGGCAAGCAGGCCCCTCCCAGGCTCTGCCGGAGTATAGTTCTTGTTCCGTATTTACTAGTTATAGGAACAGGATACCTTAAGCCTCCAAGGTCACCTTCCTTGCTGGAACAATACCCACCTTGCAGGAATTGTAAGGATTAAATGAGATCATGAATATGAAATGTGTGGTCAGAATGCAGACTCCTGGCCAGTGCTGTTCTTAGAGTCAAGCTTACAAGATCAACACAAGACAATCAGCCATTTCAGTGTCACTCTTAGGCCTGGACAAGGGAGCTCCTGTTGTCGGTCTCAGCCTTTACAGTTTCCCCTCTGTTCCTCCACTGGCCTTGGCCTTCTAAAGGGGCAAGATGCTGAATGGACCAAGGGGACTTGCTTTCTTTTCTAGTCTATGTGCTGCATGGCCAGGAGCCTGGAAATCCTGAGGAAACAGTCTTCAGTTCATGACCGAGGCCTGTGAGCACATTCCCATCCATCTTCCTGAGGGGTACTCATGGCCCCAGGGGGGGCCATTTGTGGGTAGAGCATAGAAACTGGACTTGTCATCTGGGTTCCCTCCTGGACACACACAAGGCCAAGTGTAGAAAGGGAGATGAGGGGGCATGGTCCTTGATCCCTGCTCCTCTTGGTTCTAGCTCAAATTCAAACCCAGCATTTTAGGTTATTATTTCTATATGTATGTCCAGGTAGGTAGACAGAATAGTCTTATTTAGCTGTTTATGGGTTTGATTTATAATTGTATAATATCTCTGAGAATGGTGCAAAGTCTCCATTTACATTGTGGAGCTGGCCCCCACAATGTCAGTGGCAGAATTCCACACAGTATATGAATCACACAGAAGCACAGCATGTACATTAACACCAAGAGACTATTCTATGTGGAATCACTTTGATTTGTTTGTTTCTGTCCTTTTTCAAAAGGGTTATTTTTTCGTGTTTTTTTTTTTTTAAGATTTTTTTTGGGGAAGGGGAATAGGACTTTATTGGGGAACAGTGTGTACTTCCGGGACTTTTCCAAGTCAAGTTGTTGTCCTTTTAATCTTAGTTGTAGAGGGCACAACTCAGCTCCAGGTCCAGTTACCGTTGTTAGTTGTAGGGGGCGCAGCCCACCATCCTTTGCTGGAGTCGAGGAGTCAAACCGGCAACCTTGCAGTTGAGAGCCAGTGCTCCAACCAGCTGAGCCATCTGGCCACCCAGGAGCTGAGCTGCAGCTCATTGACTTCATTCGAGTTGCATTGGGCACAGCTCGCTGGCCCATGTGGGAATCGAACCGACAGTCCCATTGCCCAGAGGTCACGCTCTAACCAACTGAGCCACCCGTCTGCCCCTCAAAAGGATTTTTAAAAATTATACAGTGATTGATTGACCTGATAGCATTGGAATGGATATGCAATAGAAACAATAATAAGAAAATTAGGAAAGAGGTTAGAAGGGAGGGGAAAGAGCTAAAATTTCTTTCTGAGAAAAATGTCATTCAAGCATCCTTCTTTCCTTCTTCCTAATTAGTTGTCTAGCATTTGTAATCTCACAGAAAGCATGACAGTAATGTAGGGAACTGAATATCCATGGTTTCACAAGTAGAACAGAAAGGCAGTCTAGTTTGAGGTGGGCGGTAAATGTTCCATTTTATATTAGAATGCATTTGAATTGTTGTTCTGCCCTGACCTTAGATTGTCTACGTGTGATAAGGATCCACTGGGCAGAGAAGAATTAAGTTGTGCCAGGGATGGATTTTACAGGAAGAGCAGGTGGTAGCCTAGGGCAGTGAAATGTTTTAGTGACTCTATTATGGGAGGGTCTGTAAGCTGTGAAGGGGTAGGTGGATTTGTCCCCATCTTGCCTAGGGCAGCAAATTCCCAGCACCACCCTAGGGTGTATCAGGCAGAGTATTTGAATATATTTACATCTCTAATTGAAATGGGGGCAGTTGAGGGGAGAGAAAAGCCTTTGTTTACTATTTCCTGTGCTTCTGATGAGTATTTACTGTGTTTCCCTGAAAATAAGACCTAGCCGGACAATCAGCTCTAACGCGTCTTTTGGAACAAAAATTAATAAAAGGCCCGGTCTTATTTTGCTGTAATATAAGACCAGGTCTTATATAATATAATATTAATTTTTGTTCCAAAAGACGCCTTAGAGCTGATTGTCTGGCTAGGTCTTATTTTCGGGGAAACACGGTAACTTTCTGTATCTCCCCGCTGTGGCTTCTGTGACATCTCATGGCTTGGAGAGACAGTGACAAAGCCAAGCTTTTATACAAATGATGTGAGAGCTGGGCTTTCTTTACAGGTGACATGAAGGTCACATAAGGGGTGTGCCAGCCCAGGCCGACCAGAGGGACAGCTGGCACTCCTGCCAACTCTCTTTTCTTCTGTGCCCCTCTCTGGAGAGTATGTACATCGTCATGACAATACGGTCAACCTCCTGAAGCCAGTCCAAATCTGCACCTGGTTCTCACAGCTGCCAACACCATCTGTGCAGGTTGTCACACTAGTTCAGGTTGCCTAATCCTGAGGAAGCCTCGGCGAAACCGAGCACATTTTCAGAGCAGACCTGAGTCTTTTGCACCTTGCGATGAAAATTATTCATTTCTGTTAGTTGAACCAAAGAGTCCACGAAATGCAAGTAAATTGCAATGCGACGTAAGGTGCCATTCAAGGAACAGGATAACTCAGAATGTGCTCTGGTCAAAAAACTGATTCCGTATATATGTATGATGCTCTATAAAATCATCGCTCACAAATTCACCATAATCACTGTGAGACAGCTCGCGACAGGCAAACAAGTTGTCCAAAGGGAGTCTGGAGGATTGGCCATCTTCTGAGAACTAACAGATTTTAGGAGACACCAGAGAAGGCATCTTAAATTAGTCGGCATCCTGGGAGCAGTCTCTGTAGACAAAGGTCATAAGAGAAAGTCCTCTGAGCAGAGGCTGTATTGAGATAAGCTCACAACTAATGTACGTGTGTGTCCGCAAAGGGACGTACTGTGGTGGGTGAAGCGATCCCCCTTTTTCTAGCAGAGGCAGTGTCGCTACAAAGAGAATGGTTTTTACCCAAGGAGACTATGGCAAGAAAAAACTGAGGGGAAAATGAGGATCTGGGACGAACTAATGGTGCAATTCTTTCTGGATACCTCATACTGGGAGAAACATTCCACAATACTGAGAAACTATAGTTTGGTATCCTCTCAAACCAGAACCTTCCCAAGTCAGCAGAAGATTTTTTTTCTTTCTTTCCAAAGTAATTTTATTATTTTTTTTACTGATTTGTGGGATATATTTTTTAAGTACTTCCCAATTAACAAATGTATTCTACACATAGAGCCCAAGAGATCTAGTCTTATGTCAATACGTCCACATAAGTCACCACTAATGGGATCTAAATAAGCACATCAATGAAAGAAAAGAATGCTGCATAACCTAAATGAATATGTTTCATTAATGCAACATTATGGCTGACTTTTCCTGAGAAAATGCATTTAAGCCTCAAGGTTCGGAATAAATCTGCCAGCAGACAGTGAATACAAACGTAGCCCAAAGGGATTTGAAAGAAAATCAGGTCAGGACTGCAGAGACTGCATTGGAGCCCAAGGTCCAAGACTTCAGGGGAAACTGGGATCTTGAGTCAACTTGCAAAATGTTCCATAACTACAAGCAGGAGTCCCTGCAGAAACTGGTGATGAGGAGCAAACTGGGAAGACCGGAAATGGACACCTAACAAAATGATTAATTTTGCTACAAGAAAAAGAGTAACCAAGCCCACAACATAAAATGACAATGTTTGTCCATAATGAGATAAATAGGTTATCTTTATACATCTGCAAATCATGCCCTCTGTGCGTTCTGGTTTATAGTCGTGAAAATCCTAGAGCTCTGAGGAATAGATGAAGATCAAATTTGGACTTCATTTATTTCTGTGTGCATGAAAATTCAAGGTCAATAACCCATGGCAAAGAGCAAAAATGTCACATCTGTGGTGGCTTTGCCTTCATTTGAGATTGTTCATTACTACTTATCTTGTCTGGCACTTTTTAGTCACGTTTCCTGAGACAACTGATAAAAGCTGGCGGATATTACCAGATGATAAGCAAAACTGGGTTTTCAGTTTTGACAGTAAAAATGTCTGTGCCCATTTGGATGGTGGACAATGTAATCCATCCTCCAGGAAAAAGCAAATCACGATGCGTGTAACTTTAACACACCTGTTGAACTTAAGGCTATGCAGAGTTGGCCCTAAAGACAAGCCAACTCATTGGGCTAAAAGCCCAGACAAAGACAGTGATGTGAGACACTTGCTAAAGGTGCACCCCTTTTCTTTCTGTCTCTCCTCTTTTTCAATTCGAGTCGCAGTGATTCTATCCTTAGAATTCAACTCAGAAATAGTTACAGTCTTGACCATGGAGTTTTATCCTATGCCCTGCCTCTTTCACCACTAGAAAGAAGAAAAATGAAGAAGAAACAAACCAAACAATCCATTCTCTCATATATTCTAAGTTGTAGAAACCTTGGTAATTCACAAGGAATAATAAAAAGGAAAAGAAAGAAAAAACACATGCAAAATAATTTGTCAAGATGTCAGTAGTCTTTACTGCCGAAAGTCTTTCTTTCCTGTGAGCACTTACTTAACCCATTCTCGGTTTCTCCATAACGATGTGCTGCCTTCTCCAAAAAGTTTGATTTTGAAGATAGCCATACCGATTGGCTGCGCTTGTTATGTGAAAGCTCTGCTGAAATAACAAAATTCCTGAAAATGGCTTTGAAAGGTAGGCTACCAGGAGAATAAGGGTGCTGAGGTGCAGGCTTCCATGCTGACTCTAACACTGATTAATGTTTGTGTTACTCTTTGCAGGACCACCATTAACCATATATAAAATAAAGGAGATAGGATGGGATCAACACGGTTGTTGTTTTCCAAAGTGTGTTCATTGGTACACAGTTCGGAAAGATCACTTTTGAAAAACAATATTTTGTTTCTTAAATTAAGAAATACTGTTTATTGTATTTTCTTGATTATTTTCAATGATTCTTTATTAATTAAAAGAGTTGAGATGTCTTCAGTTAAAAAATTAGTTTAATTTAAACTTACATTTCTTCTCAATCTCCATAGATGGTAGAGAAGCCTTTAGAAAAATTCAACACCCCTTTTTGATGAAAATTCTCAAGAGAAAAGGATTAAAAAAAAAAATAAGAACATGCATTCCATACACATGCACACACACACAGATATAGATATAGTCCTAAATCTACCATGTTATTTAAAGGGGGGAATTCTAAGAATTATGGAGATATTTAGAGGCATTTCCCCGAGAATTAGGAGTAAAGCAAAGATGCCCATTGTTTTAACTACAGCTCAGAATTGTAGCAGAGGTATTAACCAACGCAAACATGCAAGATAAATCAATTATAGATATGAGAATGGGTAAAAAAAAAAAAGTAAAACTTTCTTCTTTTTACAAATGATATGATAGCATACTTGTTAAACCTCAGAGAATCAATGATAAAATTAACTCAAACAATAACAGAATTGAGTGATATAATAGGATATAAAATTAACACACAAACATCAATAGCCTTCATACATACAAACAACAGTTAGAGAAAGTTCCATTTACAATAGCAATAAAAAATTTAATACTTAGAAATAAATGTAGTAAGAAAAGTGCAAAGCCTATATGAGAAACATTTGAAATTGGTTTATGGAAGTTGAAAAAGTAGACTTGACCAAATGGAAAGTTAGTTCTGTTTTTTGTTAGGAAGACTTAACATTTTAAAGATGTATGCTCTCTCTAGGTTGATTTATAAAATAAATGTAAGATCAATGAAAATGCTAACAAGGTATTTTATAGTGTTAGACAACTTGATAAAATTTATACAGAAAAACTAACATGAAAATATACCTATGGAAACACTGAAAAAAAATTAAGGGGCGGTTGCTGTATCATATATTTAAGCATACAATTTATCTCCTATAATTAAAATAATATGGTGCTGGCATGGGAATAGGCAAATGGATCAGTGGAAAACATAAAGTATAGAATTAGACCCAAGTACATATGGAAATTTAGTATATAACAAAGATAGCGTCTCAACTTATTAGACAAAAGATGGACTTAATAAATAGAGTTGGGAAAAATGAGTAGCCATTGGGAAAAGAATAAAATTAGATTCATATCTCACACTATACTTAAGATTATACTCAAAATTGATTAGGGAACTAAATATAATGAAAGAAATACACACACTCAATGAAAAATGGAAATTCTCTTTGTACTTGGTGTAAAGATTTCTAACTTTCTCTCACATTAAAAAGACTGATAAATTTGACTACATGCAATATACAAAAATATTATGTCAATAATTCACCATAAGCAAAGGCAGTTGAAAACTGGGAGAAAACATTCCAAACAACTCAAACAGCTGATATATCTAATATGAAAAAAATCTCTTTAAAATTGAGAGACCATGAGCAAAATATGACAAAGAAATATGAAAAAGATGAAAAGTTGTCTGACTCTGTTTTTGTCATTCTCTCTCTCTCTCTCTCTCTCTCTCTCTCTCTCTCTCTCTCTCTCTCTCTCTCTTTAAACCTAGTTAGAAGTTTGCCAATTATATTTATCTTTGTAAAAAGCCAGCTTTTGTTTCAATGATGATTTTCTCTATGGTTTGTTATTTTTGTATTTTGTTGATTTCCATTCTTTCTTTTTTTCTTAATTCTAATATTTTGGTTTTGATTTGATCTTCTTTCTATCTTCTTAAGGTAGAAGTTTAGATAACTGATTTTGAAACATTCTCCCCTTCTTATGCAATCTGTTAAAGCTATGAATGCCATTCTAAATGTTGCTGTAGCTGCATCTCACGGGTTGTGGTATGCTGTGATTTCCATTTTTACCGTTCCCTTAATTTTAATAAAATTTTTATTTATAACAGTTTTAGAATTACAGAAAAATTAAGGAGAGTTGCCATATACTAGCACATGCAACTTCCCTTGTTATTAACATCTGTGATAGCATGGTGCACTTGTTACAATTAATGAACCAATATTGATTCTTTATTATTAACTAAGCCCATAGTTTATTCAGATTTCCTTAGTTTTACCTAATGACTTTTTCTGTTTTGCGATCATATCCAGGATCTCACATCAGGATTTACATTTAGATGCTACGTCTCCTTAGGCTTCTCTTGACTGTGACAGTTTCCCACACTTCCCTTCTATTTGACCACTCTGACAATTTTGAGGACTGCAGGTCAGCCATTTTGTAGAACGTCTCAGCATAAAATTTTTCTCATTATTAAACTGGGGTTGTGGGTTTTTAGGAGGACTATCCCAGAGATAAAGTGCCATTTTCATCACATTATATCCTGGAAGATACTATCAACATGGCTTATCACTGTTGATGTTGACCTTGATCACCTGGTTCAGGTAGTGTCAGCCACGTTTTTCCATTGTAAAGTGGGGAGAAATGCTCCCCCCTTCAGAGTAAGGAATCTACATAAATTATTTCTAATTCTTCTGCATTGGAGATTTATTTGTGTTTTTATTTCTCATTAGTTTATATTATCATTTTTTTAAAAATCAGAATGCAGTATGAATATTTATTTTATGTTTGGGTAGTAATCTAATAATACTTTACATATTATGCTTTTCACATCATTTGCCAACATGTAAATATATAAGTAAGATACATTTTTAGAAGTAGAATTGTTGAGTCAAAGATTATATACACTTTGAATTTTTTTTTTCACTTGCAATTACTACATCTCTTCTTTTTTCTTTTCTATCAATAGGGTATGTTGTTACTATTATTATATATTTTACTGTTGTGCAGTGACTTTGCCTATATCTTTATGCATTATTTATCTAAATAGAAATCAGCTTTGCTTAATTTTGCATAAATGACTCTTCCATTATCTGGTATGAAATTGTTATTGTGATCTTTTGTTTTATAGGGGAGGTTAGCCCATTTAATCTGGTATTATAATTTATATAGCTGTACTAACCTTGCATTAGTTTCCTAGGACTACTATAATGAATTACTACCAACTGAGCGGCTTAACTGAACAGAAATGTATTATCTCATGTTCTGGAGGCTAGAAGTCTGAAGTCAAGGTGGTGGCAGGACCATGCTCCCTGAGACGGCTCTAAGGGAGACTCTATGGTGGCTCCAGGTGTTCCTTACCTTGTGGCTTCATGACTCCCATCTCTGCCTCAGTCTTCACATGCCTTCTCCTTTGTCTATACACTTTGAATTTTGATAAATTATCCTCCTTAAATACTATTCACCTTTATACTTCCCCCAGTAAAGCATGAAAGCAACTGTTCCATGACACTCTTGCTGACGCAGTATGTTACAAAATGTAGTGAACTTTGCCAATTTGGACTTTGCCAAAAACAGAATCTCATTATAGTTTTAATGTGTTTGCTATTTATTAATTAGATCTAACTTACCAAGTTATGTTTGTGTGGTCCCTCTCTCAGACACTATTCCTCAGAACTGGACTCATTCTGAGGTAACTCCTAGGGCCAACTCAAGCAACTTATTTCTATCTTGTGAAGATGAGGTTGGATCTGGCCTTCTGAGTTGTCATTTACTTTAAAGAAGTGGACTTTATTGACTTTTGGGATCTAAAACCACAAGTGTACACCCTCCATATTTTCAATATTTGACATCCAATTGCTTTTGATAAACTGTCCTCCTATTTTGTTTCTTCTCCTTCGTTTCCTTTTTCTCCTTCTTCTTCGTAATCTCCTCCTCCTCCTCCTCCTTTCCACCTTCTTTGTTTCATCAAAAATGAGTTTTACTTTTTTTCTTTTTTTGCTTCTTATTTTGGAGTTATTTCTTAAAGGAGGGAGAGTAATGCCAGTTTCACATCACCATGGTAAAAATAGAAATCCTTACCAAATTTGAACTAATTTGAACTAATGAGTACCTACCTTGCTTTGAAAGATTTCTATGGAAGTTTCTGACATCTCCTTTTCGGCTTCACACTGGCCATCTGGATTATTTGAATCTTGATGCAGTAATCCACTGTAGTAGATTCCTCACCCCACCCCCCAATTATTAGATCACACTCTAATATGAAAAGCATGTTTTCAAGTAAGCGAATGATAAAAGTGTTTGACTGGATTTAATTATATCAGAACCTTTTGGCTTACAGCTAATAACTTCCTTTAAGGTTGATATCAGTACATTAATCACCACTTGTTTTGTACAGTTATTCCCTTTTTACATTTTATCCAATTTTACTATCAGTCAGTGCATGTCATCCTGTTGTATTTCCATGAACACATTAGAAAAGGCTCTGTCACATGCTTTGATGAGACCCAGATACACCATGTCCATGTCATCCCATGAGCTGCCCATCTAGTAAAAGCGTCAGAAAGCAAATGAAGTATGACTTGTTGGCAGTGAACCCATGCTGACTCCTAGAAATCATCACTTCTTTTTCTAAAGGGCTTATAAATCTATCATCTAGTAATTCCACTCTACAATTTTACATGGAAATGTTATCAAGTATGTCTGTTTGACATTTCTGGCACTTGTGGCTTTACTCTTTCACTCTTTGTGATTCTTCAAAGATAGCTGAAATTGGTTTTCTAATCACACATATAAGTTCTGCACATCTTGGGATAAAATTTATCTGGACCTAGAGACGGAACCCCTGTCAAGGAGCCAGCTCTCTCTTATCATCTCCTCAGCTGTCTGGGACTCCACCTCCCGCCATTCCTTGTTTGTTCTCCCTAACAGAGAAGGTTTTGGGGAAAAAGTAACTGAGGAGAAGTTTTGCCTTCTGACACCTATTAACATTGACCCAGAACTGTTGGATTGTGCAGTTCTCGATAGCACTTGTTCTGAGCATTCTTACAAATTTCCTCTGGCTGAGAGTCCTTTAGCCAATAGTTTCTCCTCTATCCACTCAATTTCATCCTTTGAAAATTGGGATAATCACAGCACTACCTGATAGGCCTCTTCAAGGACAGAGATTATTCATTTCACATACTTAGAACAGTACCTGGCACCTAGTAAATGCATCAATATTAATTGATGAATCAATATTAAATGAATCAATATTAATTATCTCATTGTCGCCATTATTATCCATGGAATTTTAATGGGTGAGCTCACTGACATTAGCTTTCCCTTCTTGATAGTAAGTGCTGGTTGCCACATTTGTAAAACAGTTTTTGCTTTTGTGTCCCTCCTTTTACTCTTTGTACATGACTTTAAAATCTAAACTCTTTAGAGACATAATTTTATTATCAGCCTCCAAAATTTTTTTCCTCACCAAATTTGCTGGTGATATAATAGGATTTTTAAAAAGAATTACTAATCTGTCTTAAATGGTTGATTGTTTAATAGTCTCTGACCATGAATCATATCCATCTCATCATGTTTTCCTCTTCTTCTGGCCTTTCCCAAGCCTGCCCTTCCTGGAATTCCCTTATAGCCGGGCAGGGCAAAGCATTGATCAAGACAACCTTTATTTTCTTTTCCTCTATGTATCCAGTAGATCTATCGATTTCTGATTTCACCTCCATAAATTTACTGACTCTACTTCCTCTTTATTTCTCTTATTACTATCTTACACTATTCCCTTACATTTCTCCTTTTTCTAGTTCAATATGTTTCACGTCAGTTTCCCTGACACCAGATCTGCCCTCTGCTGATAGGTAAGTATTTCTAAGACATTAATTTGTTAATGATACCAGCTTGCTAAAGATTCTTTAACATATTGAAACCTCTTCCAAATCAATAATCAAGAAATAGAAACACCAAATAAAAAAAATCAGCAAAGATTGTGATCAAATATGTCATGTTAAAATTTGTCTCACAGATCAGCATTAAATATACAAAAATGAGAAAATTGACAAGACCACTCTTCTACAAGCTTTACCTATTTATTCTCAACTAAGTTTAAACTTTGGAAGATACTGAGCCTAATCAATAATTACTTTAAACTTGTAGAAAAGGAATAGATTTGTTACCTATTAATATTTCTTAGAGTTGCATTAATTTTGGAGTATTGATCTACCTGAACATCTGTGGGTGGGATATTTCCCTGCTGTTGTAGCTTGAATATCTCTATGACAGTTATGATGGTGTATCCTTAGGAGCAATATAGATGAGACCTCAAGTGGACATCAAAATACATGTGGGAAGAAAAAGGCTGAATAGAACTATCAATTGTTGGTATTTACTAATTCTACCACCAAAGTTTTTAAAGTGTTAACTGTCATTTGAATCAACTCTACACTATGTAAGAAAAAAAATAGGATGTTTTCCAAAGAAGTTGAGTTTACATACACAGATAATTACCACTTTTAACAGTGAAAATCCTGAATACCTCAAAAGATCACAACTCATCTTTTGTTTAAAACAAATTAGATAGATAGATAGATAGATAGATAGATAGATAATAGATCAATAGACAAAGATAGAGATATGTAGATATATAAAATGTTTTACTTCCAAATAACTAAATGGAAATGAATGACAAATATACTATATCATATTCTAACTCCCAAAGATGTTTAATAACACATGTTTGAGGTACAGTCACTGTTCTTAATGCTTTTAACTTTTTCATTGCTGTTGTAGTTTCATTGATTTGATGATTTGAAAAAATACTTTAAAATTATTATTAATGCGATTCTAATTCCCTACTAGATATAAAGGCACAGTGCCACGTGCACAACAGATCATTAGATAATTTCCTGTTAAATTAATAATTTATGTGCTTTGAATTATAGCATTCCTGTTGTACAAGTGTGCATTTTTTTCAGAGCTCTTAAAAATTAAACTTCTAATGTGAAAATGAACCACGAAAGAAACTAAGGGAATGAAGAAGAGAGAAGTATCCAGAAACTACGTGAAAATTTTCAACTATAAAAGTGCATGTTACAAAAGTGAATCTTTTCAATTTACCTAAGAAATGGTAAAGCATTTCCTTTTAGATTCGTGCCAAACAAGTTAAGGTGTCACTCCATTTACCACTTCCAGTTGTATGTATCTTATGATCTTTTCAAACAAAGAGCTCTCTTTAGTAAGAATGACTAAGAAAACAAACACAAAATTCAGGGACATTACATAACAGAAAACAACAACATAAATATCTACCATACTGGTGTAGCACAAAAAAAAAAAATGCAGGATAATAGTCCCTGGGGGAGAAATGAGGCTTTCAGAAAAGAGGAGATGAGGAAATTGTGTTGGGCTCTGTCTGGAGGGACAATCAGAATATTCTGCATGGACAAACGGTCTGGAGAGCGTCGCTTAGGCAATGAGAACAGCGCGTGCAAAGACCAGAAGTAGTGGTGGTTCAGGATGTTCTACAAACTGAAACTCTATAGAATTGATGTAGGGTAGAGCCTGGAAGTAATGTGCAGCAAGGATGGAACCCGGAAATCATCCAGGAAAAAATTAGAATACCATATTTGGTAGAAACGTTTATTTCAATCAAGCCCATGTGACATATTAGGGCTTCCCTCAATAAAGGGCAGAAATTGCAAGGTTTGAAACAATCAGCTAAAGTCAGGACACATATATTAGTATTTAAGAGTACACATGAAACACTGAATGGTCAATATTGCATCCAGAATGGGAAGGGATTATGCAGCAAACACTATTCCCTCGGACTATGATCGAGTCCCAACCCTGCCACTGATACCTGGGCACAACCAGATACAAGTCAGTATTTCCACATTCTCTGTAGGTCACAGGGTTTTCTGTAGAAATAAATAACAATGACTTTTAACTTGTTAAAGTTGCTTAAATGCTAAGCACATAGTTATTGTTTCTCTAAAGACCTTTGCAAGCAAGAGTAACCACGCAAATATTGGCAAAACTGAGTAGTTCTGCCATTTCTAATGGAAAGATAGAGTTTAACATCAAACAAGAGAATGTTTAAAGGCCTACAAAGGAATAGGTATGACAAAGTTTTAAACAATACTACAAAGAATTAAAGGTCAATACAAGTTTGTTCATTAACAGTTACTACTAGATCAGAGTCAGAGAGTATGGAGTAGAAAGTGCTTTTGATTAAGAGTTAGAAGACCTGCAGTCAAATGTTGACTGGTTTACTTCTAGAAAATAAACCATGAAGTGACAGGTATTGGTTCTCTATGTCCTCTAATTGAAGGGACTGGGTGGACGCTCTTCCTTACAAAGTATAATCAGCGACTGTAGATAATGTCTGACATGCCTGAAAAATTCCAAGATATTCCCTAGTATCTCCATGATTAAATTGCATGAGAACTGACATAAGAAAATTTTATACAGGGGGCAGCCGATGGCTCAGTTTGTTAGAGCGGAAGATCTGAACCATAGGGTTGCCGGTTCGATTCCCACATGGGCCAGTGAGCTGCGCCCTCCACAATAAGATTGAAGGACAGTGACTGATGGGTCCTGGAAAAACACTCTGTTCCCCAATATTCCCCAATAAAAATTTAAAAAGAAAAAGTTTCATACATTTCTATGAAATGCTTGATTTGGAATAAGAATAAGAAAGAGCATAGTAGGCTCAGCTTTAGAAGTTTGAGAGAAGGCACTATCCTTGGACTGCAGGACACTGGACATCTGTATCTGATTCAAGAATAACAGACCAGAATCTAGAGACAGGACCTCTGTGTGGGGTTGTGACACGTGGTGGGTGATGATGTATGATCCAACTCTGAAGCTTTGCTTTTATGATCTGAACTAATATATTTTTTTCAGCTTGTGTTCTCATGACCGTAGACCCACTGGCGTAGACAAGCACAATGAAGCTATTAACTATTGGGAATCTTAGTCCAACAAATGTTGGTCCGTGTCCCTGAGAGCGTTTATAGCACTTCACTACCCACATTTCGAGAACTTGACAGACTGATGTGGCTAGTAGCTTCCACAACGGACAGAGCTGGTTCTGAGGAAATGCTTTTCTCTGATTCTCGTTTGAGAAACTGGAATGTGATGATTAAAAAAATTGTTTGCAATTATACTTCTTTAGATAAAATGTTGTTTGCAATTATACTTCCCTAAAATAGGATAAACATCTTACAGCTTTTAAGCCTTACTTTTTAAAGTTTGAATAATCTGTCATTGCTAAAATACAAACACTTTTTAAAGGATAAGACTTAAGTAAATGCCTTAGGCATGGATGGCTTTTAGTAGTCAAATGGTTTCAGCTCTTTAGAAATATCTACATCTGGCCAAAAGTTTCAGTAGGTGTGTCATGCGGGAACTCAGCTCCCGCTCCCCGCATAAGAATGCAGGACACGGTGAGGCCAAAAAAGGAACACTAAGGAGCCATAGACAGGGGAGTCTACTAAACTCTCACTGGCGACTGGGTTGGAGACACATGAAGCAGGAGCCACACGATCCACCATCCACATCCCCTTCTCTGCCAACCAACCCCCTTAGCAGCGTAGCCACAGCAGTTATATTAGTGGCTAATGGCTAACCGGTAACAGCTGATGGCCACCCAGCCACAGTGGATGGTCATCTAATTATAGCTGATGGCCATCTAATAACCAAGCCAGCACCTTTCCACGTCAGGCCGAGAGCCTGGAAACTGCTCTCTGGGACTCTATCCCCACAAGGTATAAAGCAATTTAAATCTTCCACATGTAGAGACAAATGATTTATCACTATTTATATTGCATATGGAAATTAAACAATTTAAAACAGTACAGTGAAGTGAAGAATACAAAAAGAGAGCAAAATAGGTCATTTACAATTTTATGCTAATTATATGTTGACATAAGATTTCAGATCTATTGGCTTAAATAAAACATTATTAAAGCTAATTGCCCATATATCTTTCAATTTTGACAATGTGGCTGCCAGAAAATTTTAACTTGCCCACGTGGCTTATATTTCTGTTGGACATCACTTTTCAAGACAGTAAAATTCTAGGAAGATTTTATTAAGCCTCCAACAAAGAGTGAGAATTATGTTTTTCACAAAAGACTGGATTTTTCTGAAATGTACTAGCATGGAGTTCCCCCTGATAAGAAGAAACAATAAGGGTAATTTGTATTAGTCTAAATAGGACAAAATAGAGAAAAGAAGAAAAAAGGGAATTAGAGTTTAATTCCTTTCAATTACTTTTAATATATGATTTTTAAAACATACCACACAAACACCCTAGCTTTTAGCTTTCGGTGGAAAAATTGATTTGAGGGAAGGATTTATCTCTCATTTACCAACAAGACAAGTACAACAATAAATAGATTGTCCATATCAGCTAATAAGAATGCAACTCCGTAAGCACTCTGGGGCAGGTGTTTTCTTCTGTGCCATGTTGATAGAAAAACCAACTAGGGATGTTTAAAATTCATTGCTGGGAGACACTATATTATAATAAATCTCATTAATAGTAATTAGGATTTTCCCCCCAAGCTACCATGGCTGATACCCTCCCTTTTATAGGTCAAAAGAGTTTAAATACTAGACAGCCCCCTAACAAACTGACAACATCATTTTGTTTCTTAAGAATATGTCGTAAGCTGTAAGCAACGTCTAAACAGAAAATGTTTATTTACTTCTTGCCTGCATGTCTAAATTGGCCTGACATAGCCACCTGGCAGATTTTTAAAAATCATGACTGGAAATGGAAACAATATGCTTGTCACAAAATCACCAGTGACTTTTAATTACGATTATAGGCAGGTGATAGATAGGTCAGAACAACCACTTTTATTTCCTTGTCTAAATAGTTCTCTTGGAATTCATTATGGAGAACCATGACCCTTGCCCTGTGAACATCGTCTGAGAAGAATAGTGGGATGTTTATTCATGTAAATGGGCAAGATGGACTATTTTCTTGCACCAAGTTCAGCCTGAAGCACCATAATCTAATTACTTTTCACTTTCATTTATGTGTGCAGACATTCTCTCCTAAGACAGGGAAGGCTGTTTCTTTTGGCAGGGGCTGCAAAGTGGAATCCTACTGTATTCGCAGACTGGGGATAGGACTAATATTCTGGCACTGTGACAGGGGCACGGGAGGGCATGCTATTAGATAAGTGTTTCTGCTACATTACCCAGACAGCCTACCCGTCACAAGTGTCCCAGCCATTGTGCCACTCTGAGATCACACAGCTATTGAATGGTAATGCCAACCTAATTATATATTTTGGCTTCCGTTTTCGCAATAGGCTGTACTTAAGCAAAATTTAGTACTGTCTTATGTGTTCCTACAGCTGGATAATTACAAGGCATTTCAGTTTTTGGAGCAGGAAATTAATGATATGAAGGTCAGCAGCTATTTAAAGACAGTTACTCTCTGCACTTCCAGGGACCTACTACTGGAAAGCATGTTGAACTTTCTGAAGACTGTCCTGAGGTGGGAGGGAAAGAGGCACAGTTTTGATTCAATATCAGAGTCAAATGAATTTGTATGCTTTGGGTGAATGTACTGTCAAAGTCAAGCTCTGCAAAAACATGTCTTTCTCCTAGGACTTCCACCTAAATCCTTCCTAACACTAAATAATTCTTAGACGGAGGTTGGCTAGGGAAGATAGTGGCAAAGCCAAAAGCTCGAAAAACAGAACTCCCAGTTCTGCAAAGTCCTCTGATTAGGCAAACAGAATTGTAAAGCATCAAGGACCGGAAGAAACCTTAGAAAGCATCCAATGAGATTTTTAAATACTTACTTCTGAACTTCAGATACATCTAAACAGAGGTGACCTGTAAATCAGATAAACTTGGGGCTATCCGGGGTCCCTGGAAGCTCCCACACATCTGATGGTAGGAAAACCCTGAGCAGTTATACTCAGCTGTTTTCACAAGAAAGAGAATTGGCTTTTCTGGTATAATTATCATATGACCAATATGATGTTATATCACAGTCTAGTGTATCAGCTGCAGACTGTTAGCTAATGCCCATGGCAGAAGAATAAAGAGCTTGAGTCACAAACAGGACTCGCCCTACACTTCAGTTCCCAAGTCAGCAACTGAAATGGCTGTTTGGCCTCAGTGCCAAGGCGTTAAATGAAAACTGCTTGTTTCACAAACTCTTTAAACTTCACAAGTCGGAGTCAGGATGGCTAACTATTTCATATAGAAGCAGGTGAAAATATTCTACCGAAAGCTTGTATTCAGCAAAATAAAACTGCTATGTTAAAAAACAAAGATCCTTGCAAAAAGAGGAACAAGGCAAACAAATTATTTTAAATGAATTAATTCATTCTTCCCGGATGAAGAGGCTGCTTGGCTTTTGTCATTTAGCCTTTGCCCTTGACATATATCAGAGTAGAAACAATAGCTGTTATTACAGACTTGAAGCAATAAGAGAGCCTGACCCTACAAGACATAATAGAAACTATGAAAGTGCCTCCCGGGCTTTCTGCTGTTTTGGATAAAAGGAACAGTCCTCCAACACTACCCGTTCTTCTCTGTCTCCAAGTGTTTCCTTTCTTTGTCTTTTCTTTTTTTAAACTGCATGTTCAGATGTGTTTACATGTGAATTTGTGTTTGTGTATGTGGGGGGTTGTGCGTGAATTTGTGGTTATGTGTTTATGAGTGAGTGGTTGTCATGCAGGGTCTCTGGTCCCACTCCCCGCACAAGAACGCAGGATATGGTGAAGCCAAACAGGAACCCCCACGGAGCCATAGACAGGGGAGTCGAACCACTATGTTCTCACTGGCGGCTGGGTTGGAGACACAGGAAGCAGGAGCCACACGATCTACAACCTGCCGTTCACTTCTCTGCCAACCAACCAACCGCTTCCTAACTGCAATCCATACTTGCTAGCTCAGTTGCTGTAGTTCTATCAGTGGCCAGTGGCTCACTGGTTACAGCTGACGGCCAACTAGCCACAGCCGATGGCCATCCAATCACAGCTGATGGCCATCTGATTACAGCTGATGGCCATTTACTACCCGAGCCGGCACCTTTCCACGTGAGGCCGAGAGCCTGGAAACTGCTCCCTGGGGCTCTGTCCCCACAGCGGTCGTGTGTGAGTGTGTATGTGTATCCACTTTGACAAGTGAAACATGGGCTTTTGAGCCAGAGACATTTGAATCCAAATCTCTGTTCTACTGCTATTGGGACATTGAGATCAGCGGTGCCCACACTTAATCATGCATCAGTATTATCTAGAGATCTTGTTAAACTCGAATTGCTGGGCCCACCCCCAGAGTTTCTGATTTGCTAGGTTGGGGTGGGCCTGAGAGCTTGAAGTCCTGGCAATTTCCCAGGGGATGCTAATACTGCTGTTCCAAGACATCAAAACATTCTGTTATCTGTACAGTGGGAGATAACAGACCTCCTGCCAGAGCCGTTGCAAGGAATAAAATATGTAAATGGCTTAGCACCATGCCTAAAATAGTCGGGGAGGGGGAAAAAACGCTCTGTATTTGTGTTCGCATCCTGGGGTTGCCATAACAAAGTACCGACAAACTGAGTGGCTTAAAAAGACAGAAATTTATTGTTCTCCCACAAGTTCTGGAGTCCAGAAGTCCAAGATTAAGGTATCTTCAGGGCACTGTTCCTTTCCTAACTTCTGGTTCTTGCCAGAAATCTCTGTTGTTCCCTGGCTTGCCGCCACCTCACGGCAATCTCCTCACATGGTGTACTCCTTCTGTGTGTCTATCTTCACGTGGCATTTTCTTCTTTAATGACACCCGTCGTTGGATAAAGGCCTACTCTAATGACCTCATCTTGACTGCATCTTCAAAGACCTATTTCCAAATAAGGCCACATTCACAGGTACCAACAGTTAGGATGTGAACATATCTTTTGGGAGAATATAATTCAACTTACAACACTATTACTATTCATGAAATCAAGGAACCTAAAATGTGAGTGTTATATATCTTCTTTCACACTTACTTCCTTCTTCACTCCCCTTTAGAATGTTATCTAGATGAGCTGTCAGCCTAACTTGAAGCACCAGGCCTAACCCACTTTCTCCCTCTGATCACTGGAGTCTCTGATAAGGTAGAGAAAAGGGAAGCCATCATCGTGTATTACTCTAACCTGTGGTTCAATGCCATTGCTTTTCATCTGAAGTAATATCACGACAGGGAAAATTGATCCAATTTTGAAGAGTGCCAAATCACACACCGTGGACCATGATACCTAGAAATTCTGGATTTTATTAGAAGCCAAAGAGATTGTTTTAAAAGCAATTTTAGGTCTTCTATATGACAGATGGTGATGAAGTTGTTTCCATACCTATAAATTAAATAGGTCTACCAAAATGAAAACATAGGTATCATCTTCTGAAAATGTGTAAGATAATGTTTCCTTCTACAGTGCTGTTCAATAATCTGCTTACCAACTCAAGTTTCAGAACAAAACGACATATATAGGTACCTTGGCTTTTTGTATGATGCTTACCTAATTACAATGATTTTTAATGTCTCTTTGCTATAGGAATCACTAGTCTTTAACTTGCAAATATATCTAGTGACTTTTCAAAAGGCAAATAAGACATATGTGTAATATTTCCACAGTTTACTTGACCATCGAAACTTTTTATATACTCTCCCTTCTAACTCTGAGTTCTATAGGCCCTGAATTGGAAAACTCTGCTGCAAAAAAATAAAACATGACATAGGTTGTTGGGCAGTTTTATCATGCTTCAGTAGTTTACATTAAGTCTAGTATCACTCTTTGATATTTTGGCTTTAAAAATGATCCAGAAAAAAATTATTTTAAGGTAATAATTATAACTGAAATATTGGTCTCCCTTTTGACTTGGCACTATGCATTTGCCGTCCGCTACTCATCTCCTAATTGAGGAATCAGAGAAAAATAAACAATTGATAACTGCTTTTTCTCTGCCCATTGGAAAATCTTTTCAGGTTTAAAATTAAGTTTTCCAATCATGTGAGCTAAATAGTACAAGATTCATCTAAGTTCTTTTAAATATTTTATAGTATTGGTTTAAAATTCATTGTAAGTACTGGTCTTTTCTTGTGCTAAAAAAAACCCCACAATATTTCAAAGTAATGGCCTCACAAACATGAAATATTGTAGCCCTTGATTAAATTTTGTAGCCTCTGATTACATTAGAGCTATGAAATATGACTTGCTCACTAGCTGGCTATGGATAAATTGTTAATATATCTCTATCACTACGATATTTAGGTGTATCCAGATCCCTCTGTCTGCTCAGAGGTAGATAAATGAGGAAGAGTGCAATGACCACATGACACAGAAGTGTTAAGAAAACTAAAAAGAGAAATTCAATTACTTCCATAATCTTTCTTACATTTCTACTTTACACAATTCTTCATCATTGTAAGAGACCACTGGTTCTTTACTTCATTTTTCCTTATAGACTGTCTTGCCATATACTCCAACCCAAACTACTTATCTAGTTACAAAATTTTAATATTCTTTCAGTTGATACTTTAAATCTTGCTTTTTACATAGTTAACATGACCCAGATCCATCAGAATATTTCCATTTATTTGTAGATCTAACATGAACTACTGTAGGAAATAACTATAGCTGTGCCCAATAAGCAAAATATTACTTCAGTTACAAACTCCATGGTATTCATACCTTCACATCCCAGGTGCCTGGTACTTACCAGTTGAAATGAACTAGTTAGATGTATATATGAAAAGTAAATATGAGAGTTGATATTCAGTTCTCCTGATCATTCAGGACATAAAGACATAGTCTCCTCCACATGACATGTAGACACATTCACAGCAGAAAAAACAATTTTGACATCCTGTAATGACAGATGGAATTGAAGTTTCACATCACTTATAAAATATTCCCTATACTATCAGATACTTATTAAGTCTAATTCTCCTCTGGCCTTTTCCTTATCCCATGTTTCAATTTTTCACTCACCTGGCCTTGCTTTCCTGTTTCTGCATGGACCCATTAAGTCAATATTTCACACAAAGTGGTAAAAATAAAACTGATGCTACAAGGGCAGGCTGGTATCCATGTTTACCCCAAGCACACTAGATCCAAGGACAATGGTAGCAAGATTAATCAATCCCACTCATAGTCTCTAATGGGAAAACATGTCTGGTATTTCCCTCAAGAGACTAAAGAAAGATATACTTGAGATGACCCATTAACACTGGAAGGTAAAGGAGTTCAAGATAGAAAGCAGAAATCAAAGAGGATTCCACACGAAGGCAGATAACAGTCTTCCCCTGCCTTTTTTATTTTTAATCTGTGAATTCCATTTAGTAGAGTCAATTGATAACAAACAGGCTACAAAATCTGTTGATTTTGGAGAAAAAGAGGGGAAGAATCAACTCACGTGTCTTGCAACTTCCATTCAAGGGAAAAACTCTGGAGGTAGTGACCTACACTGTCTCGCGCTTCTGTTCTCCGGGAAAAGTTGTTGTCCCCCTTTTTGCCACCTTAGTCCGTAATTCAACATTCTCCATAACAGACAAACATGCTGCTTCCTCAGGTTTCCATCTGGGTTCTTCTTAACCTGAAAGCATTTGACATGTTTCTAAACACCTTACTGATGGAAAGGTGGTTCACTGAAGTGAATTCTCTACTTAATGAACACTCATCAGGGTTGTCTTCTGAAGGTAATGAGCATATACCTGATTTCTGCTTTGTACCCATGCCCCCAAACCATTCTCAATCCTGATCATTAGGGCAAGTGTGTAAGGAGTAAGTGTTTGTTGTATTGCATATTATGATAAGTCCTAAGGAGAATTCAGAATATCTGCCTGCAAGTCCAGGTGTCCTGGAAAGAGTAGACAACAGGATCAGCTTTTCTACTTGCTTAAAGAGTGGCCTGGGGCAAATCAGCTGTCTCCTTGTTGTTGAAATTATCAGACACACACACACACACACACACACACACATTACTTTAAAGTGAAAGTAATTTATTAACCATAAATCATTATGCTAATATAAAGTAACATTTGGTTAATTAGTTAAAAAGTGAAGCAAAAAATTATGTGAAATGGTAAGTGACAGTTGATTTGACCTTGGCCTTGAAGGAGTTAGTAAGAAAAGAGGGAATAAAGTGGGGGATGTCCTTACCTCTTCCAGCCAGAACTCTCAATTTTCAGCCTTCCCCTGTCTTGCTTAACAGAGCAGTGCTGGCGAGTACACCCGTAGACACAAAACTACACATGCCGCCTGCATTACCAAACAGAAATTGATGTGTGACCTGCAACCTATCAATCAAACAGAATACTGCCTAAAGACAGAGAACACTGAGAGTGTCTTCAAAATGCATCCCACCGCCGCCATCCATTACCGTATAAGTCACACACAGGGGACTACAAGATTCACAGTTTGTATTAAACCATGATCAGTTTGTCATTCCTAGAAATCGCTAGGAAAACAAAAGAACAAAATTGATGAAATAAATAAATGAAATAACCCGAGTCACACAGTATTAGAAAGATACATCTTCATACATGAGTCACAAAAATTTATCACCCTTTCAACATGTAGTATAGCACATAACCATATATTATCATGCATTTTACTGTCTTGTCTTTCCAGTGTTACCATGCTGGAATGAATAAAACTGGTATCCCTGTTTTGATGGGAAGCTGCCTCAAATTCATGGTGGAAGTAGATGAGATATCAATAAAAAATAAATTAAATACGTAAGAACTGTTACATTTTTGTGTGGGTGAATGAAGAGGAGTAGAGTCATTGCCCTAGCACTAGTTTTAAAGATGAGAAAACTGGGTGTAAATTAGTGGCAAAATTGTTGCAAGGATCAATCTATTGATGTTTTACAAGGCAAACTGCCTGAACTTTAATGATTGAAAACAAGTGCAGTGTATGTTTATTAATTTAATAAAAGTCTTTTAATTTTCATTAATTGTTTTCTTTAAGTAACAGTTATTCTCATTTTTGAGGTGAGGACTGTGAGGTTTAGAGAAGATGCAATACTTGCTGTATGTGTGTCCTAGGATTGCTGTAACAAAGTCCCACAAACGGGGTGGCTTAGAACATCAGAAATTTATTTTCTCATGTGTCTGGAGACTAGAAGTTCAAACTCAAGGTGTCAGTAAAAACTGGAGAATCTTTTGCCTCTTCCAGCTTCTAGAAGCCACAGACCTTCCTTTGCTTGCAGCTGTCTCACCCCAATGTCTGCCTTCATCTCCATGTCTGCCTGCATGTCACATGGTCATCTTCTGATAAGGACACATTGAGTTAGGGGCTCATCTACTCCAGTATGACCTCATTTAACTAATTATAGCTGCAATGACCCCATTTCCAAATAAGGTCACATTCTCAGATACTGGGGGTTAGGACACAAATTTCTAACCCATAGCATTTACCTAAAACAATCAAGCAAATTAAGGACATAATTGTGACTAGAAGTTTGACTATCTTACGTTGTTATCCCTGCAGCCTTTCCACAGGCACAGTAGGAAAGATAGTTGGATATAGGAAGGTGGGAAGGGATGAAGGGTACATTCATACCTTCTACTGCAGTGCCTAACCGTTCAGGCAGAGTTCTGGGAGTGGGAGTGAGAAGGACAATGGCCCTGATGTCATATAGATTAAATCTTCTTGGGTATGGAGACCAACAAAATAAACAGCCAATCCATCAGACAATAAATGGAAATATGAATTAAAAGGGAAATGTTGCTTCATAATAAGCACTAGGTAGAGAAATAGCAGCCTCATGAGATGGGGCAAGCTTGGTGCGGGCCGTCTGGAAGTAGCTCACTTGTGGTCATTGCTGGTCTCGCCATCAGATGGCACACACAAGCTCTCTTCAGAAACCTAGGTTTTCTAGGTCAATTTGCTAGTTTTACATTGTCACAGTGTACAACTAGAAGACTTCATGTCTCTTTTGACTGTTCTGTCAGTTACAAAATTCCAACAACGACTTCAGCATGATATTGTCGTGGGCTCTACATCTCCACAGACAACAACGTCCACCCAGGGTTGTGCTGGATTGTTGATGCAGTCCTACCATGACATGTTCTATTGTAGAATGTATGGAATCAGGCCCAGGGTCATTGTGGAATCCCACAGTGTATGATTTAGAAATTGCCAACTGAATCCAACATCACCTAAATCTGCATGTCTTTTTACAGAATGGAGATGAAGCAGGACCCCAACTACGTCTCACACCCACTGCAGACATCTCTGCATCCATTATTCCTCCTCTCATGATCTCTCTGCTCTCCTGCTTCCTATCCATCCATAATCACCCCCTTGCTGTAATTCTTAGCTTTCTTACTCTCTTCTAAAACCTTGCTTCCATGATCACTCCACTCATAGATTCAGTCTCTCACCGTGCAATAAAATATGTTTGTGTGCAGATGCATTTTCAACTTTCCAGCGTTCATTGTCCCTTATAAACATGACCCTCTGGGATATCAAGGTAAAACAAATTAAAAGCAAAGGTAGTATTAGCTTGAAAAATCATAGGAAAGTGTATTGTTTTCATAGGGCCTCGCCACGGTATGGGAATTAGTAACTTCTTGGGCCAAGACTGGCTCAGAGAGTCTTCACAGGATTTTACAAAAATCAAAATCTCAAGAAATTCTGAAGTCTATCTTTTTCAATTCAACCCTCTCTTTGGCACAAGAATTCGATTGGCCCATACTTACAGGATGGGTGATGCTGAGAGGACCTTGCTGCAGGGAACTTGCTCTGAGGTATGTTCTCTATGGACAAATAGACTATAATTAGATCTCTTGTTGCCTCATGTTGAACTTCAGCACTTTTCTCAGGCACAGGCTAGTTAAAGTCTGTGGCATAATTACTAGAGATATTCTGAATCAATTATAGAGGAAGAAAATGTTCAAAGAGAGCAGTATGCAGATGTTTGGTTATTCAAAACCCAACTGACTTCCGAAATTTCTTACATCCGATGGAGAAGATATAAAGTAAGGAAGGATCCCACAGCAGAATTTACCACAAGATAATTTATAATATTAATTTATTATAAAGATATTGACATTGCCTACTTTCCCCCTTCACTTTACAATCAAATTTCTTGAAGGAAAAGTTATGGTCTCTACTTTCCCACCTCCCACTCATTGGACAGAAATCTTGTTTTTGTTCTTATTAAACCATTGAAACTTGTCACCAAAGACTTTCCAAAAGCCCATTTACCTGATGGCTCTACTACCTTTGGCGGCAAACATTGTTTTAACCTAGAAAAACTCTCTTTGGATTCTGGAACAATATTAATCATTCATTGCTTATCCTGCTTTCTCAATTTGTCTCCTGTGTGTGTGGGTTTTTTTTTTTTTTTTTTTTTTACCGCTTAGAAGTTGGTATCTTCCAAATATCTCTTCTCTTCTCACCTTGCAGACCTGGGTGTGAATCTTGGCAACTATACGATGACCTATATGACCGTAGGCAACTGACTTAACCTTGTTCAGCCTCCATGTTTCCAATTACAAAGTGGAGATAATTTCAGAACTGACTTCAGGGGGTCACTACGAGGACCAGAGAAGGCAAAGCCTGTGTACTGCTGAGGGGGTTACAGAGTGCAGAGCAAGCAGGGAAGATATGTGATGTTCTGTCTTGCGTCCATACCTTCGCAAAGCACTACCTTCTTCATACACTGTCCCCTCTACCCTGGTCAGCTTGTGAAACTCATCCTTTACGTGTCTCCTCAGCCACCACTCCTCCCTCAGAGAGGTGAAATTCATTGTCCCCAATTCATGGCAGAGTAAAGTATCTCCAACCCAAATCTCCAATTACACTTTGCCCATCTTTCCAATAACATGGTTGTTTTGTTGTCGTTTTTGAGCTCTTTCACTTTACCTTATCTGTTGGTCTCCCTGTGTACACTGAGATTCTTAAGGACCAGAGATTTTTGTCTTGTTCTATCTTGTTCCCAGCCCAGAGGGAATAGGAGTCCAAAGTCTATTAAGTATTATATTATTTATCTGTCCCTGTGTAACATATTACCCCCAAACTTAGCAGCTTGTATTAGTTTGCTGGGGTTTCCATAACAGAGTACCATAGACTGGGTGGCTTACACAACAGGATTTTATTATCTCACAGTTCTGCAAAACAGAAGTCTAAGGTCAAGGTGTCAGAAGGTTTGCTTTCTCCTGAGATCTTTCTCCTTGGCTTAATGATTGCCATCTTCTCACTGTGTTGTCACATGGTCTTTCTCTGTGTGTGTATCCCTGGTGTCTCTTGCTTCTGATAAGAATACCAGTCATATCAGATCAGGGCCCCACCCTTATGACTTCCTTTTTAACCTTAATTACCTCCTTAAAGGCCTTATCTCCAAATATAGTCACACTGGGGGTTAGGGTTCCAATATACGAGTGGGGGGAGGCATAATTCAATCCCTAACACAACTTAAAGCATTTATTATTCGCAATTCCTGTGAATCAGGAACCGGGGCACGGCTTAGCTGGGACTTCTGGCTCCAGGACTCTCTCAGGCTACAATCAAAATATCATCCAGGTTTGCAGTCATCTCAGACTATTGAGAAGGATCTCCTCTAAGGTCATTCACGTCATCTTCTAAGCTCACTTGTGAGGGTGTGGTATTGAGGGCCTCACTTCCTCACTGGCAATTGGTCAGAGACGGCCCTCATTTCTTGTCCTGTGGGCTTTTCTAGATTCATCACAGCAAGCATTTGGAGAGAGAGAAGAAGAAGGGGAGGGGAGGGGACAAGAGGGGGAGAGGAGAGGAGAGGAGAGGAGAGGGGAGGGGAGGGGAGGGGAGGGGAGGGGAGGGGGAGGGGAGGGAAGGGGAGGGGAGGAGAGGAGAGGAAAGGAGAGGAGGACAACAGGAGTCATACCTTTAAACCTGACTTTAGAAGTAGCGTGCAGCACTTCTGCTGTACGTACTGTTCATTAGGAGATGTGACTAAGTCTAGCCACAGCCAGGGGAGGGGACTATGAATACAGGGAGTGGGGGTCGTTGGGACGCATGTGAAAATGCTGCCTACACAGCTGTCTGCCAGTCCAAGCCTGGGAACAGGGCTACACACAAACACAGAAGGTAACACTAGTAGTGTTGGAAGAAGTAATCAAATGATGATGACAATAATGATAGCACAATAGTTCCATTTTTGTCATAGTTTAAAGTGCACAAAGTACTTTCTTAAAGACTGTTTCTAAGAAATTGAACTTTTGGCAGAACACACTGTCTCAATCTCAAGAGCCCTGAGTGAAACTGAAAATCGTGATAAGACTTCTACACACAACATTCACACCTGCCGTCTGGTGGAAAGAGCGCTAGCTGCGTTTCTCATTTTGTCTTGCATGTGGACAGGGTACAAGTAGCAGGCTCTAAGGCAGCTATTAGGGAGGAGCCGCTTAGTGGAACCAGGGGCTTTAACTCAGCTGAACTGCAAAGGGTCAGAGGTCAGCTTGCTCCAGGTAAGATTTAAAGCTACAGACACATTTCCTGTATGAATCCTTTATCCCATCGGCACACTCTGAATCCAGAGTTTGTGCATTCTATGGTCAAGTACAATGTAGTTATTTTGAGTTATCAAATATTTAGTATTTGCCAGGGTTGTTTGCAACGCACACTGATTATGTACAAAGTCTTTTATTGCCAAGAATTGTATGTTGGTAAAACTAATTAGCATGACACTAACTGTCCCTCCTGTAAGTAGGGTTATGAAAGATCAGGATAAATATTTAATTTTAATACTGTTTTTAAGCTCTTTCTGATTAGACAGTAAGCTCTATTTAGGGGACTTAGAAGCTCCTTCACAGTAAACAAGTGACATAGAACATGTCACTAGGGCAGAGCATGAGTTGGCAGAGCAGAGTTTTCATTGGTACTTGTTATGGATTGATTGTGTCCCCCATAAGAGAGAGAAGAAAGGAAGGAAGGAAGGAAGGAAGGAAGGAAGGAAGGAAGGAAGGAAGGAAGGAAGGAAGAAAGAAAGAAAGAAAGAAAGAAAGAAAGAAAGAAAGAAAGAAAGAAAGAAAGAAAGAAAGAAAGAAAGAAAGAAAGAAAGATGAAAGTCTTAGCTCCCAAAACCTCACAAAGTGATCTTATTTGTAGATAGTCTTTACAAACATACTAAATTAAGATGAGGGCTCTAATCAAATATGACTGGTATTCTTATGAAAAGGGGAAATGTGGGTGTAGATGCATACACAGGAGAACACCACGTGACAAAGGAAGCAGAGATGAGAGAGACCCACGTGTAAACCAAGGAACACTGAGCATTACCAGCAAACCACCAGAACCTAGGAGGACCAGACTCTCCCTGACAGCCTCAGAAGGAATAACCTGAGACACCGTGATCTCAGACTTCTGGTCTCCAGAGTGGGGAGGCAATCAGTTTCTGTTGTTTAAGCCACCCGCTTTGTGGTACTTTGTTACAGCCACCCCAGGAAACTATCACAGCGCCTCTACTTATTAGCTGATAACCAAAGCTCTGGAATCGAAGGCCAACCTTATTTTGGGACAATCTCTTTAACACTCTGACTCCTCCTTCCCCTGTTCAAACCTCAAAGACCCCATGTGCCGAACCCCAGGGTGAACTCCCATTTCCCTATGTGGTTTCATTCCCAGAACTAAGAGGAGTAAATCTCCCAGGATTTGGCCTCCAAATGAGCCTTTTTCATGACCTGCTCACTTATGTAGTATTACCGTCAGCTTTTTACTTAGACTATGAACATATTAAATAACATCAACATTGAGTGTTAGGAGAACCTCAGATGAAGAGCTTTATAACAATAGTAGGTCTTTCTGGCTATGCCCCAAGCGACAGAAAGATCAAGTGAAAGAAGAAAACCTTGTGCAGATGTTTGCATCTATAACAGACAAACAGGCCTAAAGAACAAGAAAGGAAAGACAAGAAATTACAAAGAAATGTGTTTAGCTCTTTATTCACTCACTGGAGAAGCATATTTTCAGCACATATGTTTGGCCAGATATCACGCTAGGTAGTATTAAGGGTAGGAAAAACAGGATAAATGCTATGTTAAGTACTTCTGATTATGTTTTTATCTCTTTAATCATTTAATTTCTAGATGTCTTCGATGCAGAGCAGCTCCCCTGGTCCACCACCAAAGAGTTGTCGTGATTTCTTCTGGCCCCAGTTGCTCCAACCCAGGGGTTGACCTGTATCAGCTGGAGGAAGCGGAGCCCGGATGTAATGTTTTGAGTAGTCTGACCCAAACAAGTGCTGGTCCTAGTGAAAAATTTCTCGACCATTATTTGCTTTGGTTAAATTAACCAGATAATGTCTCAGTATTCCAGCCCCTGTGTCTGTTCTAAGCTTCATTATAAAGGGTTACTATTTCTCTTTAAATTAATTGTAGTACATATTAAAAATTGGTGTTATGAATGAAAAGCTTCTCTGAGTGTGTGTGTGTATGTGTGTGCGTGTGTGTGAATGTGTTTGTGTATGTTCTTGTATATTTATCCTGTATAGAAAAACCTCTAAAGCTGATATTTCAGGACAAGAGGCAGGCTTACTTTTTAAAGATCACCGAAACAGTAGTAAGTCACCAGAATGCTAATGTATAGTAAATAAGCCCCCTGTCCCCTCCACCCCAGTGACATACCCAAGTGCCATAGGCTGGCAGAGAAAAGATAACACACCATAAAAATATGTTTCTTGCGCAGGGGCCATGCTAATCTTCTCTGTATCGTTCCAATTTTAGTATATGTGCTGCCGAAGGATGACACGCAAATTCGTGAAGCGTTCCATATTTTTACAGGATGTTGAAAAGAAGAAATAAAGTTCTATTGACAATTTGTAAAAAAAAAAAAAAAAAAAAAAATATGTTTCTTTCTTGTTCTGATTCCTCTGGTGTCCCGATTTTGAAGAACCCGGGCCCAGTGTATTATGTTTTTGTCTCCATCTAGGCAGCAAGAGATGTAAAAAGAATAGAAAGTGCTGGAATCTGTCAGTGGCAGCAGAGGCAGTGGCAAAAATAGAAAAATCCATTCAAAGCATGTGGGTCACCAGTCTCAGAATTCCCCAGTTGGAGTCTGCTGAAAGCAGGGCTTCAGGCACAGCCCCATGGCCTCCCCGCAGTGAATGGGGGAGGTAGGGCTGCCTCTGCCAGTCCTGGCTTTGCAGCCTTTCTGATGAACTCTCATTTCTGCTGCTTGTTTATTCTGTAACCTCACCCAGGGAATCCGAGCAAGGGGGGTTACTGGCTGCGCTGCCTCAGCAGGCCGTATCTTCTAGGCACCTGAACCCAGAACAGAACCTTCTGAAACACATCGCCTGCTAGCCCATAAAAGGGCTTCCTGGAGCTTCCCGTTCCTTTCCAAACCCTGAGGTAAAAGCTCTCATTTTTCTATGCTCTCTCTGCCTCCACTTGGCATCGTGGGCGTGAAGAGCACTTGCTCCTGCTCACTGATCCTGCTGTCCACTCTATTCCTGCAAATCAGAGGCTGGCTCACGACACCCTTTGTCATCTCACTAAGAAGAAACCTCCTGGACTGTTATGGAGAAGCAGTCACAAAAGCACTGCCCAGATACAAACCAACACGGTGTTCCCGGTCGCACGACAAAGGCGGAATGCATCACCCAGTGTACTCAGAACTCAGCTCAGTGCCATTTCACTTGTCATCACTTCCCCTGACCTTGCTCAGCACCTTTTCCCAGTTCCTGGGGCTGCCACTGCAACTTCCACCTTCCTTTGGCGTCCTCACCCTGCCCCTCAAATTACCTCCCAGCTAATGGGAATCAGGCAAATGAAAACCGCTTCATTCCATACTGGCTGTCATCGATAGCCCACTCTTGTTTTCCTGTTTCCTTTCCATCTCAGAGGAAAGGCAATGGAGAAGGAATCTCACATATGTGGAACACCTATTAGGTGCAGGCATCTATCACCAGGGCTCCATGAGGTCAATGTCCTATTACTGTGTCATCAAGCTGTGTCTCCCAAGGTGCTCAAGGGTAGTCAGTGCTCATTAAATGTAATTATGTTCATTAGTTACTCTCCTTCTTTCTCCAAGGCAGCCAGCGGATACATAGTGTTAACTCCACAGCCATCCTGTTTCCTCCCTTTTCATCTTCCTGCCCCCACATTCACGAGTCATAGCACTGGTGAAGATCCATACCACCAGCTTCCCAGCTCCTGCCTCCAGTATTTGTACTCCCTGGCTTGTTCACAGAAGCCCAAGAACTGGTCCAGGAAAGCAGGATCTTCATTGGAGAGCTGGGGGAGAAGAAGAGAGAGAGAACCACCTGGAAAAGCTAGCCATATACTAGTTCATTTACACACCCCCATTTTACAGAATGTAAGTTACTCAAGTCCCATATCCAGGAGAGGCCGATCTGTCTAACGCTGAAGTCGTCTATGGATCAAATCACTTTACCCATGGAATTCCTTTGCAAAGCCCTCTAGAAAATTCCCCCCACTGGGCAGGAGGAAATAGACTCAGGTACCCAACTCTGGGCTGGATATCAGCCCCCAAAGCACCTCAGGCTGGAGGCCTTTGTGCAGGGCATGTAACTATATAAATTTTATGTATGGTAGGGGGTAGTGTGCTTATTAATTTACACTCATATTTTATTAAGAAAAATATTTCAGAAATAGTGTTTTATTTGGGTCAATTGTGTGCAGGGAAATATTAAACCATTCTTCATATAAAAGAGTTCTGACTTTCTAATATAACAGAAAAAGTATCTATTTTGAAAAGTTTTCCATTTCAAAGCAAATATTTTATATACTTTTAATTTTTTTATATTGTATTACTTTTTATATTTGGTATTACGTTTAAAGCATTTACCATATTATTTCAATATTATTCTATCTATATTTCCATATTATTATAAAGTTTTCATAATCATTACACAGCCAGGTCAGTTTTCTACTGAATATGGTTTCAATCGTTTTTGTACTATTTTTTTTTTATCTTGTAAACCTCTCCATTAAACATATTTCTTTGTCAAACTTTTTTCTTCAAATTTAGGTGTATTACCTTAGGTACATTCCCAGAAAAATAATTATTGATTCAAAGGATATAGTTACTAAATTGCTCCCTAAAAAATGGAACCAATCATACTCCCAGGAGTAGATGAAAAGTCTATTTTACAGAACTGTTAACTCTGCTGAATATTAGAATTTTTAATATTTTAACATTTGAGAAGTGAAAAAAAAATAGTCCTTTCTTGTTTATTTTTATTGATTCAACACATGAACTTGAATATCTTCTCAGATGTTTGCTTACCTGTAGTATTTTTCACTTTATATGCTCAGTATTCCCCCTCATCCATAGGGGACACATTCTAAGACCCCCCCAGTGGATGCTGAAAACCGTGGATAATACTGAACCCTATATAACTATGTTTTTTTCTATATATACATATCTTTTCACTGAAAGGAAGCACTTTATGGCTTCTCTTTTGCGTATCTGAGTCACCAGTACTGGCTTGCACTTTGGGACCATTATTAAGTAAAATAAGGGTTACCTGAACACCGGTACTTTGATACCTCAACAGACAAGCTGATAGCCTAGACAGCTACTAAGTGACTCAGGGTCAAGTAGTATATACAGAATGGATACACACAGGACAGAGAGACCATTCACATCCCGGGCAGGATGTTTCAAGATGGTGTGAGATTTCATCACAGAACAACATGTAATTTAAAACTTATGAACTGTTTATTTCTAGAATTTTCCATTTAATATTTTCAGTCCTGGGTTGACCATGGGTAACTGAAACTGTGGAAAGTGAAACCATGGATAAGGGAGAACTACTGTAATCAGTCTCTATCCCCACACCAGGTATGTATGGAGGCATTTAAAAAATATATATTAAAGGCCTGCTTTTTTTAGATGACTCAGTGATTTTGCACACATGTGGCCTCATCTATATGGCCACCCCACCCCAAGACTCCACAGAGTGCCCTGGTTGTAGTAACCCCTTTCTCTTCTGTGCTCCTACTGTATAAATCTATTATGTTTGTAACTGAAACCAGGGCTTGTTACCCATACCAGGACAGTGATTCCTTTCCCCTGGCATCTTGGCCTGGGGACCTGCTGGGTGGGACAGTGCAGCAGTCATAGATTAAAATTGCATGAGACTCTTTTGAATGGAAACACCCCCTCTGAGGTCAAGGATGTCCAAACTCACGGAGTGAGCTCACAGGTACGGAATACACAACTTCCAGGGAGTCATTGGGGATGGTAGTAAGCTGGTCACCCCTACTTCTGACACTTGGCTCCCAAACAATATAGCCAATTCTCTGAACCTTTCCCCTACTCCCTTCATCTACCACGGAACTTGTAGCATTTGAAGTTGACTTAGTGCCACCCATCACTTTTTCTAAACATCCAAGCTTCAAAGCCATAGCATTTTTCCCCGTGTCCTTGATAGGGTGTTAAACCTTGTATGTATTAAGCGCCTCCATATCAGTACATTTTTCTTTCTCCTGTTCAGTGTTCTGCCACCACCATGACTTAGCACCTTCGATACCCATCCCCGCATGTCGTCTCCTGGCTTCTGCTGAAAATGTCGGCCAGATCCTGTAGTGCCCTCACTACCAAGTCTGTTTCCTCCCTTAGCAGATGCTGCCCTTCCTTAGCTGGGCTATGCTACGATTTGGAGAGATGAGTGCAGACTCTGAGTGTACTTGGTGGGTGTGCCTGCAAGGCAGAGAGCACCAAACAACCGTCAAGCAGGACGAGAGTGCCAGCCTTTCACAGGGATCAGGGACACAAGAGCCATTTGTGCAGTCACCGAGGGTTGATAGGTGTCTTGAGAGTCAAGATTTTCAAGTTCATTGACCTAATTTTCAGGGCCCCACTGTTTTGAAATCAGAGTCCTGAGAATGGTATAGCAAATGTATTGCAGTTGAAAATTCAGTCTCCTCTGAGGCCCACAACCCTGGTAACAACAAAGTGCTGTCTGATTCTTAATTCTCAGCTGCTTCTACCCTCCAGCGAAAGAGAGGGTAATCTCTTTCTATTTTACTAAAAAGGCTTTAGTGAGCTCAAGTTGCTATAACAAAATACCATAGACAGGGTGGCTTACACAACAAACATTTATTTCTCACAGTGCTGGAGGCTGGAAGTCCAAGATCAAGGTGCTAGCAGATTCAGTTCCTGGTGAGAACATTCTTCCTGGTTTGTAAATGGTCACCTTCTCCCTATGTCTCCACATGGCAGAAAGAGAGCTCTCTTCCTTTCTTATAAAGGCATTAATCCCAACACTGCTCCACTCTCAGCATCTCATCTAAACCTAATTACCCCCCAAAGACTCCCTCCCACCCCCTCACCCCAGCAATACTATCACATGGGGAGTTAGGGCTTCAATGTATGAATCTGATGGGGGTGGGTAGCGGGAACACAAACATTCAGACCATAACAGAGGCCCTCTGACTTCCACACGTGCCTTGAATTAATCACTCGTGGCCCTTCATTGTTTTTCTCAAATTCAGGTTTTCTCAATTTTGGCACTTATTGACATTTGAGGCCTGATCATTCTTTGTTTTGAGGGACTTTCCTGTATACTGTAGGGTGTTTAGCAACATACCTGGACCCCACTCACCGAATGTCAGTCAGTAGCAACGCTGCCTCCTCAGCTGTGACAAGCAAAAAGTCTCCTTATGTTGTCAAATACCCCCTGGGTGCAAAATACACCCTTGCTGAGAACCATTGCACTAACGAATCAATATCCCTTAGCAAGAAACATTGGATTTCATAGTCCTTAGAATTACGACTCCCTGGAACTTCTAAACCACCTAAGGTAATGCACCTGTCTGTGAATTCCCTTTCACCACAACCCCAACCCAGATTACCTGCAGTGGAAGTTTTCACAGTTGCAGCCCTACTGCATGCCAGAGGCTGTCTGTGCTCTGTGTACCATGAGTGACAGCTGTCATAGCTAGTTGTCCTGCGGCTTTCTCTGGCTGCCCTTGGCCCCAATTCTTATAGGTCAAGTTCCCAGGAAGCTAACTTGCAGACACATATTTGCATATAGAAAGCATACTGGGGAGAGTAGTTGGGAATGGCACCCACGAGGGAGCCAGAAAGCAGGAGTGTGCAGGAGAAACTGAACTGCAACGCAGCTGCAACCTACACTTCACTGATCTTACAGGGAGTCTTTGAGCTGGGATGGTCCTTGATAGTTGCCAAGAATTAAGACAAATGGGCTGAGTTTCTGTATGCCTGCATTGGCTAGTCACTGGACAGAGATACAATAGATCAAATATTTGTGTTCCTCCCAAATTCACATGTTGAAATCCTAACAGTCAGTCAGTCAGTATGGCGGTATTAGGAGCTGGGGCCTTGGGAAGATAATTAGGTCATAGGGTGTAGTCTTCATGAATAAGATCGGTGCCCTTATAAATGGGACACCAGTGACCGCCCCCATCTTCTTCCTGCCATGTAAGCAGTGAAAACACAGTGAGAATGCAGCAGTCTCCAATCCAAAAGAGGGTTCTCCTGAGAACCCTCCCCTCCCCCATGCTGGCACCCTGATCTCAGACTTTCAGAAGTATGAGAAGTTTGTTGTGTATACCCCGAGTCTACTGTATTTTTGTTATAGTCAGAATAAAATAAGACAGACGGTGCCATAGGGAAGGGCTAAAATCTGGCCAAATCAGCTCCCTCCAGCTGAGGGACTCCCAGCACAGAGGGAAAGGAGTGCCCTGTCCTGCAGGGGGAATCTGGGCAGCTCTCCATGGAGTCCATCACCTGTACATCTAATTATATCAGCTCTGTCAAAATAACATGGCTTCTATTCAGAGGACTCCTCAGCTGTCTTTCTCGGAGCCTCTGACTGTGGAAGGCGGGGTGTGCTTGCTCACCTTGAGCCCTCAGCCTCCAGCATGATCTCTGGCCCTTGTTCAACTCAATTAATGTTTGTTTCATGAATAAGTGAATGAACCTATTAACAGCATGGTTTTTTTCAAGCAAAATAAAACAACATATTCTTAATTATGCAGGATGAAAACCATGTTGGATCCTTTTGTAAAGTTTCTCCTGAGTTTAGTGGCATCTTTGACATCTTTTCTTTCTAGACAGCACTCCCTCTGTGCTTCTGCTAATTCACTGCAGGGAATGGGGCCGCATGGGAAGGTCTCCTCCATGCTGTTCTGTGCATTTCAGTGGTGTCTTGGGACAGATTCCTTTGGCACCATATGCCAGATGCAATTGTGAATTGGACTTAAAGGTACAGCAAGAACACATTATCTAATTAATTAACATTTAAAGGCTCTCTGAAGAAGAAATCACTGGGCAGACAATGTGATATGAGAATATGTAAATGATTAAACACCAGATTTGGGGAATTTAAAATATTTTAATGGGCACCCAAATGTATGCCGAGCCTATCTGTTCACTGGAGCCTTCGGCTTTGGGGACATTATTAACAGGTGCTGGATGGCAGCCCATTTTCCAGTTCAGGTTGGAAATCTTGGACTATTCCAAGTCAGTCCTTAAGAATGTATTTTTATTACCCATTAAATAAACTGTTGGCCTATTTCTTTTACCAAAAATTCTTCTCGTAAGAAAATGGAAACATTATGATAATGAGCATGCTGTGCTCTGTGATGATACCAGGAGAACGGCATTAAAAGCCATGATCACAGTGTATGGAGTCTTACCCTCATGTTTTCTGCATAGTTTCGCCCTTCTGAATTGGTTCTCACCCAAACAAGTCAACAGTGTAAGTAGGTAATGAAAAGATACATAGTAAGGGCTATAAAGTGAGTGACTAAAAGTTTCCAGTTGTATAAGAAAAGTATGTCTATTTCTTATTTCAGGGGTCAGCTAGTTTCCCTCTCCCTGAATCTAGTTGTGTTATTACCGCAGCCTTTTGGTTCAGTGTGGGCAGTAGAGCTAACTATGACTTGGGCCTCACAAATATTCCTCACTGTTTCTGCCCTGGAATGACCTCGGTGATGTCATTTAATCTCCATCTCTTAAAATGCATATAAAAATGTTTGCTACTTTCCCACTTTCCAGGCATGTGGTAATATAACCTCTTTCCACCACCTATGGAAATACCTGTAGAAAATGACATTGGAGGGGCTCTGAAAGTCTCTTACAACGCCCCATACCTGTCGCATGCGCCTGCTAAATACCGCATGGTCTGATGGTAGATGGCACCCGAAGAAAAATACGAGTCATGGAAAAGCTACCTGTTAGAAGCATCTAACTTCATGTTTACCCACAGTGTGAAGTGGAAAATTAAGCCAATTATCCCGTTAATAGGAAAAGAAAAACAAAACCAATCTCTCTTTCTCTTTCTCACCTTAATTCTCTACCTGACTTTGCTTTGAGTAACTTCTGAAAAAATTTCTCATTTTTCGCTTTCCTTCTCCCCAACATTGAGAATAGTAATATTTAATTGTCCATCTTGAGAAAAAAGTTCATGAACATTTTGAAATGAAACACAAATGCTACAGGTGGGATGGCGACAAGCTTCTTCCACAGACAAAAAACATTTCTGTCTCCTTTAAAGTCCTCAAAGGTCAGAAGGGTTATTACCATCATTAGCTCACTTACAGACTCTACGACACCAACAAGCAAGATAATTAGACCAAAATGACTGTAATATCTTTTAGCTGAAGGAGGTTTCCAAAAATAAGAATCCCAATCACCTGCGAAGACTTTATTCCCCGCTGTGACCAGGAGAAGGGGAAAGACCCTGGAAGCTCCTGCTAGTTCCAATGGAATAAGAGCTGTGTTGTTCTCCTTGGTTAAAATGCCCAGTGAGATAACAATAAGTCTTTGATACTGGACAGTGATATTGATCTGGGTCCATCTGTCTCTCTCAGCAGCTGAAAATGACACCACATGTGACTTCCTGTCGCTAAAGCCCAACAGACTTTGCTGGGGCTGGGCTCAGTGGGTCCAGCTCTGCTCCCATCAGCACCTTGGCAGCCAGGCCTCTTCTCGCCTTTCAGCGGATGTGCCTGGGGCTCTGTTGCACAGTGCTGTAAACGACTTGTGTACCTCCTTCCAAGGGTAATTGGTTTTCATTTCCATTGGCTGCCGTAGCATAAACAGAACATTTTAAAAAAGTAAAAATCTTACAAAATAAGCAATCAGAAGGAAAACAACCTTCAAGGAGAAGCAGTCTTTCTAAAGCTTTGCTCCTCAGGGTAAATGATATGATTTATACCTGTTGTTTTCATTTCCAGTCAACAGTAGTGTAGTTGTACAGAATACATTATAACCTAGAGAAAAATTAAGTACGCTTGGCCTTATTCGTACAAATGCCCTGGCAGGAGAGATTCAACGGTGTGGAAAGCACCCTGAACTTTGCAAACTCACATCTAGTCCTGGCCAGGTAGAATTCTGACATTATTTTTTTTTTTATCTGATTGTACCTGAGAACCACAGCTTCAGCATCATAACAGTCCTTGAGGAAATTCATGACATTAATAATTGTTCCTTTTACCCAGTGATTTCAAAATATTTGACAAATGTTCAATGAGTATCCTAGGTTGGAATAGAAAGTTAAATGCTTAGGGTGGAGAATATAATTATTTTAAGAGACATCAATTTGATATATGCTTTGTTTTCTCTATAATTTAACAGGCGTTAATATGTGTACTTCTTTTTAGAGGAATCATAGTTGGATATATGCTGTGATGATAATGGTAAGAAAAGAGAGTAAAGAGAAAAAGAACCAGAGAAACAAAGTAACACTCATCTCTGAAGTCTAAATTACAGAACTATAGTGCTTAAAAGGGGCTTCAGAAATCATCTTCTTCATGAAATGCTGGAATTTTGTAAACGAGGGATGTCTGGCACTGTTGAGGATTGAATTGTGTCCCCAAAATGATATATTCAAATCCTAACCTTTGTATGTAACCATATTTACATACGGGGTCCTCACAGATATAATGTAGTTAAGATGAGGTCGTAGAATAGGCCTTAATTCAATGATTGGTGTCCTTATAAGAAGAGGGTAAAAGATATAGACACAGGCACACGTACATACACATACATGATGGTGGAGACAAAGTTAGATATGATGCAGCTACAAGCCAAGGAACAACAAAGACTGTTGGCAATACAGGAGGCTGCTAAGAGAAAGACCCTTCCTTTAGATCCTGCAGAGAGCACATCACTCTACTGATACCTGGATTTCAGACTTCTGGCCTCCAGAACGGTGAAAGACTCCCTTTCTGTTGATTTAAGTGACTCAGTTTGCAGTAATTTGTTACAGCATCTCTAGGATACTAACATGGGCACCAAGGAAACAGTCAGTGGCAGAACCCAGGCTGGTGTCTGATAGAACTCTGTTCCAGTAGGCCCTGTTGTGTTTCTAAGCTCAAACAATTCTTCAGAAATGCAAATTGTCCAATCAGGGTTCTCTGAGAAAAGTATTTCTACCTTAGTGTGAGTTACCATAAAAGCAGAACCTGATTCAAGGATTTGAATAAAAGTAGTTAATGTGAGAGAGAAACCAGAGAGTGGGGTGTTGAGACAGGAAAGGTGGGACAGGCAACAGTTCAGGTGAGTGTTGTGGGCGACAGGGCACAATCCTGCCAGGACCCTCTTAGAGAAAACGTGGAAGGTGACCCGGGATTGTTCCCCTCAGGGGTAAGAAGGAGGCATATTGGATTCTCCTGAGGTATTGTCTGCCTCACTTCTAGTTTACCCTCTGTGGGTCAGTCATATTCTTTTGGGTAGACAATGTCTCAGACAAAAAGACAAAGAAAGACAGGAGCATGTCTGCAAGTTGTATTTGGGTTGGGCTGAGGGCATGTGGGAGGGGGCACTGCATCCACTGCAGCCCCCTTTCCCATTACTGAATTTACATGTTAACAACCAATAACCAAAAATGCAATCCTTAGTAAATTGGAGGTTGGGTATGAAGAATAATACCAGGGGATTTTTTTTTTCCTTTCTTTCTTTTTTTTTTAATTCCAAAGGATTTTCTAAGAGGAGAACATTTGGGATTATTCAGAAGTGACAGTGTCAGTATTGGCAAAATTATATATTAGTACAGAATATAAACACTTTAAATGATTCTTTCAGAAGTACAGTCAATACTCATTATTCACAGACTGTATTTACACAATTCACCTACTCATTAAAATTTATTTGTAACCCCAAAATCAATACACAAGGTCATTCACAGACATGCACAGAGTGGCCAAAATTTGAGTCATCCAATGTGCATGTTCCCAGCTGAGGTCCAGCAAGGTGACACTCTGCCTTCCTGTCTCAGCTCTCTATAACCCAGCGCCCTTTCTGTGATATTTAGTTCCATGTTTTTCACGTGTTTGTGATTTTTGTTGGTGATTTTGCTGTTTAAAATGGCCCCCAAGTGCAGTGTTGAACTGCCGTCTAGTGTTCCCAAGTACAAGAAGGTTGTGATGTGCCTTATGGAGAAAATATGTATTAGATAAGCGTCAGCCAGGAATGAGTTACAGTGCCATTGGCCGTGAGTTCAATGTTAATGAATCAACAACATACATTAAATAAGGTCTTTTTAACCAGAAACACATAGAAAACAAAGGCTTGAATTGATTAGTTGGTGAAAATGTAACCAGAGGCTCACAGAAACCCGACCTCGTATTTCCCCTAGGAGTGAGGTTCAGTATCTGATAATTGCGTATTCATAGTGACTTTTTAGAATATGACTACTGCTAATAATGAGAATCAACTATACCACGAAAATATTTCAACAGAATATTTTTAGCAAGCTCCTTTTGTCCAAAATACAACTACAGTTAGCTTTTCAGCAAAGAACATATTATCCAAAATATCATTACTCCATTTTTATTTTTGTTGCACCATTGATTTAGGATACAGCAAAGGGTAAGAATAATTTTTTTTTCCCCATTTTGCGTAACCACTTATTTCACATTGGTGAAGTCCTTGGGACTGAAAATAAACAATTGCAAACATACATCAATAACATTATACCCTTTGTTTTAAGCACAAGGAAAGATAGGTTAAATTCAAGTCCTATGTTCATTTATTCCAATTAAGATGACTGGACAAACAATACAGGAATGAAGACCAGTTGTTCAGGTGGTTGTTTATGGAGATTATTACTTAAGAAAGCTAAATTGGTAAACTGAGGTAGAGCCATTCAGAGAGAAGTCACTGCAGAAAGTCAAAGACAAAGAGAGGCTTATGGACATTTAAGACCAAGACTGTATTTAATTACAGATTTCAACCCTCTTAGATATTTTAGCTTCAACCCCCAATTCCCCTCAAGGCAAAGTATTGGTATTTACTGTTCCTAATTGCTGGTTTTAGCAATTCTTCAGGGAATGAAGGAAAATGTGTGAGTGCCCAGCTAGTTGGAGATTCATGTGTGTTCCACAGTCCTGGTTCTGTTTACCCAGTGATGACTCCAGCCACATGCTTTTTCAGATTTCATCTAGTTAGAGAAATTAAGAGCAGAAACTTTCTCCATCATTTCAGGTCCCCAACTTGAGAAAAACAGAACATTATTGTTCCTAAGAGTGACTTTTCTTATTGACTTACCAAGGAGAATGTGCATATTGTTTTCGAAAGTCTCAAAAAATGCATAAGAATTTTGACATTTTTGAGATTCAGACTTTGCCAGGTGGTTTTGTTTTTGTTCTTGTTTTTGTTGTTGTTGTTTCTAAAATATTCATAAAAACTTCCTCTCCAGAAGGCACTGCACGTTTGTGTGGGATCCCAGATTGCTTGGGTGGCTGTGGTAAGAAATACATGTGGGTTTTAAAGAATGCCGATGCCACAAGAAGAATACAGGCTTTGTTAAATGTTTCCCTCTGTAAATTGAAACCTATTCCCTGTCCCTTGGAAAAGGAGCTCAGGACTAGCGACATAATATCCTTTCTTCTGAGCCCAAATGCTCATAACACTTGACTCCACTCCCTCACTCTCTGAAGCCCCCCACACTTTGAGCCAAACTAACTCAAATCCAAACCTCTATTTTTCAGGGACAAGATAATGCTGAGACAAAAGGCTTCCTCCCTCTCTCCTTCCCTCCCTCCCATCCATCTTTCTTTCTTCCCTCCCTTCCTTCCTTTCTTCTTCTTTCTTCCTTCTTCCTTCTTCCTTCTTCCTTCTCTCTCTCTCTCTCTCTCTCTCTCTCTCTCTCTCTCTCTCTCTCTCTCTCTCTCTTTCTCTTTCATCATGAGGGTAATCTTGAAAATAAATATGCGCTGATACAAATGGGAGGTCAGTTTCAGGTAAATGTTAGTAGATGGGAAACCCAACGTGAGTAAAGCAGGCAGTCTGTGAGCGTCTTAAACACGATTGCAGGAGCCAGAGAACTTCCAAATGTGGTGGCTGAAACACCTTTGTGAGCTTGGAAAAACAGAGAAAGGAAGGAATGATTGCAGAAGACGTAAGTGACTAAATGTGGCTCAGTAATCACAACAAAAAAGAAGATTCGCTCAAGGCAAAAATATAGACTGATGAATTTACAGTAGATCCCTAGAAAGAATCTAGAACAGGTTATTAAAATGAGTCGGAGGACATTTAAAGAGAAAATAATGCTAAGAGTCAAGAAGAATGAGCCATTAAAACAGCATTTCTTTCCTTGGTAGGACTGATTACTCCACGCAGATTTCATAAAAATGTGTTTATGGATTTCCGTCAGCTATAACAGGGTCCCTTGTAACATCCTTACAGACTAGATCAACTATTAAAACAGAACATGTTGACAAGCATCTTATCCAACCAATATCTATTTGTAAGCAGCTGCCATGTGCCTGGCACTCTGCTTAGTACTAGGGGTACAAAGATGAAAAAATGTGGTTGTCACTCCATGGTGACTGCAGCTTTCGTTAAGAGAAGAGAGTCTGTACATATTAAATAACCCAAACCAAAGGTTACTGATTAATGAATCAGTGTTGGTATGGAGGAAAGTGTGTGCAGTCTTCAGTTTGTGTTCTGTTTGGCGTTTTTATCAATGTTTTGATGCAAAGATGGAAAATATTTCCTCAAATCTGCAAGTCTCCATAGTACAAGGGACAGAGAATATAATGGGTGGCAGAGTGAGAACACCAAAAAGTTCTGAACACACAGCAGCACTGAGCCCTCCACAAAAAACTGCCTGCCATTTCCCAAGAAGGAGTGTGAAGTCCAAGTCCAGAGTAGGGAGGCCTGGGATTACTCTGGCTCATAGCAGATGGTGGATGTGTCCTGGCCACAAGGTGCCCTCTAGGCTAACAGCACCTGAGTGCAGGCCCTGAGCTGCTCTGCCTCTACCTGCACAGTAACTGAGGGTGAGGAAGAATCACCCACTCTGCTGTGTGCTAATCTGCACATTTTGAACATCCTTGGGGTCCAAATCACATGGTGGGGTGCTGCGTGCGGGACATCACATCCGGAAGACTACCGTAGAAACTGGAGGAGGTGGAAGGGAGAAATGAGGGGTACAGTGAAGGGAAACAAACCAGAGACAAGTGAAAAGTGAAACTCAGAATGGTCAGCCTAATAATAGGATAGGAAATTAGACTGCACACACTCTATACAGCTCTAAGGTACAAAATTTAGACAGAGGGATGGAAACTCTGGGCAGAGAGATTCCAACTGGAGATAAACAAAACAAAAACAAACAAGTGCAAAGGCAACAAGAACCTCAGGGCATGCTCAGATGTTTAAATGTGGAAAGGTCTGCTCTCAGAGTTGGTGAGTTCATGACTCAGGGGTTAAGATAAGCATTTTGAATAATTAGCAAGGAAAAGGTAGAGGTAATCTAAACATCGGATACTGCTGAGAGTATTACTTCCTTGGAGCTGGTATTTGTGTACAGTAGACCTGAGAGTTTTTGGTTCTCTTCTCACTAAGATCCATGCCTGACCTGAGTTTCCTTGTAAGCACATTGCTTACTCCTGATCCATTCCCACCCATCCATCTTCTTAAGTAAGGCCATGTGATTCTTTATCTGTTATGTTTTTGTGGCACTGGCACCATGCCTATTCTCAAAGGCAGAATAAAAAATCATTTCTTGTTTCTCTCCTTACAAAATCAACTTCTCAAAAGACTCTGCTTGGGCTTGTAGTAAGTCTTAAACCTCCCACGTAGAACAGATCATTCAAATCAATAACATTTTTCAGCTCCTGGGAGTGTTAGATGATGTAAATATAGGAAGACTGAATGATCTTCCTGATACAGTTGACCCGAGATCCCAAATCAAATCTAGTCTAAATTACTCAGAACCTTGAACAGGTTCTTTCACAACCCTCTTTCAGGGTAAGTTATTTATGGCTTTAGTGCTGCAAATTGGTGGCGTTTCTATGGCCCAGAGAAGCATGCAGACTATGAAGGTGGCAGACTATAAAGGTGGCCCACCACTCCTGCACTCTCTTTGAACCCAAAGGATGTTCTAAATGTGCAGATTAGCACACAGCTCATTGGTCAAGGCCCAAAGTGGCCTGACCCCACACTCCCGGGTATATTCTAATTTTTTTCCCACTGCCCATTTACAGATTCCTTCTTGCCATTTAACTGAGCTATCATGTGCATTCTATTCTGACATTTGTGGCTCAATCAATCTCCTTTCCTTAGCACATATTCTCTGAGCCATATTTTCCCCAAATTGTTTCTTTGCTTGTACTTTAATTGGAGCCATAATAATGGTACTGGGGATTTTATAAAAATGCTATCAATTGTTTATTTCTAGGTATAAGTATTGTCTCTCTAACATAGTTTCTTAGATGTTTACTTACAGTGTTAATGACACTGAAAATGCATACAATATAATATTAAGGAAATAACCATAATGTGAATAAAAAATTATATAGAGAGATTGTGGGAAATGAGTGGGAAAAAAAGCTATTGCACATCAAGTATATAGCATAGTACCAGACACATAGTATTTAATAATCACCTAGTCTTATTATCTTACCATTTTCTAGGCATAAACATTGTTCCATCTTGGAAGTTGCTATTGCTGCTAATATTATTTACTCTGGCTAGAGGAATTTGCACCTGCATTGCCTGCGTGAGAGCATGTGAACATCTCACTGTGCTGTTACACACCGTGTTTCCCCGAAAATAAGACCTAGTCAGTCAATCAGCTCTATTGTGTCTTTTGGAGAAAGACACAATATAAGACCTGCTCTTATTTTACTCTAATATAAGACCGGGTATAACATAGCATAACATAACATAACATAACATAACATAACATAACAACATAACATAACATAACAAATACCAAGTCTTATACCCTGGCCCAGCAAAATATGAGAGACGGAGGCAGAAAGACGAAAATGAAAAAAGTACGATCCATGTAACTATGAGCTTTCCCGCCTCAACCAAGACGATGAATTTTTCTATAGCATCACTGTTTCTTATCATTTAAAGAAATGCTGCTTGTGGTATTATTTACTCTTAAAACAGTAAATGGATGGTTGTGTTTTGTCTTTTCTAGAACATTCTGGCAAACTAATCAATAGTGACAAAAAGCTGAATAGTAGTTGCCTGGGGAAGGGGTTGAGGGGGGATTACAAAGGAGCACGAGGAAGCTTTGGGGATGACGTATGTGTGCTTCACCTTAAATGTGGTGATGGGTTATGGGTGTATACATGTGCCAAATCTTACCGAATTGTACACTTTAAATATGTGCATTGATTGTTGTTAATCATACTTCAATAAAGCTGTTCAAATTAAATCTATATTTTTATTCTCATAGAATGAGTTGCGTTTTGTTATGTTCTGTTTGAATATTTCACCAAATATGCAAAATATTTTACCAAATCTAAAATCTTGTCAACATTTCTCCTATCGCTTAATTATCAAATCAGAGTAAATTTTCCTGAGTAAATTATAACCTATCATGTTTTATAAATCACTCAACCATTTTCTTCTTCATTGTCATTTCATATGCTTAATTCATGTTTCAGTGATACGGTCTCAATTTTACTCCACTATCTTAGGTACTTTTTTCTAAGCATGAAGTGGGATAAAATGATCGCAATGATTTTTCCTTTTGAAGATCTATCTAATTTCCTGCCTTTTGGTTTCCCAAATGAAGTCTTACTCAGTTATGCTGCATCTATACCAAGTTCATTTCTATATTAAGCACTGCAATCCTTACTTTCAAGAAAGAGAGAAAGAAAAAGATGATGATGTTCTCAAAGATTTACTAAGCCAGGCCTTTACAAGTGGCCCCCAAACTGGCTTTCTCTACATGGAAGGCACTCATGGGATTTGAAAGGGCAGGTGAGTCAGAGAGATACTCTCTGGGTACTGAACAAAGGATGTTGGCATTCACTTGCTCTGATGAGAACAGACCTGAAAATATTGTCCTCTTGAATAGTGAGTGAAGGCAGAGCATTATTAGCACTAGATACCCCAACATTTGGCTTGCAGACATCCCATCCTTGACTCATGCAGGGTGGCTCCCTCTCTGCAATGATCTCCTGACAAACGTCCTTCTTCCGTTGTCACCATTCAAACTGATAAACAGGCAGACTTGGCTCATAGCATTCATATACCTCGGTCCTTGAAGACAGTCAGAAAGGGGAGAACTATTTGTGATATTTCCCACTTGCCATAGGCAATCTCAATAAAACCAGAACAGGATTAGAGGCAAATACTCAACTAAGGGCTTCAATCACTCAAGTTGCCTGTTTAGAGAGATGTATGATTAATTAACTGATTTCAGCCCTCGAGTTGCATTTCAACGAGGTACAGCTAATCAAAGTAAAATATCTCTTACTGTGAAAATTCCCCTTTAAATAACACTATGCATAGAAAATGTTCCAAGTCTTCAGCCCAGCATTTCACTTCTGGGAACCTATCTTAGCTCTGAAATCAGAAACACATATGAGGATTAATATCAAAGATGTAATTTATAATTTTGTTATAATAATATGTGTAATACAATTGCAGTAAGTGAAAATATTTATACTCTTTATACTAATAAAAATTTGGAAACATCTAATTATTTGAGTTATGTTAAACTGCTATGGTACATCTATACTATAAAATGTTCAGACATTAAAGAGCCATGTTTACCAAGAATGTCTAATGACATGGAAAAGGAAATACAGTAGCATGCTAAAAAGTCACAACAGAAAATGTAAAATCCATGCAGAATTGACTGAATAAATCAGCTGATGTCAGAACAGTATATCCCACAATGCCTGATATATTGTGTGCAATCAATGCTCGTTATTATCTCAACTAATATACATCTGGACATTTGAAAAAATCCAGAATATGAAACAAAATCTTTAAAATAGGATTTCAGGTCATTTTGTTCGTTATATCCTTATAATTTTTTTAAATTTTCTGCAGTGAGTGCATAATGCATTCATAATTAAAACAAGATTATTTACAGAAAGGAGGGAAACCACCTGTATAGTAATTATTTTTTTTTAATGGCAGGGCTAATTCTGATACTCACAAAATGCAATGGAGAACTAAGCAATGATGCAGCCCCAAACCCCATAATATAGCCTCCAAATTGACCTAAATCTGTTTTTTCAGTAGTTGTTTTTAGTTTTATTAGATGACTTAATTATTTGATAATTATTGAGTTATTTAAATTTGTTGGTTAATAACTGGGAGCTTAACAATCAAGAGAGTTGTGACTTTCCAAATTTTATTTATTGGGAGTGTGTGTGTGTGTATGCGTGTGTGTGTGTGTGTGTGTGTGTGTGTGTGTGTGACAGAGAGAGAGAGAGAAAGAGAGAGAGAGAGGGAGGGAGGGAGGGAGGGAGAGAGAGAGAATGAAAGGGAGATGAAAAATATGCATACATTCATGCAGGTTTTTGTTTGTTTTTTATACCATATTACAGGAAAGTTTTTAAGACAAATTGATTCATGAGTGGCAGTCAACAATTTGATGTAAGCAGAGAATAGGGTGATCTGCTGCTGGAAAAAACACCATCCCTCCACAGCGCTCAGGAGACCTGGAGTATCTTTAAACTCCTCCTAATCTAAAACTCTTTCCTTGAAGTGCTACAACTTGTGCCCCATTTTGTGGTTCCTGTAGACCATTAGGAGGTTCACTGACTTCTGTCACTCCTTTAAATAAGAATGTGGTCGTGAGAACACCACCATTCAAAACGCTGAATGGGCTCTTAAAATTAGGAGTAAACTGAATTCTTTTAAAGAGCATTGTTTTCAGCAGCCCCTGTGCGGTGGTCTGCGAGCATTCTTGTTCCCATTTGTCATACGGTCTCGCTGACATCGGAGCCGTGTGCTTTTCTGAATGTGGCTCTGTGTCACCCTGGGCTTCCTAACCGCCACGGAATGTTTCATCCTGAAATGAGAGCACAGCTCAGGAATGATATCGCTAAGCACAGAACATTTGATTCTTTTAGTCACTATCAATTCCCAGAATATGTGATGAAGTTGGTTTTCTGTTTCTCTGTTCATTTCCTGATACTTGTAAAGAGCATTAAATCAATTGATAAACCACCCACAATAATTAACCATATGTAGTGAAATCATTTGTTACTCAAAACTTGCAACTCAAACCTACATTATTATAAAGGAGAAAAAGCCACTAGCTTCCTACAGTTATTGCTACATGATTGCAGAAGAGCAAGTGGGTTAAAGTATTTTTTTTTCCCTCAGAAACTATATTTGCTGGAGAACATAGAGTGCACCATTCCTATTGCTTACACTGGTAGCTCCATAAGATGGGCTGTTTTCATAGGCAAATGAGTTTGCAACATCAGACCTCCTCTTCTAGATTATGCTGCCTTAGCTACAAATATCAACAAAGTCAGCAAATAAACAAGTCTCAAAGGAGCTTTCTAGCAAGTTCTGCTAGCATCATTGGATTCCTTTGGGAAGAATTATACAACCATTGTTTATTCATCCATCCGTTAACTAAATCAATAAATATGTATTGAGAACCTACTGTGAGCAGGCACTCTGCTAGGTGGGAGAGAAGACACAAAGATGCATAAAATAGAGTTTGTAATGTAGTAGAGGAGGGAAATTATTTAGTTAATCTAAAAAATATAGGAGCAGTCATTCCCATCTAAAGGAAATCCAGGTGAAGTCAGAAACCCCACCTCTCCCTGATGCTCCCTCTCCTACTCAATGCCTGGTCTATTTCTGGACATTTCCTCCTCCTCTATGGAAAAATAGCACCATGCTAACTAACCTCCTAGATGTTCTTTCTATGCCCACCCTTGCTCACGGCAGAGAAGTTCTCTTTACAGCCATCGGCATGGGATTTTAAAAGCCCACATCTGATCATTGAAATACCCACATAAAATTCTCAAATAGCTTCCTGTTTCCTTTTAGAATAAAGACCAAAATTTTCACCGTGGCCTACAATGTCCCGGGTAATCTAGCCTCTGCCAACCTCTCCAAGTTCACGCTGAACCACTCATTTCCTCTTTTACTCTGATAAAGCCACAGTCTTTGGATCTTTTCATGATCACTCCTATTTTAGAATCTGCACGAGACTGTCCCCTCAACATACACCTGAATACTGTCCTTCCACGGCTGTATTAAACTCCAGATCTTCCTCTCATCTCAGCGCCAAGTCTACAACCCTGGAAATACTCCTCTGAGTCACCAGACTGGATTATATTACACATTCTTAGAGCATCCTGTATTTTTTGGACCTCAGCCCTTATTTTAATTAGACGCAACTGTGTGTGACAGAAAACTTGAAATAAAACAACAAGGCTATACCATCTTATTTAAAAAGTGCACCAGTTGAACAGAACCAAATGGAACTCTGAAGGTGCCAGGGACTCAGGGTCTTTCTAGAATCTTCCTCTAATCAAACTTAATATTTGGCCTTCACCATATTGTCCATGATGCTTAACCAAGTTCCAGGAGTCAAAATTACATTCCAAGCAACAGGATAAGAAAATAGAAAAAAAAAAAAAATAGAGGCATGCCTCTCACTTTAAGACTACATCCCATGAACTGGACATGACACTGTAATTTGCAAACTATTGTCTAGAAGTTATTCACATGCCACACTTAGATGCAAGGAAATCTGGAAAAAAAATGTAGTTTGCAATGGATGGACAGTGATCAGCTAAAAATAAGGAGATGAAGGGGATAAAGTTACCGAGGGTATCTTCTCCACCATAGCTCTTTTCTAGATTGTAAGCTGAATACAGACAAGGACCATGTCAATTTGTTTATCACTGTATTCCTGGAGCCTAACTAACATACTTCCAGTACATTGTAGATGATCCATAAATGTTGTTGAATGGATGGATGGATGGATGGATGAAGGAATGAAGTTCTGTGTTCTCCAGAGATAGAACTCATTCATTTCAGATTGAAGGAGGGAGAGGGGGTTGGTTATCAGAGAGGTGTCATCTGGAAGATGTGAACTGAGATGAAAAGAATTGGCCCATTTCCCTTGCAAACGTAGTATATGAATATTCCAGCTAGGAAAATGATGGGAACAAGGGTCCAGAAGAAGTAAGTCTCAAGAGAAGAATGGAGAACAGTAAGAAAGACATGGTGAAGTAGAGAAATGTGAGAAAATATTGGAAAAAATGTAGATGGACCAAGACTGCAGAGCATTATTTAGTAAGCACAGACATCTGAGCAAAGCACCATTAAGCTCAGTGACTGGTAAGGACTCTCATGGTGTGAGCACAGCACAAAGGGCACCTTTCCAACCAGTCTCAAAGTACAGGCAGAAAGTCATCTTGTTATGTACAAAGCACAGTCAGGTCAAAACAGTCCCTACTGAATCTCCACTGTGCGACATTGTCCTAAACCATGTATCTGTCAGTCTTGCTTCATACTTTATTAAGAAAACAGATGTAAATGGAGAGAAAAATCCCTCATCTTACTGCCACCAGGTCTCCTAGCCTAACAGCGTGAAGTTTTCCTATCTCTCTGCTTTCTCCTATCTCTCCTATCTCTGGTTTCAGTAGATAAAGTGTCTCTTTTTCCTATCAAAGGCCAACCATCCATTTCTGCTCTACTCCATCACTTGTCCTTCTAATGCATTTATCACTTCTCTCTTTTACATCATCACTTTCTCTCTACTGGATCACTTTTTTCTGCATGCAGATGTGTTCTGGCTTCTTTTATTGAAAAACAAAAAATCTTTTTTGATTTCCTATTTTAATCTAATAAAACTCCTATTTTTTTGCTCCCCTAGACAACAAATCTTCCTGAAAGAATCTGGAGCCAATGTTTCTGCTTCCTTAGGCCTCATCTGTCCTGCATTCTCTTCCATATTCTGAACTCTCCCCAGTAGCTCTCTTCCCCAGATAACTACTGGTGTTGCTGCTGCCAGACCCCGAGGTCTCATCTCCCTTCTCTGCTCTCCAGGCCTCTCAGCATGGATGAATATACTTTACCTCTTAAAACATGTCTTCTCAGCTTCCAGGATACCCACTCTCATATTTTTCTTATGCCGCAGTCTCCTTTGCTCAAACTTTAAATGCTGAATCTGGATGAGATTCCTTCACTATGCTTCCTTTCTAGATTATCCAATTCTGTCCAATGACTTTGAACATAATCTATATGCTAATGACTCTCACATTTATATCTTTGGCTTTGACTTCTGCCGTAATACCAGACTTGTGGATCAAACAGTTAACTTTCCCTTTGACATCTCTACTTGGAAATCTAATGGGCTTCAAAACTAAACATGACAACACAAATCTCTTAATTTTTCTCCCTACCATTATGTGCCCTGCTAGATGCCTCCTCCCTATGCAGTTGCTCCAACCAGTTCTTAGAATGCATCCTTGATTTATCATCTTTCCTCACCTCCTCTATCCCATTTCTTAGTCAGTCATAGTAAATCTACATCCTAAATATGCCAAATAAGTTCCCCTCTTCCTATGTCCACTATTTCCACCCCAGCAAAAGCCTTTATCGTTTTTTCCCTGGAAGTACATAGGAGCCATCCAATTGGCCTCTCTGCTTCTTTAATTGCCTTTCTCACTCTGTTCTGCACATAACAGCCAGAATATTTTTTAATGTACATCAAGGTTTGTCAATACCATGTGAATCATACCTACCTAGATGTCCATTCAGGCTCTTTTCATTGGCCCGCCCCTAAAGACCTAGCCCCTGCATCTCTCTGGCCTTACCCCTTACATTCTCCCTGTGTCTTGTGACATCTAGCCTTACTGGTCTTTCTCTTCCTCTACGACGCCAAGCTCCCTCCTCCTTAGGACATTTGCTTTCATGGTTTCTTCAGGCTGGAATGTGTTTTCTATACATCGTCCCATGACTGGCATCAACTTACCATTTAGTTCTTTTGATAATTCCTTCTCCTTTGGGGACACTTTCTGCGTCTCCCATTTTAAGTTGCTCTCAGGGACAACTTTCACTTTCTGTTGCTTCGCTTCTTAATTTTTTTTTTAACAACACTCAACATTATCTTACGTTTTGTTTAATTATTTAACTTTTCATTTTGTGACTTTACTATCCTCTGGAATAAACACCACAACAGTAGGAAATCTATCTGACATAGTAAATATCCATTGGGGAAAGAAAGAAAATAAGGAGTAGAGTAATCGTTGCTGACAAGTACAGAATCATACACAATTTCTGAGTAAACAGCAATGACCAGAGGATATTAGTGGACTTTTCAATGTTTTCCCCACCCTGCCTGTTATTGAGACTCATCCCATTAGGACCTACTTGTCGTGGTGTTAAGTGCTGGCTCTGGCCATGGTGTGTTTCATACACGACAGGAGAAGGTGGCTCTAAATTAAATACCAACCAAATCAGTTTTTCCCTGGAATAAAGATTCTCAAGAGGTAGATATAATACCTGAAAGAAGTAATGACTGTATGGGTAAAGAGATTACTATAACTTTTATATCAATGCCTTCACTCTTCAGCGTGAAAAGGGGAACTATTGCTAATAATAACAGGTCAACAGGTGGGAAAACAGGACAGTCTTGGGCACCATGGAAAGTTCTGGTAAAGAAATTAAAAACAATATGAGCAGAGAAAAGAAAGACAGAATATAGTTAAACATCTTGAAATAATGTTACAGTGAAACAGCTAGTGGACAAGCATATTAGTCTGTAGCAGACGAAAACACATAGAAAAAAGATGGAGTAAAAACATAAACAAGACCAGTGCGGGTTATCATGGGGAACAGCAAACATCTCTATAAACAGGGCACTGCTGCAACCACAGAGCAGAAAAACAAACAAAAAAAATTGCATGCATTATGGTTGTAGAAAGGATAACAGGTTCAGAGTAATTTATTCAAACGACCCTGAGCATCATCTCAGCGTGAAGGACTCACATATTTATACAAACAACAGGGCGGAAGATATCCCAGCCACACCATGAACCATTCTCTCCAGACATTAATCCTCAGTTCATCTTGTGACAATATTATGAATCAATTTGTTTTTTGATTATTCACTTAAATCAACTGATATATAAAACAACAGACAACTTACCAAAATATGGATCACAATCAGAGGGGAGGGGAAGAGCATAAACAAGGAATTGATGATTGACGTTAGGAAATTGCAGAGCAAATATAGAGGTCATATTACATCTTGCATATAGCAAAGGAGGGTAGATGAGTTATAATTTTGTCCTGCTGCCCTCAGCTCTATTGATTTTTCCACTCCTTAAACATGAAAACTGAAGAAAGGAGAAGGGAAGGACTCCAGCAGATTTAAAAAGTATATATTTGGTTTGAGCTAAATCCATTAGGGACCCTTCTACGTGATGTACAGGTGAGCATGTGACCCTTTAATGAAGTAACAAAGGTAAAATTATACCTGCATTGCTCTCTTTGTTCCTTGGGAAATAGCGGTCATTTGAACTCCTCAAAAATGGGTTTTCTGGAGAAAGAAAGAGAAATGTGCAACAGTGGATCTAGTGAAAGGTGCCTGGGCAGCATCCCGCAGGTGAAGTCCGGGGAAAACACCGGTGGCTTTGCTGCCGCCAGCTGGGTCAGGCAAGCACATGACAGAGCCCCTTCCCAAGTTTTCTTTAAGAAAATACCCCACGAATAACATGACATTCAGTTTCACCCAATATCCTCACCTGGTCTTTGAAGGTCAAAGAATTGGCTGTGTGTTTTATCTCAATGGTGAGAGAAGAATACAGGAAAGTGGGAGAGTATTATTCTGCCTGCTTTATGATGTGCACCATGATCTAGAGAATCTTAAAGAGAAATATCAGCTGTAAGGTACTGAATGCAAAGCAGCGATAGCCAATCTTTAGAATAATTGCTTTAACAGTTACATTATATTCCCTGGTCAACCAAAAATGTTTAGGGTACTATTTTTATTTTCCAAACTTAATTCTGAACTGAATTTCTCAGGAATGTTCCTCTGATATGATTAAAACATGATAACATCAGATCACTTTAGTTTCTTAATATATTTTGTTATTATTTCCATCCCTATGATATTACCTCCTAAAGGCTTTCAAGTTAATACACATAATTCTGAGAAAACAAATATTTCATCAAAACGTAGATATGTCAGAGCTAGTAAACCTGGTGCTTTAAGGATAACATATACTTCCATGAAGTTTTCTCTATTGTTTCCTAAATCCTTGCCTAGGAATGTGCTCTGGAAGGCTCACCATGCTTGATGTCACCGTAAATTAGCTACACCCTTTTACCCTCATCAGCTCTTGCTTTTTCCCAGGTCTTCCAGCACTGCTCAGCAAGAATGCAGAAAATGGAAGAGCCTTAGTCGAAATAGCCTTGCAGGTTTATCTGCCAAATATAAAGCAAGTAGACTATGACACTCAGGGTAAATAGTTTTGCCATGAGGTACTGAGCAAGTCCCCTAGACTATCTGTACCTTAGTTTCCCCATTCATAAAGAAAGGGGTTGACCTAGATCTATCAAGGGTCTTTGCAAAACTAAAACCCAAGCTGCTTAGTGCCCTCTGACAGTTGCCTAGAAAGCACTTTTTTTCCTAGGAGTGATTTAAAAACAGATAATGCATCAGCCTGCAATCTTCATATACTGACATAGGATCAAACCTATCACCAGGACAGAGAGAGACCAAATATATAGTCATATTTTCAAGAACTGTAGAAAATAGGCATATACAACTACAACCTTCTCTCCCAACCACATGCTGGCCCTTCCCTGAGAGGGTTCCAAATTCTTGACATTGCCAGAGAACTCAGAACTAAAAATAAGAGGCTAGGAAAAATCTTGAGGGTAAAAGGGATCCACTAGGTGGTGATGGAAAGAGGACTGACTCTGGGTGGAGAACACATAGTGTGATATATAGCTGACGTATTACAGAATTGTACACCTGAAACCTATGTAACTTTACTAACAATCGTCACCCCAAGAAATTTTAATTACCAGAAAAATAAATCTCACCAGTGTTAAAGATATAAATCTTTATACGGACAGTAAATAAAAGTAGAATATACCTGTGATTAACTTTTTAAAATGCAACCTTGTTGGCTCAAGCACACCTTCTTTTCCAATATCCGTATCATTGTCCTCCAAAAACAATAGAAGATAACGGCTTTCTATTTTGAATTTGTGCTCTTTATTTTTCTTCTCTAAGTGAATTATCCTTAGAAACATTGTTAGGTATTTTTTAAAGTATAATTCCAGCAGCAGCAAAAGAATCCATTATAATTTACATTTTCAATTATTTGGCTATTTCTATATTTTTACTAAAATAATTAACACTGTGACAAACCCTTATAATAATTCTTTGCTTTGAGATTAATCTTATGATAAATTACCACTATTTTTTTTTAATTCATGTGTTCAGGCCCTAATCAGATTGCAAGTTCTTCAGGTTGAGAACCATATTGTATATTATAACTGTATCATATAATTCATATTATAGATATAATATATTGTAATTATAATAATTATTATATATTTATATTATAAAATCAGTGATACGCTGTAGTCTATAATGGCTGCTTCTCAGGAAGGTGCATCTCAATAACTTGAATATTAAAGTTAAGATTTATTTTAGAGAATCCAGCTATGAAATAAGCACATAGTATAGCAAAGATAGAAAATCAACCTAAAAATAAGAAACCAGCTCTCATGCCTACAAAACTTAGTTTCAATGTAGTGGAAATATTTGCATGACTAAAGAAAACCAGTGTTAGGAGAATGGTTGGGAAGGGATGGGGCTATGAACACATAGACAAAATTACAGTAGCTGACACAACGGTAGGTATTGCTTATCTATTGTTTAAGGAGTCAGAGCTTGATTCAAATGCTTCAAAGCATTCTTTTCCCCATGAACAGAACCATCTCATATAACAAAGAATTAATGTCAATCCTCCTCAAGTTCTTCTAAAAAACTGAAGAGGAAGGAACACTTCCAAACTCATTTTTTGAGGCCAGCATTACCCTGATACAAAAGATAGATAGGACATTGCAAGAGAAGAAAACTAGAGACCAGTATCCTTGATGAATGCAAAAATTCTTAACAAAATATTAGCAAACCAAATTCATACACCATGATCAAGTGAGATTTCACCCTGGGATGGAAGGGTGGTTCAACATATACAATTCAATAATAGATACATCACATCAATAGAATGGAATACAAAAATTGTGATCATCTCAACAGATGCATAAAAAGCATTTGTCAAAATACACCATCCTTTCATGATAAAAGCTGTCATCAAATTGGGTGAAAAAGAAACATAACTATACATAATAAAGGCCATATACTGTTTATCCCAGAAAATAAGACTGGGTCTTATATTAATTTTTGCTCCAAAAGACACATTAAGGCTTATGTTCAGGGGTTGTCATGCTGAAAAATCATGCTAGGCCTTACTTTTTGGTCAGGTCTTATTTTCAGGGAAACACAGTACAACCTCCAGCTAACATCATACTCAACAGTAAAAGATTAAAAACTTTTCCTCTAAGATCAGGGATAGGAGTGCCCACTCACCTCTCCTATTCAACATAGTACTTGGAGTTCTAGCCGGAGCAATTATGCAAGACAAAGACAGAAAAGGAACCCAAATGGGAAAGTAAGAAGTAAAACTGTTGTTATTTGTAGATGATATGATCTTATATAGAGAAAATTCTAAAAATTCAACCCACAGATTGTTGGAACTAATCAGTAAATTGGCAGGATATAAAATCTACACACAGAAATCGGTTGTTTCTACACACTAACAATAAAATATCAGAAAAGGGAATAATGAAAAGTATCCTGTCTCTGCAGTAGGATAGGTGCATGAAAAAACCTCAGCCAGAGGTACTAGATACCAGAGTCTTCTGACTTTTGTAGGTGTTAGAAAACTCTGTTCTCCCTCTGATGTGATTTGGTTTTTCATGTTGGTTTTCAGGGGAGAAAAATCTTGACTGTCCTCACTTTCACAGTCCTGGACCTTGTGAAGTTAGTTCTCATTGAAATTAAGATGCAACATACAGTTATTCAATTAACAAAGATTTAATGTGCCGTAGCTATTTGCCAGGGGATATAAGGATGAAACTTTACCCTGGGTCTCAGGGTAAATAGGCCACTTCAATACATTGTGATAATTCCTGTGATGTGGTTAAGTCCAGGGGTCTGGGAGATGGGAATAGGAACTCATGGGAGGGGACTCGAACCAGGCCTGCGGGAGGGAAGCATCAGAGACCATTTCTATGATGAGATAGCAAATCTGGATAAAAACATACAGGTGTGTATAAATCAGTAAGCATACGAATAAGAATTGGTGGCAGGGAGGTGGGGAATTAAGGAAAAGTAGGTTCCAGATAGGAAAAACTGCAAACCATTTTGTATTCAGGAAGCTGCAAATCACCCTGAGTTGTTGGTACACAGGGCCCGATGCTGCAGACCGCTGAGAGAAAAGGCTGCACAGGAGCATGAAGCTTCCACTGCCATGCTAAGGAGCTGACTCTAAGGGTTGAAGCAAGGAAGTGCTGAGATCATTACTTACTTAAATGTCTCTATAATTTATTATGTGCCTACACCACTCGGTGTAAATACATACATTGTGCTATAGGTAGGAGTTATTACCCTCATTTTCCTGCTGAAAAACTGGGCGCTGACTCTCAGGTCACTTGCCCAGAGTCACACTGCTGGTAGTTGCCCAGCAGGTTCCCTTGGAGCCCCGAGCCAAGTCTCCCTAACCCTGGAGTCTTCCTGTTGCACAATCTTGCCAACTGCTGCATTAGGAGCAAGTGACTCGATGTGGGTGTGGGATGTAATTTGCACGCAATCAGTGCTGCTCCTTGCGGGGGTGATGTTGCAAGGGCTTCCTAACCCAGGTCGACAATGACAATATTAAGTAATATTGGGTTCAGGGCCACCCACTGCCAAAGACTGTTGGTAAGATCCTGTTAGGTCTCAATTGATTTGTTTTTTAATGACCCGGTTTTACCTTCAGGCTCCAGCAGATGTGTAGTTTAAGCAATGCTGAGATGAAAGTACATATGGTCAAAGCCATGGGCTAAATGCAGCAGTGGGCCACTTCTGGAGAAGTAGGCTTTTGAAGTGTCCTGAAGAGTATTTAATGGCGAGACAGAGTGCTCTGGACATACCATTAATTGAAGAAAGCAGATTGAAAAGTTGATATGCTGTATATTATGTTTTACATACACACAGAATGTGTGAATAGAAGGAAAAACACTGGACGAGAATATGTCAAAACATATAGAGCAGCAGATTTGTAGATGATTTTAACATCCTGCCTTATATGGTCTAAATTCTTGATAATGGACATGCATCGTGTTCATGTTCAGGAATTTTTTTCTTCAAGAAGTTGTCAACAGAAATTTACAGCCTTTTAATTACAGTATACACTAATAAAAGTGTGCAAATCATAACTGTACAGCCAGATAAATTTTTCAAGTAGACACCTCTATGTAACCAGAATCCAGATCAAGAAAGAAAACATTACCAGTATGTCTAGAAGCCTTTTTCATGCCCCCTCCAATCATTTCTTCCTTTCAAAGATAAATTCTAACACCACAGAATTTGAATTGTTTTTATAAATGGTGGGCAGTGCAGTATATACATATATACCTTTTGTGTGTGGCTTATTTTGATCAACACAATGCTTATAAGAATTCATCTATGCTCTTGCATGTAACAATGATTTTTCATGCTCTTTGCTACATCATGTCTATATTATTATATTATTATATTATGAATATGCTACATTGGGATTGTTTCCATTTTTGAGTTAATCAGAACAGTGTTGCTATAAACATTCTTATACGTACTTTTGGTAAACTTACATGTACATTTCTTGGAGCACGTCTCTAGGAGTGGAATTGCTGGGCCATAGTTCATACACATACTCTACCTTTGTAGGCGTTTCACAAGACTTCCTAAGTGATTATGCCTTTTACAAGCTCACGAACCATGCACGCATGTTCTGCTTGTGCCACACACTCTCTGACACTTGGTCATTCTGGGGAGTGTAGAAGAGTACTACTGCACTGTAGCTTCTGTTTGCATTTCCCTTGTAAATCATGAAGTTGTGCACCTTTTCATATGTTAAACAGCCGTTTGGATATTCTCTTTCGTGATGTGACTCTAGGAGTTTTTTTAAATTAATTTTTCTTCTAGATTATTTGTGTTTGTATTCTTGATTATTTGTGGGTGTTGTTTACATCTTCCAAATACAAGTGTTTTTTATATGAAATTGCAAATACCTTTTGCAACTCTGTAGCTGACATTTTTCAGTCTCTTAAATGGTCTCTTTTGTAAACAGAATTTATTAATTTTAATGTGGTAAAATTAATCACTTTTTAAGGATTAGTGTTTTGGAACTCCTATTTGAGATGTGTTTTCCTAGTCAAGGTCATAAAGATGTTCTCTTATGTTTTATTCTAAAAATTGTATTATTTCACCTTTCACATTTAGCTATGTTATCTACCAGGAATCGATTTGTATATATAATGGGAGATAGGGGTCAAGATTTGTTTGGTCATTTTTTTAAGATCCCCAAATTAATTACCTAAAAATAATCTTTTAAATCTATATAGATTTAGCCCTCTTCCCCTTCCCCCCAAACCAACTATTCTCTCTGACAAAACAACGGTAAGCTGAGAAGAGCCCCCAATTAGGGAAGAGGAAAGTGGAAACCATCAGGTCTTGAACAGCAATCATATACACTTAGCATACTTGCTCCTTATAGCAAACCTATGAGCTAGGTCTTTTAATTCCCACTTTATAGATGCCGATAATAAGAGAAATAAACCAATTTGTCCACTATCATTTATTTACTAAATGGAAGAGGCAGGATTCAAATTTACATCTTTTCTGACTTCAGAACACTTGCTTTTTCGCTATTGTACAAAGGAAAACAGGTAGCAATTACTCACTAGCAATTAGTGGAAAATCTACTTCCACCAAGGCTAGCGGATGGAGTCCTACGGGCTGTGCACCATCCGTTTTGTGTTTCCAACTTTCCAGATCCATAGGCGGGGAAATGATTGGATTGATTATATATTCAATTTGATTTATTTTCTGAGATGGCTACAGTAACTGGATTGACTCTGCTGTGGTCCAGTTATTTCAGATATAAAGACCGTCCCTAGGACTAATTATCTAACCCAAATGGTCTCTGACAAATTAACATAGCATTTGTCACGAATGTCATTTACATTTGAATGAACTTTTCAGACCTATCTAAGGAAGGAAAAAAGATCCCATACATAACTCAGCCTCTGGGACTCCTTTCCTACCGTCACTTTGAAGAATCATTTCTCTCAAAGCGACCCTGATGAAAAACCATCACTTGCCTAATTGTTGTGAAAGACAGAGAGTGTAGCTTGTGTTTTCCTAAGCCCTTTTTCCACAAACATATTAAAAGGCAGTTGCTACTTTATGGTCTCACTCATTTAAAAGGGAGGAAGGCTAAAGCCAGTCAGCATTTGCACAATGTGCTCCTGTAACAGAAGCATGCAGCAGTATATATGAGATGAGTGGGTCTTTGAACCACACCATAAATCAGCCTGATCCCTGGAATTAAACTCAAATATTTCTCCTCCTCCTCGAACGGCCTCTGTCACATCAATCTGCTGGAATGCATTTTCTCTTCTTATGACGTTAATATTCTAAACAAACAAATGTATAACATCAATCCAATCAATACACTCTGAAACTCATGACCATCAAAGTTATAGAAATGTATTTTGTACATCTTCAATGTTCTGCTAAAATCAATACAAATCCATTATCTAATATTTCAACTGCGACACACTAGAGAAACAGTTAGAAATCTCTCCAAAGAAAAAAATTAAACTGCCTTACACAATTACTAATTATTGATATTTACATCTTATAATATTATACCTGGTGGGCAATTAGTGGCAATTAAGTATATAGTAGATCAGTCTCAAAGGAAAAGAAATGTTAAAATGTTAGATTGAGACTTTTCATATATGTCGGTGACTGTTTTAATGAATCTTTAGGAGATATATACCTGTTCAATATAATTGATTACTGTTTCTAAATATTGATTTAGTTTCAAAATGTGTATCTAGGCATCAAAGATAACTTAATAAGATATTATTAAATTAAGTAAAATAAAATACTTATTATAACAACCTAAAACTATGCCAGATTTAGACAAAAAGTAAGAGAGACACAAAGATGCCAAGCTATTTGGAGAATAACACCTAATAAAATACATTCAGTGAAGCTGAGAATTGAAAATAAAAATGAACTGTTTGCTGAGAATGAGAAATTCTTAAGTTGAAAATGGCTACAATTGGATCTTGATTTCTTTAAAGCACTCTTCACACTCACCCAAAGAGATGGCCATATAGTGTAGGTATTTCATACATAAACTTTACAGACATGCTCTATAGATGAATAAATGGAGGCTCAAAGAGGCTGGATGATCTGAGTAAAAGTCATCTAGTAAGCCAGGGCTGCTACCCTGTTTCCCGGAAAATAAGACCTAGCTGGACAATCAGCTCTAATGCATCTTTTGGAGCAAAAATTAATATAAGACCTAGTATTATATTATATTATATTATTATATTACATTATGTTACGTTATATTATATTATATTATATTATATTATATTATATTATATTATATTATATTATATTATACCTGGCCTTGTATTATATTAAAATAAGACTGGGTCTTATATTATTTTTTGCTCCAAAAGACACATTAGAGCTGATTGTCTGGCTAGGTCTTATTTTTGGGAAAACATGGTATATGAGCCCAGTCATATGTTACTTGCAAGATCTATGCTTTTCACCTTCAGTAGGAGGCTTTTCTATCTAACAACACTATCTAAAATTCATTTACATTTTCATATCATTTATAATTTTATGCCTGAGATGCATCAAATAAGAAACTGGAAAATAAAACATTAAAAAATATGGCATATCCTGAAGTTCACAATGATGAATCATAATTGGCATCATAATGGTACCAAAATCTATTTACAGATAGTCATAAATATCTATTGAGACAGCCTCTATCCATTCATCCACTCAACATATTTATTGAGCACCTACTATATGCCAGCTACTGTGCAGAACACTGGGAATTCCATGATGAGTGAAAAACATGCGTGCCAAAAAAAAAAAAAAGAAAAGAAAAGCAGCATGCCTGCCTCTACAGAGTTCAAAATCTAGAGCAGAAGAAAATGGCTGAAGGAAATTATGTACAATCTGATGGAGATGACAACAGATCTGAGTTTTGAAATAAAAGATGGAAGTTTTGTTCAGTGGACAATAAAAGCAAGGCATTTTGAGAAGCAAGGGCTGCATGTTCACTGTTGGGGAGGCTTAAAAAATGGGGCCCATTTAAAAAATAGCAAATATTTTGTAGCCAGCCAGCTCAGGAGAGCTAGTTGCATCTCAGTAGATGAGGTTGCAAATCATGGAATTTTCTGGCTGGGCTATGAAGTTTGAATTCATCTCAGGGCCATGTGGAGCCACTGAAAGATCAGACGCAGAGGAATGACATGGTTAGATTTGGTTTAAAAATAAAAATCAGCTCGACAGCCTTGAAAGAAGATAAATTGGTAGGGAATGAGGGTGAGAATAAAGGCTACAAAAACCAATTCCGAGGCTCTTGGCAATGGTGAGGAGGGAACGCACTATACACGCATTTCATAGTTTGAAAGTGGCAGAAATTGATGACATTACAGAGGGCAGATGTAGAGGGACAATCAAAGAAAGACTTAGGCTTCTTGTTGAAGTCCCCGTTGGATGGTGACTTCAATGAGTGAGGACTGGGAATATAGGATAGAAAGAAGGTTGGGTGAAGCAGATGAATTCAGAAAGTTGAGTTTCAGGTGTTTTTGACATGCCTGAGGGATTCCACAGAGGGGATTGAGAAATGTGGGCAGCTGGGCTAATAATTCCATGTGGAAGTGATAAGAATATATATGGTAAGTCAAGTGTGATAGCCATGTGCTAGGACTGAGGGCATAAAATGGAGAGCCCAAACGATGGACCCAGTGAACAATAAACACTTGGGCTACAGAAAAAGTGGAATCTCAGAAGGAATTTGAAAAGGAGCAGCATTCTCTCCTGCCCAGAAATGCATAATCTCTCTTTGTTTATTTGAAATGAGTATTCCTATGATTTAAAAATTAACACCGTTTATTATTTAAAACTTCGAACATACAAAACTTTTTACATAAAAAAATATAATTTTCCCATAATCTCATCCTTCCAGAATAACCAATTTTTACACTTTTCCACGTCTTTCAATTAGATGCCTCATTTAAACTAGTGATTCCTTGAAAAAAATACTAAAAGATATAAGAATTTGCTTTTTAGTTTTTTCTTGCAGTTGACTTCTATACTTTGAAATATAATGATATAGTACACTTTTTACAAAAATGCACTTATTATTGTGATTGTTAAATATAGAGAATTGATAAATTATTTTTACAGTAGACATTTTTCTATTAAAATATTTTAAATAGTCTTCTTACATATATAAATATCAAAAATATAATTTAAAATTTTGTAGGCCAAAATTCAAAGAAACCAATTTTTCAGCTATAACCTTTCTGCACCTTTCAAGCCAGTATTTGGAGGACCAATTTCAGTACAATAGCTTCTTCTTGTGACTTGTGTAAGGCAGCTATTATCTGGGGTCTTGCCCTGTTATCGTTTTGTTTACACATTTTCCCCATTCTGATAACGAATCTCTAGGCATTTTTTCAAGAACAGTTTTAGATTATATATTAGGCATAAAATTAAGTACTGGCCCACATGTCCAGACTCTACAAAATAGACAAAAATAGACTCTCAGCAGTTTGTGGCCATCTGCAGCTTGGGGAAGTTTTAGTGTGTTTGGCTGTGTGCAAGCAAATGCTCAGCTTATCCTTGGCTGGACTCTAAGGATAGGTGGAAAGGGACAAATATATCCTGACTGGCAGGCTACCAGCCATAATGCACAGGAAACAGATGCCATGTGGGGCAGGAGTTGAGGAACACTAATGGAAGGACAGGAGAAGAATAATTTTCTTCAGGATGAAGGTACAGCTGAGGCATCTTTCTAGGCATGTGACGTGGAATCTGCACTCACCTTCTCACTGACCGCATCCTCCAGAACCTCGAGGGGCCATCTTATTCGGGGAATGACGTCTAGTATCCCACTTGACTCTCAAACTTCAGTGACTCCATGTCTAGTATTGCATAACCTATGCTTGCCTGAAGATGAACTCACGTACTGACATGAGGATTGGCGGTTGGGAGGAGACAGCAGTCACACCCAAAACCCACTCTAGTCTATGTCCTGTCTGTGGACACAAAGCACAGAGCATCAGCAGGCACAATGGCTGCTCTGCTCCTGGTCACACCTTCTTCTTCCAACAGACTAATTCCTTTAAACAAGGACAAGTTCTGAACATTTTCTTATGAAGTATCTTTCAGAAAATTCACCTACCCGTTAAGTCTAAAAATTGCATCTTGAAATAACAGTGGCAGAGACATCTACGTTCTTATATTTAACATTCTATAATGTCTTGAGTAAAGCAGTGAGCATCTTTGGGACTCTGGCTGAATTCCATGTCGTTATCTTAGGCAGTGTTTTTCACATCTCTGTCATTTCTAGACAAAGCAATTAATCGCACTAGTCCATAAGCGGAGCATGCAATTTTCATCATTTGATAGGCACCGATCAGAATAAACCCTGAGATACACAGTGACTGTTTACTCCATGTCCAAATTAGCACATAGTACAAGTGGTTTAAAGCCAGGTACAATTTGCTGTTTTCCTAGAGCAGAAAAATATCATAAAAGGGACTAAATTGTTCTTCTCTGTGACACTCAGTAAGGGCTGTGGAAGAGCAAAGTAAGACCCTTAAGAATTAAATGTACCCCAAACCTACTCAGGCTTTGTCTTGGGTCTACTAACACCCCCCAGCTACTTGGAATGACAAACGGATGTGGAAGTTACTTGAGAGACAGGTCACCCTGACAGGACAGCCAGGTGATCACTGTCTTTTGTAGCTGTGAACCAGCTGTCAAAATGAGGAGAATTATTTTTAAGTGTGAAATTTACCAAGTCAAGATTTTAAAATATACAGCCTCCCTATGACACTTATCTTGAACCATGTTTCTTTTGAATACAAAATCCAAGGAAACTTAGATGTTGCTTATAATCCTTTGAATTCTAAGTTTTTGAATGTTGCATTTGGAAACTGATTTTGAAATAAATTACAAAAAAACGGCATTTTGGTTTTTATTATAAGCAATCTTAGTCTCAAAATTATTTACTCTTGCACCTTACCTCATTTAAAACTTCACATGGATTGTTATTGCATCAGGCTTGTGTTTAAATTTTTGTACAAGAACATGTACCTCATGTAGCGAACACATGCACACATGCAGACACACACACACACACACACACACACTCACACACTCACACACTCACACAGCACAGGTTATCCGCTGAGCTGGTCCTGCTCATTATCCCTGGGACACTATGGTTGTTTTCTGTGTTTTGCTCCCTCACACCACGGCATCGCCACGGCATCGTGGCACTCTCAGCACTGCGTGCTACATGGACTGTCTGGCCTGTGGAGACCTTTCTGTCTGGGACAGTACCATTCTGTCTAGACAGGGAGAGGCCGTATGTTTTTGTTGTTATTCTCTACACCACAAGCAGGCTCCTCCGGCCCTTTGCTGAGGCTTCCTTTAAAAACGTTACATTCCAAAAGTGCTTGTCGCAGAAACGCTGCAAGGGTCAAACTGCGATTCAAGGGCACTGCATCTGTCCCTTAATTCTGCAGAGCAGTTGGCCCTCTCCAATAGTGAGTGGCTGCCTGCAAGCAAAAGCTCTTGCAGCCACGGCAGTTATCTGTGAAAGAGCATTTGCTTGCAAATGATGAACCCAATTTTCCTTGTTGAGAAGGAGAGTGAGCCTGACTGTTCAGAAAGATAGAGCCAGGGTTTAAAACACTGTTGCTTTAAAAGAGCTCGGTGGTTCACAGTTCCCAATTAGGCCTAGCTGTAAATGCACTAGCTTCAACCTCAAAAGTCAAAACCTTAGATGTGCACAGTGATTCCAAGAAACATTAAACATCAAATAGAAGTATTATAATCCATGTGAAGCTTATTACTCCGCAGGTGTTAACCCAGCAGTTCAAAGTAACTTCTCCCATTTAATGAAGGAATTAACTCAATAAAAGTTTATATGCTGCATGTTCTCCATATTGGATGTGCATTCTTTATATTATGTGTTATTCTACTTGTTATAATGAAATCTTCAAAGAACTAAAATGCCCCGTGGCTAACAGATTTTCCAGATCAGACACCATGGGACAAATAACTTGCATTTTTTGATTGTACATAGTGAAAGAACTTTTATTTTCTTTTTCATTGTACTTAGACAAAAATCCAGAACTCCATTTCTCATACTTTTTAAAGGATCACGCAGGAAAAAAGAACTATAGCTTATTCACTTTGAACTAATCATAAATTCTCATTTCAGAGAATGGCCTAATATTTTTAAAAAGGTACAATTTAAAGAGATATTTTACATCAGAAGTTTTACTATAGGTCATAGTGAACTGAAAAATAAACCTTATTACATAGAACTCATTTATTTTTTCAGGAGATAAATATATATATGATCTTTAAAGAAAGAGCCACCTATATTCCAGTATGTCAGGAAAGTATAAAACGTGTGGCCCAATCTAATCTATTACAATTCCTTATCTACATTTGCAAAATTAATTTTGAAAATTCAGACTGGTTTTGCTAGTGGTCTATATGGATAAGTTTCAGCACCCTTACCTGCCCCTCAGTCCTAGGAAATGTGCCTTCTGATGATCTACATTCTTATATTTTAAAATTCTATGTTTTGAGTGAAGTAGTGAATTTCTTCAGGACTCTGGCTGAATTGCATAGCTTATCTTAGGCAGTGTCTCAACCTCATCTTTTCAGCGTGTCCCCTTCACATAAGTAAGTGTGTCACTATAGATTTGATCAAATAGTCTACTTTTATTAAATATTTGTTTTTGCAGACTCTAGATTGAAGTCATTTTGGGGGGCTTCCTTCCTAATAATAATAATAATAAATTTTTAAAAAGCAGAGAAGTATATGGCTAGTACTCAAGATATGATAGCTTTAGCATGAATAAGAAAAAAATTAACTTTATTGTTCAGACTTCACAACTTACGCATTCTTGTTTCTGTCAAATATGAATAATAGGCTTATATGAAAAATTGTAATATATAAGAACTTTAAAATATAATTCTTATCCTGGATAGTGCCTTGAAGTTTATAGTGCCTTGCAGTTTGCCGACATTAGATTGTGTTGTGTGTTTATGGGGGGGGGGGGAGAGAAGAGGAGGAGAGGGAGAGAGAGAGAGGGAAAGAGAGAGAGAGATGGGAGGGAGAATATTTAACAATTACTGGCCAGGTCACTCCATTCTTCCAAGTGGCAAATTCTTGGGCAGTTGCTATAATTCCTGTTTAATAAAATAAAAACTCAAGGATACAGAGACAGTTGTTGCAGAAACTGCCTTTTAATTTGGCACCTGTTTTGGTGTCTTGAAGAAAATATCAATTTAACTGACAGTTTTTGAAAGAAAATGGATATAGTGCTTTTATATTTCCAAATATTAGCTTGTGCCAACTGTCTTTGAACATACATTCAAACTAATCTCACACCCTGAGAAACTGAGGCAAAAAGTGAGCTCAAATTATTCACATTAAAGCAAGAAAATTTAAACAGAAAAAGAAAACAAAAGCCTTTTTTCAGAATTCCAGTGTTAGAGAGCGTATTATCTCTTAATCATGCCTTACACACCATAATTTCCATGGTTTATCCTGAGATTTTTTTTCTTTCTCCTGTTTTAATAATAAATTTTCCAGGAAATTGCCCTTTAACTGCCACATAAGGAAGACAGATGTTACAAAGAAAAGAGCAATTTTATATTATAAGATATCTTTTAACATATGCATGTAAAGTCTTATAAATTGTTAAAGAGCAGCAACATTGAGTAAAAGGTAAGGCTATAACAGAATTTGGAAAATGTGATTCTGCCAAAAGCTAATACAATATAATTATGTGTGCCTGTAAAGATCACAATTTATCAAAGAAAAGAATTTGAGTACCCAGAGAAATGATGGGTAACATGCCTTTTACTTAGACTTACCTCATTCTCCCCGAATATAACCTCTTTAATTCAAATGTTCTATCAACCCATAACCCTGGTCACTTGGAGGGCGGGAAGAGAAAAAGTGTTTTTTTTTCCTCCTTATTATAAGAGCAAATAATATTCATTATGAAAATTCTGGAAAAAAGAGATGCATGAAAGAAGAAAGTAAAAATTTCTCACAATGCCATCAGTTGGATAGAACCAATATTAATTTGTAATTTTTTATTTCTAATTCTTTTTTCACCTATGCTAGAGAAATAGAAGAATAAATTGGAAAACATATGAATATGAATGTATTGGGTTTCTTTCATTTTCATTTATAAGATAGTCTCTGTCCTGTCCCAAATACAGAGCTGCCTTGAGGAGATTTTATATCAGAGATACCCAGAGAAAGATTCAGCTCCGGGCATTCAAAATGGCACTTTCTCCCCCATAAGACACTGCTGAGAAAGATAAATATTTTGTTTGTCTTCATCTCAGGCTCAGAGGGGTCAGTGATTCACACTTCATGGTTCAAGGACATTTTCATAATTGTTCTGCCCAGAGAAAGGGTTTATTAACTTCCACCATCTCCTCTTTAACACGTCAAATGCCAGGTTGGGTGGATTAGAGTACAGGTTTACACCAGAGAAAGCTCCAGATAATCAAGAAAGAAAAGCTGGGAGGCTATCTTTTCTGGCTGGGAGTTGAGAGAGTGGCAAAATCAAAATGTTCAGAAGTAGGTGTAGCCTTGAGCTGGACACCTCCTCTCTGCCTTCCCCCACCACACACTACCTGGAGGTTAACCTAGGCAGAGGGCATCAGAGGTCTTCCTGGTCCACTTGGTCAGCCAATGAGAAGTAGGAAATGAGAGAGTGGGTGGAGAGTGAGGAGGGAGTCTTTGTTCCCAGGAGTCCTACCTGCTGGTCTCTGAGAGTTGGGGCCTCCCTCCATTGCAGGTGCTTCATTGAGTTACTTTCTCAGACATTGGATTCTCTCCTCTTAGCCTGTCAATCCAGGAAACCATAAAGGTTTTCTGTGTTGCTAGCCACACACTGACTTCTCATCCTTTGGTAGGTTCTCCAAAACCAATGTGTTTCAAACTCCATATTTGAGAATAGTCACTATATTAAACTCTTCTCAGTTATGCTACTTGAGTAAGCCAATTGTTTCCTGGGGAAGATCTTGACCTACACACAGCAGACAGTTGGGTCCTAATTTTTCCTAAAAAATGAGAACTCTTCACAGGGGACAACGTAATGCGGAAATGCAGTAGACAAGTAGACAGATACTTGTCCACCTCCCTGAATGAACTTCTTGGAAAAGACCTGTGTGCAGAGGACCCACAGTCAACATGACCTCGATAAAAAATCAAAGAATTGGGCTCAAAAGACTACAGGAGTTAGTTTTCACTCCCAAGCCTTCCTAGATCCCCAACCCCCACTGTAGTGTGGTGTGGCTGCCTCTATCTACGAGATATTCATTTACCTATCTTTGATGATGTATCCTCTATCTTTCCATTTATTCTTCTGTCTGTACATCCACACAGAATGTTTAAGTGCAGTGTATATTATAACCTACATTGGTATCATAAACCTTTTCCATATATAACGGCTTTTCCATGTATAACGGCTGTGAAATGGTGCAATATCTTGGACAGGATAGTCATGATGAGCAGTTACTTTGCTTAGAGGCTGAGTACAGAGGGATTTTTTTTTGTTTTGTTTTGTTTTTGTTTTTATTTTTGTTTTAAACAGCAGTCTTTAGAACATTTACAGGAGCCCAAGAAGCTCTGAAAGTCCCAAATAACCACCATGGGGACTGAGCAGCTGTCTTTTCTCTCTTCCACATGTATGATATTTTTTAAAGTAACAAGACTCATCTGAACACATCAACGTAACAGTAGACCTATTTGATAATGAACTATATCTTAACACTTTCAACTCATTTTTATCTTTGGATGAATCTTCTTTTGAGGCTCTTGGTCTGGTGTAGGATTTTCCTGTGTATAAAACCCCCACTAAACTCCCAAATATCATGTCATCAAATAATACTTAAATACAATTTTTGTTGCTTCCATGTCACCTTTATACAAATATGCTGCACTTATGTGAAAATTAAAATCCTGGTAGAAATATATATATATATATATAATTTTTTTTTGCCTGTAACTCTGATGATTTCTTTTGGATAGTTATCCAGAAGTATGAAGTAGAGGAATCATGAAACACTGTTAAGTGTCTTGAAATAGTTACTAGAATATTTTCAAAAAGGCCATATAATTATAGAGTCCCACCACACCACAGTATACATTCTTTTCCATCTTACATATTCTTTTTCATTTTGAAATAATTGCTGACTTTAAAAGTTGCAAATATTAAGCAAAGAATTTCTGTATATCCTTCACCCCAATTCCTTCCATAACATCCACAGTCCAAATATAAAAATTAGAAAAAAATTTAAAAATTAAAGAAACACTTGGTATAATACTGTGACCTAACCTACACATTTCATTCAAATTTTATCACTTGTTTCATTAATATCCACTTTCTGGTACAGGATATAATTCAAGATCACATGTTGTTTGCATTCAGTTGCCCTATTTTGTTTATCTCTTTTAATTGGGATAGCTCGTCAGTCTGTGACACTGGGGAGAATTACTGGTCATTTACTTTATATAATGTCCCTCCATTTTACTCTATCTAATATTTTCTCGTAACTAAGTTTCAGTTTTGTGTTCTTGACAACGACATGTTAGGTTCTTGGTTCATCACACCTAGGGACACACGTCAATTTACCCCATCACTCATGATGTTAACTTTGATCATTTGGTTAATGTGGCTTCTGCCTGCTTTCTCCAGTGACGGAGAAATCTGTCTTCACAGTAGAATCCCAATTATCAACTGTAGCAGGAAAGATAGAAATAGAAAATCACCATTTGGTAGACACCATAGGTGGTGGTGTCTGCCAGGTTTCTTCACCAATGGCTAAATCTGACCTTTCAGTAGAATTACAATTAATAAATATAGAAAGGATGATGAACATAGAAAATCCCCATTTGGCAAACACCACAGTAAATATTATTTCAAGCAAAAATCATCACTGGATGCTAAAAGAAGTACCCAAAATATGATGAGAAACAAGGTATTTACATAATCTCGAATTCTTTCTCTATGTAATACTTATTAATTACAAAGGGAAAGATAGTAACTTTACTGTGGGAAAACATGGCAAACACAACATATTTTTATAAGCATCCTGGGGGGGGGAATGTTATTAACACGATAGATACAGTTGTTTAATTTGAAAGTAAAGGTAATATATTTAGCATATTATACTGGTTATATGCTTTTTTTTTTTTTAAATAAACTGCCCATTCATGTTCTTTGCAATCTTTTCTCCCAAATGTATTGTCTCCATTATTGATTTATACACTGCTTTTATTCCTGAAGGACAATAATTTATTGTTTGCCCTATTTGTTGCAGTTTTTCCTAGGTGTTGTTTGCCTTTTAATATTATTTATGCTGACTTATGAAGTAGAGAAGCTCTTTGTGTAGTTGACTCTATTGATTGTTTGCATCACGTTCCCTTCTATCACTTTGTGATTATAAAATTCTTCATCATCTTTAAAACAGAGAACTATTTCCCCTGCATTTTCCACCATATGTGATGATAGATTCTGATTTGTTTTTGGTTTTTTTGTTTTTCTCAAAGGATAATACATTGTTTCAGAAAACTGTAATCTATAATTCTTCTGATTTTCATAATTTCATGATGTTGTTTTTATTATTTACTGTTTTTGCAATATGTCAGTGTGCTTCTAATTTATCTATTTAACCCATTGATGCATTGACCAGGACCAAAGTGACTTCTCTACCAAAGCTTTATGTCTGACAAACATGCCCCTCATTACCCTAACTTCTCAAATTTTAACTCTTTAATTGCATATGGTTGATCTCCCTAATAAATTTCAGAATCACTTTGCCAATAACCTCCACGCCTAAAAATTTCCCATGGGGATGTTGACTAGAATTGTACTAAACCTGCATCGTAAGCTAATTTTGAGAAGAAAAAAGTATTTTATTCCATTTTCTGAATTTTAGCTCTTATTTATTTAAGTTGTTTTATATCCCTTTGTGGAAAATGGTAGGTTTTTTGTGATATAAAAAATTTTAACAACTGTTAGGATCATATAATCATATATCATACATATGTAATTGTACTATATAATATATAATCATATATGTAACATAATACATGTCATCATACATATATATATATGATTACATGATCCTACCAGTTGTTAAAAATTTTAATATATATATGAATAAATATATGAACCAAAAGTTTAAAAAAATCCTCCTTTGTCCATCAACTAATTGAATTAAACTACACATATTTTTAAAACATGTTTACCACATGAAATGTTTAGCATACATTTCACTAAAATCATCATACTAATTTCCAAATTATTTTTTGGTAGTTTAGGAATTGTTTCTGTAATCTACTATCACTAGGTAATGATGACCTAGTCTACATTAGAATTTGGCATAGGCAACTGCATCAAAGTCTTCCAAAGAAAACCACTGACTTGATAGTCAGTAGAAAACGTGTAGCCTGATGAAGTACAGAATTTCTATGATCATCCATGTTACTGGTACTGTTGTCGAATACTCAGTATTTTTTCACACAAACAGCTATTATACTCAAAGTATTTTCTAGTCTCAGTCATATAGACTGAGTTTTATATATATTAAATACTTCTGTTATCAAAGGCACTAACATCATTTATTGGCATGTTCTAGCCATTTGTTGACTTAATTTTATTAATTAAATCACTTTTAACCCAAAGAGATTTGCAGGAATAGATCAGCCTTAATAATGGAAAACAGGTCTCTATTGTTAAGCCAAAGAGAGTAACAACTTTTTCAGAATTTTTATTAAAGTCAAATTTCAAAAATAATTATTTTCTAATGTTTAACTGTTTCCACATTCAATTGCTATTAAAGCGAATGGACAAATTTTAATATAATTTTCAAACTGTTTTTGCAACTCTAGCACTTACTGTTGACATCCAAATATTCTTCCAGTTTTCCTTATTTGAATCCCTACCTCTTCAGATATGTTATTTAATGTTCTTTTATTTGTCTATTTGGCACATAGTGTAATTATGAGATTGACCTGGACTAGTGGTAAAGTGACTGATTTAATTTATATTTTGATAGCATATCCAGAAGTAGTTATAATAGCTTCGATGTTGCAAAATTTTAATGTGTAAAATTGTTTCTAAATTTTGGCTGAACCTTCAGATTTTCTCCATAGATTTACCTTGCTAACATCTTTACAAAATTCCACACAATTTTGTTATGAATCTTTCTCTTTAAAATATTTTCCCATGTACGAAGAATAAGGTTTGATTTTTTTTTAGATGCCATTCCTTTCATCTCCCCACGATCACCAGAAAACATTAAGTTCAATATATTAAATTTCACATGAAATTATTAAAACAGTTTTATGTGAATCCCTTATTCTTAATAATGAATGAAATTTTACTGCCTTGATTTTTTACATTTTTTCAAGAAGTTACTATCTTATTTGAGTAGATAAAAGTTTTGTGACAACAGGGCTTACAACTCTAATTTTCAATGAAGCATTCTTATCGCTATTAATCTTTATAAAGTTCTATGTAATGTTTAGTGTCTAAAATACTCTAAAATAATTAAAATAATTTCTAACTACTATTAAACTATTATTATTTTCTAACTACTGTTAAAATAATTTCTAACTACTATTAAGTTGGTGCAAAAGTAATTGTGGTTTAAAAGGTTAAAAATAATTGCAAAAACCTCAATTACTTTTGCACCAACCAATAAATAGTGCTGAAAATTCTGGTGGTTCATTCTAAATTTTTTCACTGTCTTTATCAATCTTCTTTTGGTAAAATTTTTCAGGAGTTTATACTCTTCAAACACTTTATAGTAGCAAAATGATTCACGATGTTGTCTTAATTTTCCTTATTTAGATTATCTTTTTTTACTGGAAACTTTTTGCTAGCAAATAAGGGTGAAGGGTCGTTTCCGGGAGAAGAAAAGCAGGAATCATCGTCCACTCTCACATTTAGCTTATATTTCTATCCAGAGACACATTACATTTGGATTAGCAGGGACTTTCTGTATTTCCAGAAATACTGTGACCTCACGTCTCCTGTGTGTACATACGTGTGTGTGTATGTGTGCTGGATGCTATGTGAATTTATTTCTGTTGAATAAATCCCATTAAAAAAACCCATTAAATAATTCATTAGTTATGAAACCACAATACGATCTCTAGTAAGAGCCTCAAAATTCTGAACTTGGCCCGTGCTCTGTTCAGTATACATTGTCTACAACAGATTTATTGTGATGTAATTCACATACCATAAAATACACCCTTTTTAAGTGTACAATTTGTGGTTCTTAGTCACAGAGTTGAGTAACCATCACAGTTATCTAATTTTCATCACTATAAAAAAAAATCCCATACCCATTAGCACTCACTCCCGAGGCCCCCTCTCTTCAGCTTCTGGCAGCCACTAATCCACTTTCTCTCGATGGATTTGCCGACTCTGGACATTTCATATAAATGGGACCATGCAATATGCGGTCTTTTGTGACTGGTTTCTTTCACTTAGCATAATGTTTTCAAGGTTCATCCATGTTGTAGCATATATTGGTACTTCATTCCTTTTGATGACCTAATATCCTCCTGTGTTTTCATAAATGTTTCAGCAGGGAGGTGATTGAGGCGGATACAGCAGGTCAGTTATTGCTGACTGGTCTCCAAATTGATCTCGAATTTGTCTCTGATCACTGTTGCAATAATGATCCAGATAATAAGAACCCCGCAACAGATTGTTTTCCTTTTTGCCTTGCTTACCAAAAAACACAAGTTTCAATCCAATGCTCTCATTTATTTCATTGACATGGATATAAGTTTAAAAGAAAAGCTGTAATGTAAATAATAGCTAACATTTACTGAGTGGTGATTATGAACCTCACACTGTGCTTTATACACATATCTCATGTGAATGAAATTTTAACAACATACATATGAAGTAAGAATTATTATCACCTTTTTTCTACAACTGAGGAAAATGAGGCTTAGTGATATTGAATACTTTGCCTAAAGTCAACTAGTAAATAAAGGAGCTAGAATCCAAACTTACATGTCACAGACTCTCTACCTAAGGAAGAATAGAAAGGAGAGGGGAGGAAAGAAGAAAGGGCAGGAGAAAAAAGAAGGAAAACTCTAGTTTCACACTTCCCTTTATTCATTTTCAGTTAATTTTGTTCATGGCATTTTAAATGCCCTTGTGTTCTATTCACAGGTAGTTCCTCCACTTCCTTAAATATACAATAGACAAATACCTCTGCTAGAAGAAAGGTTACTTTTTCTATTTCTTTTCAATCTCCTCACAGGCCCTAACATGACACTCTTCTCGGTGCAGATAAATGAAAGACGTTGACAAATACCCCAGGTGAACAGTTCCGAGTGGACGTATGTAGTCTCCAGGGTGTTATGTTAGAAATGAGAGCCACACCAGGATGAAATGCTCAGGAATTTAAAACAATATTCTGGAATTTATGAGTTGGTGCTTAAAAATAATGGCCCCAAAATGCCTCAAAATATGCGTGCACCAAACAGAATCTCCCCTCTGTATTTATTGTGGAGTAATAAAAATGTGTAAAAAGGGTTTGATGGTGAATAGTCTTATAAAACCTGGGAGCCATGCATACAGCTACAACATAGTATTGGGCCAAATAATGTGCACCGAGCTGTAATTCTGTCAAGGAAAGGCACATAAACACCTGATAGAATCAGAGGCTTATATGGAATGGTACATGGACCCTATTGTTTATAAATATAATGCCAGATTAGTCTGTGGGGGTGGCCATTGTGTCATGACTTCTCAGAAGCGAAATGGTGCATGGAATTCTTTCTCTGTTCTCAAGAAATGCGAAAGTGAGATGCTAAATATAGGTAAGGAAAGATGCATGCTGCTGAGTGGAACGAACATGGCAGAATTCTCTTTGAGGGAAATATACAAACAATACAAAATTGTGAGCATTAAAAAAGATTAGCTCTGACACGGGGTAGGTTTTTTTTCCTTTGTCATTGTTCAAAGCTGAATAGCAATAAGATTGTAAACTGCAGTGCTTTCATAATAGAATGAGGCCCCCTTGTATAATGAGGTTCATTATAAATGACATGCATAATTCCAATCCTGTCCTGTGTTGATTCCATCTTTTGTTGTTCAGACAGACTGCTTTAATGGACCCAAGGAACAACATCACACTTTAAACACACTTAAAAATTATTTAGTGGTGTGTTTTGCTTTATTTCCTTTTTCAATAGGTCAGAGTACACTTTTCAGTAGGTCAGGAAACCATCTGGATATAGAGTCCTTATGTAACAAAATATATATCATACGGCACACTATGTTAGAATTCTCCAATGAAGAAAGAGTGTATGTAAAGATTGCCTGGTGAGTTAATTTCATCTGTTATTAACCAAAATATGCAAATGACATAGGGAAATTGTTTGATCAGTGTGGATTTTCAAGGCTGAATATTTATGTCTGCCAGCCCACCACCACCACCACTGCCACTTAAATCTTTTGAGAAAATCGAACACAGTGAAACATGGTGTAGCCTTTGCAGAGAGAAAAAAGAAACAGCCCTATGGAACGATAAAAACAGATAATGCAGGTAAAATATACATGTGGTCACTGGAGCAATGGATTTCATAACTCTACTGCATTAAAAATGGGACAAAGACCAAGGAAACCGATTGGAGAAATGCCCACTGCCTTATTTAGCCTGTTCTTTTTCCCCTCCTGCACACATGGCTCTTTCACAAGGCCCTGCAGGACATAGAGAAGCACATTCCAGAGCCAGCACCTGGGCTAAAGCCGTCTCAGGGGTCTGTGACCTTCTCTGAGCTCTTCTATTTGTCTGCCCAGTTCCCTCCTCCGCAGTTTTATTAGAGAAAAGAGTGAACTATCCAGGCTTCAGAAGTTCTCTTCAGGGTATGTATCCTGAGCTAAGCATTTCTGCCCTAAGAGCATCCTGAATTTGCTCAGGCATTCCCCCATGTGCTTGCCCCAGCTGGAGAATTTCGTGGCTTGCATGGCACTTCCTGGAGCTCCTTCACAGCCATTTTGAAATCTGCTGAATTTTAGTAGAGGAGAAAACATCCAAAATCTTAGATCCATAACATACTCCATCCTCTCTGCAATTATAGTAGGTGTTTGCATAAATGTTGAATGTGAATGTGATACATCATATCTAGTCACAACCAATGAACAGGATCATAGATTCCGTGGAGAGATCAACATGTTCCTTTACCTTGAGGTTCTCTATCATTTCCCTCTGTTTACCCATAAGAAGCATTTTTATGCTCGTCACAGAAAAAGAGTTCTGTCTTGGATTTCTTCCTTCCCTATTAAATGTACACTGCTGCTTGGAGAAAGGCTGCAATTTATAAAATGTCTCTTAAAAGGACTGATATCAAAGTTTGAGAAAAGACCCAAGAGAGAGTTACAGAGTGGAGGAAGGGCCAGCTGGGTCACAAGTATAGCACATTTATGTTGGCAGATGAGAATAACCACAGGAATGAAAATGACTCTATAATTAGAATCATATAAATTAGACATGAAAGAGAACTATTAGTCCATCTCAATCATCCCTAAAGGGATCAGCATGAGACTGTTCCCTGCTGAGCATTTTCTATACTTCGTCTATATCATTTTTAACAGGCTTATAGGATGATGTGCTTTCATTAACTATGTGGACAGGCACTTTACTGTGATTAAATAACAAGGAATCTTTGATCTTAACAGTTTGAGCACTGAAATTTTAATACGGAGTTAGTGCTTGCAAGGCATACATGAATAACAGGGTGATGTGAATGTTTATATTTTCAAGTACACTTGAAACTTTCCCTACATGCATACAACAGTCACTTCACAACCAGTGCCCCCCCCCCACCACACACACACACACACACACACACACACACACACACACACACACACACACACGGGAAGACACTTGCTGTTTTTCCAAGAATCCTGAAATCAATAGTCCCAGGAAACAATCTCTTATTTGTGAGAAGGTAAAAACCAATGATGGATCAAAGATGAGTTCCTTGAATTATTGATCCCAGAATTCTTTAGAAAGAACCAAAGAGGCTTCCTGGGAAAGGAGTGGATCTAGTTTCTCCTCCTAAAGATGGCAGCACCTGACTCATCAGGTATAGTAAAACCTTCGGTTCTTGTTCAGTTGCCAAAATGTCATCTACAGAGAGAACATGTATCTTCTGCAATAACGGGAGTTGGCGGGTGGGGGCACGATTATAGGTGAAATCCTAAAACATGTTATGAAAGGGTGGATAGTAAGCTCTTGCACAGGAAGCAGTAATCCCGGAAGTTTAGAAAGCCTCATGTCAGACCATTAGCAGCCAAGGGGGTAAGGAAATCAGAGGTGTTGTCCTAGCAGCGTCTAGAGTTAGGGTGTAGATGCCTGCTCTTTTACTGGCTAGCTGTGAGACCTTTAGCAAGTTAATCTTTCTAAAGTCACAGTTTCTTCATTTGTAAAGTTATTTATTTTTCCTTTCAACAAATGCTTACTAAGCATCTCCGAGGGCCAGATCCTCTACCGGGTGCTGAGAATACAACAGTACACAAATATGATGGTGATGACGGTGTCTTCTTTTCATAAATACAAAGATATTGCCATGTCAGGGCTACAGTAAGGAATAAATTATGTCGTGTTATGGAGCTTATTGCCTGGCACATGGGAAGTATCCAAACAATATTGGCTTAATCACTGCTCTTATAATAGCATCTGGGATTGGGCAGGACATTTTTATAAGATTTATTGATGCTTATCTCTAAGGACAAGATAAAGGAATGTGGACAGTATGATGATACATTTGGGAGAATCACTATATTCACACTTCTTATTTTCTTAAAAAATCATGCTTCCGGGAACGATGGTTTACTTTTGCTTTTTCTAATTCCTTCCCTCGCCTTCAGTTCCATAACCCATCATGATCTGAGTTATCTACACACCACAAAATTATTCAGTTTCACAATTACTTATTGCATGCCTACTACATGTCAGTTGCTTTTGGAATATGAGAAACTACAATAGGGTGTCAGGAACGTCTGAGAAGTTATCGCTGGAAGTGATAAATGGATCCATTAGGCAAAGGGGCAAGACCCTTAGCAGAGGAAGCAAAAATTCTATACAATGGGGCCTTGGGTGGGGGCAGGGAAGATGGAGAAAGAGGCCCAGACTGCAGTGGGGAGAGTGGGCTGCAGACAGGGAGGGTCTGGTCAGGGTTACGCTCATGAATAGGGAGGTGCACATACAAGGGGTCACAGGCATAGAGCAACCTTTTCTCAAGTGACCAGTGGCCTCCCCTTGGCAGGGTAGACAGGCTGCCCCAATTCCTTATTGAACTGTGTTTCGTGGCATCATTACAGTGTATTCTCTCCTTTTGGGATATGTTCTTCCTAAAGTGCCTTCCTCACCCTTTGGCTGCTTTTGTTTGTTTGTTTGTTTTGTTTTGTTTTGTTTTTTAATCCCTACCTCTCTGATTGCTCCTTCTTTAATGCCTTTTCCTTCCCATGACTTCAAATGTTCAAACTTGGGTGTTTCCCAAGTTTGGTTTGGTTTCCATGCTTGGTTCTCTCCTCTTCTAAGAGCTGTTTTCCCAAGATTATCATCACAATGTCAAAAGCATATGCAACACCTACTCCACCATTTCTATTTCCATCCTGGAACTTTGCTGTTTCATACATGTGTTTTTTTATATATGCACATATGTATATATGCGTTCATTCATTCATTCATTCATTCATTCATTCTACTATTACACGTTGAGCACCCTCTTAAAAATCATGACAATCACAGTTCTAGGATTTGGGGACATGGCAACCGAGAAGGTAGACAAAATTCTCACATCTATTTACATTCTAGAAGGAAGAGAGACAATAAACAAGGGAACAAATGTATGACAAGAAAACTTTCTTAAATCACTAGCACGAAGAAAAGAAAATGTTGTGATGTGATAGATTCCTAGGGCAGAGCCACTCAATATCTCTACCTGGGACTTTCAAACACCTTCAAAATCAATTTTCAGTCATTCAACAGATATTGAACTCCTACTAGGTCAAGAAATTACAGAAGGGTAAAATTCATTAATACTTCCATCCCAGACCATTCCCTGCATGCTCCCTGCTGTGATTAGCAGTACTACCATGTGCTGGGTCGCTTTTCTCAGAAACCTGAGTGCCATGCTGAACCCAGCCTTCTTCCTATAGCTCATATCCAATCAATCCCGAATTCTGTGGATCTACCCCTTAAACATTTTGTGAATACAACCACTGCTTTTTATCTCCTCTGTCACATTTTCATTTCAAACATTCATCTTCTCTCAGCTATTGAAACGACTCAGGACTTGATACTAGTTTCTCCCTCCATCTGGGGTTTCTCAATCTCAGCACTATTGACAATTTGGGCTGCATAATTCTTTGTTGTGGCAGAAGCCCTGTAGGGGGTGGGTTGGTGGTGGTGGTGTTCTGTGTGTTGTAGTATGTTTAGTGTATCCCTGGAATCTACATACTTGTTATCTGCAGCCACCCCCATCCGAGTTGTGACAACCAGAAAAGTCTGCAGACACAGGTAAATATCCCCTTGGAGGCATAATTATGCCCAGTTAAGAACGACTGTGATGCTCTTCCCAAGATTCATACATGTTGTGTTCACCTCAGATATTTGCTCAAATGGCTTAGTGTTGGTGAGGCCACACCTAGCCATCATTTTAAAACTGCAACCCATCCTGCACCCATTCTATACTCCCACCAGGCATCGTGATCTCATTTATCTCCTTCATTTTTCTCCCTAGCTTATCACCGCCTGATATATTTTACCTCTCTGATTTGTTTAGAATCTGTCTCTTCTCCCCCATTAAAATCTTACATCCCATTTGTGTCTCTATTTTGATGATTTATCAACGTTATACCTCCTTTATAGTCTCTTAGCTTTGCTATCACCTTCCCATCTCCCCCTTAATTCCCCGATGTAATTCCCAAATGCCGAAAATGCCTCTATCCATCACTGAATCATGAGAATGAGATAGCATTGTCCTGCCCACAGTTTCTCACTGCACGGTCATCACAGATTATGGTCTCAAACCTGTTGCATTGAGCCTCAGCTGATGCCTCTCCCCCTTTCAACTCAAACTGTGATCCCAGAACACGTCAGACCAGTTTTCTACCACTTCTGGCTTTTCTGCTTCTTTTCTCTGGCCTGAAATGCCTTCATTCCATCTTTCCAACAGGCAAATATTCTTCCCCTCCTTCATGTCTCACCTTGTGTTGACTTTTTGATAAATCCCTTTCTGATTCTCATGTAGAGTTTAGTTCTCTTCTTTCTGTGTTCCCAATACAGTTCTCACACGCTTCCATGAAAATAAAAACTTAACTGTATTATAGATTCTGCAGATGTTTGTTTTCTCAATGGTCTCCAAGGTCCTTGGATGCAGGAACTCTGTATCTTAACATCTGGGCTGCTAATAGAGCATTGGGCATAGAGCAGCACGGAGTAAATACTTATTGAATACATGAACGACTCTTACTTTGCATATTATCCTGTATCATGCATTTTGATGAAAAGTTATATTACCCTAGAGATAAAGTTCTCAAACAGTATGCTGAGGTGTCCCTAGGGAGCACAGCAAACACATATTTTGCACATTTGAGGAAAATATAGCCACATTCCACATGTGTTGGACATCTCATGATCTACCAGCTCAAAGTAATTCAGTTTCAACATTAAATCAAGTTACACTTCATTTGATGACGTCGTATCTCGATAAAGCTGGAATTTTGGCTATTACTAGATAAAAAGTAAGTTCTACATCAATGTGAACAGGAAAGGATGAGGTTTTATTTAATCTGATTGAGTTGTAAGTGCCCAACAGACATACACATTCTTTAGTAAGTAATTGTGATTGTTTAAGAGTGAAATAAATATTTTTTCAACACATGCTTTTTTTTTTTTTCAAATGACAACTAAGTTGTTCCGGTAAAAATACTTACTAAGATGTTTGGACCTAACTGCTTAAAAATGTTAGTTATAAAAAAGTATTTAATAAATATGTACTATTAGATATTTCTTGTGGTCTAAGCATGCTATGAAAAAAGTACTAAGGCATTTAGGGTGCCATGAATAGAGAAAATTTGGGAAGCTTTTTCTTAGAGAGAGAATTACTGGTTAGAGTCCTTATTTGTAAACAATAGAAACTGATCTCTGTTGATTTCAGTAAGATAAATGAATTTATTGACAGTATACTGTGGAGTTTATAGAATCACTGGAATAGTTTTATACCCAGGCTTGGGGCTAAAGCTTCCAGAAACAATTCCTAAAACTACACCTGCTAGTACTGGTCAGGAGAGCAGTTGCAACAGTGCTTTTTCTTTGCTGGAAATTCAATACTGGCTCTGTAGAGATAGAGAAGAGAAGAGAGAGAGTAGAGGGAGGGGGATGGAGAAGAGGGAGAGGGAGAGGGAAAGGAAAAGGGCAGGGAGAGGGAGGAGGAGAAAGAGAGGGAGAGGGAGAGGAAGGGAGGGAGGGAGAGAAGAAAGGAGAAGGAGAGAGGGAGACAGCAATATTGAGAGAGCTTGACCTGCCATTCTTGCTTCTCCCATCTTCTGCTCCCAAGTCAAATCCCAGGCAGCTACTTCTGGTTGGTGGAGATTAAATAACATGTCTTTGCCTACTTACAATGGAAGTAGAAAAGGGAGTTTCCATGCATTTTAAGTTTCTATTGATGCATATTCAGATTAGAGACTAAAGTCAGTGGGGAAATGTAGAATCATTCCATACACAGGGAGAAAGGAATTGGAGACCTTGAGATTCAAAAATGGTTTAGCATTATCTACAGATATGTGAGCCATTGTGAACTAGAAGAGGTTTAGGTTTGTTTTCTATGGCCACATAGATAAAATGAAAACAGGGAGAGATTATTTTTAAACAATATATATATTTTAAATTTAAGTATAGTTGGTATACAACCTTATATTGGCTATATTAGTATCAGGTGTACAATATAGTGAATGAACATTTTAAAATCATACAATGTTCAGGACAGCAAAGAAATTTCTGGTTGCAAGACTCTGAGAGGGCACTCCTTTCACTGCCAGTGTGCTAGCATTAGCCAATGGTGACTTGGGAAAGTGGAGAGTGATTTCTGAGCCAGTGTGTCTGACTTACAGACACGTTGGCCATGGAGACCAAAGAGCATAAACATTTGAGCTCATAAGCCATATGCAAAATCGCATGAATAATTATAACTACATTATTGAAATGGTTTTCAAAATATGTATTAAATCAGTTTTACACTGTCCAGCATCTACTGACATGCTCTTATTGGTGACAAATGAAGCATAATTTAAAAAAATAAAATAAAATAAGTCAGACAGAGAAAGACAAATACCATATGATCTCATTTACATGTGGAATCTAAAGAACAGAATAAACGAGCAAACAAAACAGAAATAGACTCAGAGATATAGAGAAAAAATGGTGGTTGTTAGATGGGAGGGGGATAGGGGAGAAGGTGAAGGGATTAGAAAGTACAAATTGGTAGTCACAATATAGTCATGAGGATATGAAATACAGTATGGGGAATATAATCAATAATGTTGTAAAGAATAAATAGGGTGACAGATGGGTACTGGATTTATCAGGGCGATCACTTCATATATATATATGACTATATATAACATATATATATAACATATATATAATGTATGTACAAAATGTATGTATGTAACAAAATGTAAAGTACAGAGTAGGGAATACAGTCAATGGAACTGTAACAGCTATATATGATGTCAGAGGGGTAGTAGATAGGGAGGTTGTCACTTTGTGAGGGGTGTAAATGTCTAACTGTACATTGCTTTGTACACCTAAAACATCTGAGCACATAACCCATATGCAAAGTAGCATGAATAATTATAACTACATTATTGAAGGGGTTTTCAAACAATGCATTATATTGTTAGTTTTACACTGTCCAGCATCTACTGACATGCTTTCATTGGTGACAAATGAAGCATAATTTTTAAAGAGGTTTTCGTTTTACTAAAAAATGAGAAGTGAGAAAAGACAACAAGTCACTACTCACATCATTCAGCACAACTCAGGTTAAATTTGGGATGATTTTCCTCTAGATATTTTTTCTCAGATTGTGTTTTCAGAGTGTGATCCCATTTTACTGCCTTCTTCATGTATCCTGCTATAATGTACCGTTATGTCACTGGGTACAAGAATTACTGGATAATTTCATATCCAGTCATATTTTAAATCCAGTAAATATTTTAACAATAAGGTTTTTTGTCTTATTTTCTTTATAAAATGAACTCCAGATCATTGTAGAAACTATTGTTATTTAAAATTATATCAACACATTTAAATAAATTTTAATAAATTAAAATAAACATTTTTAAGGATTTTTGAAATACTACAAAATAAATTACAATTATTGGTAAAAGAGGAATAGAATTTAGTTTTCAATGCTATAAATGACATAAAGGAGAGAAATGCACAATGTAAAAGAGTCAAAGTATTTCTGTAGATGATAAAAATAATGTAATTCTTAAAAGATGAAAAGAGATTTTAAAAACAAAACTGTACTTTTTTCCAGAGTGATAATGATGGTTGCTGAAACTCTTATTGGTAACTGGTCTCTTAAAGAGGACCGTTTCGATGTCCAGTGGAAATTGGTTTCACGCATGCAAGGACTCCTGATCTGTGTTGAACAAAATAACAAACCAAATAAGAATTGACTTCTAGTGAGCTGAGAATGAAAATGTATTTTCAGGGAAAGAATGGCTCTGCCACGCTTCAGTTTAAGTCAGATCCTCTGGGAGGAATTCGGTTGGAGTTAATTGAAAGATATGGAGAGACATAGAAAGATAGTTGAATTAGAACTGCTAATAAGAAGGTTGCTTGCCTGCTCTAAGCTTAGGGAAGTACTTTGACAACAGAATGTGAGTGTTGTCAATGATAAATCATTCCTGATGGAAAACCATCACCAGCTGTTGAGAGTGTGTGGTTTGTGGAGTGCTTGGAGTAGAGGAGAATGAGCCTGCAGCTGCCTTTGTGTTGTTGGATTCATCCCAGTCTGAAGGTGTTTAGCCTTTGGGCAAGTGAGTTCAGTTTTCTGTGCTTTGGTTTTCCAGACCAAAGCATGTCAGGCATGTCCAAACAAACATCTTGGTTTGGAGTACGCCACAGCTTCCGATCACCCATACCAGTTTCTGCATAATGAATTTACATACACCAGTTGGATTTGTTCTGTACTCAAGTGTAGGACAGCACGGTTATCCTATGTAAAGCCATGTTTAGCAATGTGTCAGGTAGACAATCATCTATCTATTAGGTCAATTTGCTGACATCCTACTACTGAATGCTTCATAGCCATCTGGACCTCAGTGACACCCAGAAAGCATAAGCATTGTTTGCCATTAAAACAACATTTAAATTTTCCTCAGAGTAGACAGAGTGAGAGTCTGTCTATCCATCAACCATGAACCAGAATGTAGCTCTCCCAACTCAATCACTGTTTGGGCCATTGTCACAATCAATACCCATTACGCGCTGGCCAACTCAATTGTATAAAAATTGTTGTTGAGCTGAAAGAGATTCTAAAGTATCGGAAAGACAGTGCTAAAGTTATAAAGACTCAGCTAGTGGCTCTTTTAAGCAGAGTAGAATCACCTAAAATTGTAACTCGCTGTTCGGCACTGAGTAAGCCTGTCTTACTACAGGGTCTGGTCAAAAGAACACAAACATTGTAATCTAGAAATCCACGTTTGAACTGAGAGTCAGATGCCAGCTGGTCATGTGACCTTAAAATATCTCTAAATCACCCTGTGTCTCAGTTTACTGTCTGGAAAACAAAATTAATATTTCCTATGGTTTCTTTTCATTAGGCAGTGAGAATTTAAAAGCCTTAAAATTCCTGGCTGTTAAGTATTATACTCAATCCTTTTGATAGCCTCAATCTTGTTTATGCAATACAATCTTTAATTTTTCTTTCATTCTGTCTTATGACTTTCAGTCTTATTGCTAAGTTTTTTCATGTTATGTAATATGTTCTTGGTGTTTTTGCTTTAATTATTAGATGAGTTGTAAATAACAAATAAACTGATATCTGTCTTATCTTCCAAATCAGCTATTTGGATACAAATATAAAATAAGTAATAACAGATGTGAAGATATTTTGGAATTGTAAAGCACAGAAACACAATAGCTATCTATAATATATACTGCATATATATGTATGCATATATGTGTATGTATAATATATGTGCATGTGTATATATTGAGAGAGAGGAGGAGGGAGAGAGAGAGAGAGAGAGAGAGAGAGAGAGAGAGAGAGAGAGAGAGAGAGAGAGAGAAATGTTACCAGTGAAAATCCAGAAGAGACAACAAAAGAAACACTGTCATTCTTATTTTTGTTTTGGCCTTGAGCACACATCCTCCCTGTCTGACTTATCCATCCCAGCAAACAGAGGTGGCACAGGAAATAAGGCCGATTGGACTGTGTCGGAGGGAGCTGGGCTTCATGCCCAAGGGCACATGGGAAGGTCTCCTTACTTGGCTGACCACCAGGGTATCTATTACCTCTGTATTCCACAAGTTCTTCAGTTTCATGAGATAAGTTGATTAAATAAAGCAATCAGGCGCCTGTGAATGGCAACACTACATCTACTTTAATTTCTGAAGTAGTTTCACCTATTATAAGTTAAATCTCTAAATTTAATTAGAGATTGGGGTTTATTTGTGAGATGCATACTAAAGGAACTTTTTTGACTTTGTGTGTGTGTGTGTGTGTGTGTGTGTGTGTGTGTGTGTGTGTGTAGAGGGGCTAGTATTTTACTTACTGAATTTCTTTCATTTTCCGCTGTTTGATATTTTGTGTTTAGGTGTTCTTAGATGTATCCCTTCGTATCCTTGGCCTTCATAGAGGAATGCTTTAAAAAGTGAACATCTAAAAGTCTTTCCATCTGGTTCCAGACTGTGGGGCAGTCTCTGCCATACCACAGCATTCAGACAGGCGTGCACAGGAAGATGGTGAGTTCAGTTCGGCTTTCTTTCCATTATTTTATCCAAAGGTAATTAAGCCTTAAGAGAAAGACTTTGTCCATGATCCCACCATAGTTTTTATACCACTGGAATTTATACTGCATATATAAGTTCTGTTTCTCCACCTAAATGAATCTATTTTCCTTTCTAGATTGAACACGGATCATTGTAAGGATTTTATTCTCTAAAATGTTATACACTGCAACCGAGGCATTGAAATAGCATATCCTGTATCTATTCCCAAACAAGTAAACAGACAAAATTTAAGCAAGATAGGTTTACAGCCATCCATAAACTTAATTAGGTCACAATTGTAACATTAATATAATAAATTTTATATTAGGAAGTTTATGTACTATTATAGCTCATTTTTCAAGTAAAAGACAATAATCCTTTACATTATTCTTTCATTATATTTGTTATTTTTCTAGAAGCTGATTTCTAGTCACAATTTTTTCACTAGCCAACCTGACACCACAACTTAATAAAGCATTCTCACTGCAAAAATATTCAGAAACACATCCATATAATGCTTTATGATTGACTTTGATTATTTAAAGGATGTTATTTTAAAGTCAAATTACTAGTTATGGAAAGTTAACATTAGCGTAAAGAAAAATGATACAATTTTCAACATGATCAAAGAGATAAATGCAACACTTGTGTTATTGTAACTTTTCGGTATTCTATTGGAGACTACAGATTAGCTGTTTCCTTTTCCCCTTACAGTTATCCAAGCAGTTCCTTGATCATTTGTCAACTTGCACTCTATCTTTCAGATTAAAGTTTAATGTTCCTACAGGTTGCCATTGTTTTTCTCTGTAAAATTGCTGAAATACTATAATTGTTTCATATCTAAAGACCAACAATTGGCTTTGGTTTGTTCATTAATTCAATAAATTCTTATGGAGCGTGTCCTATTTGTGAGATTCAGAGAAATGCTCCTAGACTAGATCCCTTTGAGATACACTTCTTTTGACCAACCCTGGCAGTGTCCTAAAAACTTATTTGATTTATTGTTGGATGAAAGAGCTGACTTAGGGCTGCCATTTCTCCCCTCCAGTTGTAATCCTCTGCTAAATTGTTACTATTTGGAGGAAGAAGCCCTCAGGTGGAGCTGCCTGCAAGAGTCATGCACCAGCAAGATGGTTCCTGGAATAGGAGGGGTCTGCCCTAACAAAAAGACTCGCTGAGCTCAGAGAGGAGCACAGAGACCAGCATCCTAGGTCAGAAGCTGTAAATTACCACCCAAACTCCAGTTGAGCCATAAGAAAGTGAGGCTCAAGATCAAAGAAAGTTGAGAAGAATAGTGTGTCCACATTTAATGCAACACGTGGCTCAGTGTCTATATACAAAAATGCCAGCCTCTGGGCTCTGTCAGGGCTGTCAAGAACCATGAAGGGCCTAAGATTCTACCTTATTTATAAGCCATCGGGATAGACTGGCACAGCTTCGTGGATGCTGGCAAAAGATACAAGACTCCTGGGTCAGAGGCAAAAGCCTTCATTATTCATAGCACAGCAAGCTGCATGAGCATGCACCTATTTGCATCAGTTTCCTTTGCCCCCATGTCCTGAAAGGTCACTACAGATGGGTACACACAGCAGGTGCCCTTAAAGGAGAGGAACCGAAATCATTATACCAGACAATAAGCCAATCTTCACATTGCTTTGGAGAGAAACATCATCTTTGTCTTCCAAAGCTGTTAGCAAACATACCCTTTGCTCTGAAAGGAGGTACTACCTCTATCTTCCAAGGCTACTTGCTACACAAACATCTTTCCAGACAGAGTGCAGAACTGAGCTCTCAGTGGCTCTGCTCATCTGATACAGAGAAACATGAGAAACCATTGGGAATTATCTCCTGGTAGGGGCATTCTTCCTTTACCTCCTCGTCTTTTGTATAGCAGGGATTACATTTTCAAAATACTTAGTAAAGAGATCTTCTTTATAAATATTTTTTCCTGGCAATACGTCTACCGTAATAACATCAGAGAAGGCAGAAAGTGGCTGCTGCTACCTCAGTAAGTAGGAAGATGTGACATGAGGAAGTGTCAGTAGGACAAGTAGAAGGAGGGAAGCCATCTTTTCTAGCTTCTCAGGGGTTAAAGAAAGAAATGAGTCAACAGATAAGGAAAGTAGGTGATGAGACATGTGTGTCCTTAACTCCCTAAAGTCTCAATCTTCAGAAGAGAGGACAAAAGCTGTTGAAAGCAGGCCATTTACCCTGCTTCTTGACTAGGACTGATCAGTTGGGTTTGGGGAAGCAGATGCTGAGATGAAGTTTAGGATACAAGGAATTTATTAGGAATTAACTATGAAGAGAGGGGGAGAAATGGGAGTTTGCAGGAGTAAGATGTTCAACTCCAAAGCACTCCAGCAAAGCCTCAGCCACCTTCATGGAGAACTCAAAAGTAGGTGACATGTCAGTCTTCCATATTAAGCTGAAGTAGCTGGGTTGTCATTCACCTGCCAAGATCACCTGGTAGATGTTAATTGTCTTAGGAGAGGTGGGCTCTTGGGTGAGCCAGCTCTGAGCTGACAGCTGGGGCCTCTCTGCCAGTTGCCATGTCAACAAGTATTTTTCTTGAAAGGCGTTCTAGATGATATAGCTTCCTGCCCATGGCTGTCCGTTCCTGTGTCCCTGGGATCTGCTTCTTCCCATACATTTGTTAACAAGCTATGACACAAACCTGATGAATCTCTCGTCTTTGGAGGAATTAGAAAGTTGGAAGACCTATAGGTCTTGCCACAAGAAGGCCACACTGATACTTGCATGTTTCCTGTCCACGATCCAGTCTAGATTCTCCTCACCTCAGCTACCACACGTACTGGTCTCAGTGGCTTGCTTGGGAGCATGACCAACAACGTTATGCCGGAAGGTTCTGAATCCCTGGTCATCCTTCCCTTCTTCAGAGAGGGTAGTTTCACATCCCCAGTGACTGTCAAAACTAGGCAAGAGTTTTGCAACCCAATTGCAGCAACTCAGTTGTTGGTTAGGTGCCACGCATATTTTTTCCTACCCCACCCTCCCACCCATGCTCAGGTGTAATTCCTGCTGCTAAGATGGTGAGTTCTTTTCTGATCTGCTGGTCCTTGGACACAAAAAAATCCAAGGTGTTCCAGCAGCAGCCATAGTTTGCAGTCTAATAGAACTAGGATGCTTGCTGCTGTGTCCCCTGGCCAACAGGACTCTCTACTAGAAACCAGGACCTTAACCTGCTATATCCAGGATTGGGGGAATAGGAACCATAACCCTCTCAGGTGGCCGTTCAGAAGGATGACAGTTGAGACCAGTCCACTTCCAACGTTTCCTTCTCAGTCCCAGACAGTCTTCCTGTAGGAGACGGGACACCATCAAAAGATCTTTGATTAAATATATACAATGTATCCTGGAAGGTGGCACTCCATTCTCAAAAAAGCACCTCCTCAAAACTGGTATCCCCCTGTACCTTAAGCAGGTCATTCCAGTCCTCCATTTGGCTGGCTGGATTTTCTGGGTGGGGCATTATGTGGTATGCAGGCTTACTATTGCACCCCCTTCCCTAAAGTAGGACCCCTCATCTGATGTGACAGTGTGTGGAAATCTCTGCTGGCACATCAAGCAGTAATGTGATGGCTGAGGCCACGTTGATCTGCAGAGTAAGTGACTACATATGAAATCACAACTGCACCTTATGGATAATATGTAGTTGAATTTGTCTACTGACAGTCTACTGACATCTTCCAGGACCCATGCAGGATTTGGGGGAACCAACCTGGTAAATTAAATGGGGTACAATGGATCCTTTAGGGTATCATTCATTTGCCCCATCCTCACCCCAGGAGGTAATATTGTTGGCCAGAGATGCACTTTCTGAAGCTTCCAAAAGACTATCCCCACTAAGATAGTCTTTATCCTACAGGATGAGGACCTGATATGGAATTTTGCAAAATACTAAATAAGGCAATCCAATTATCCATTCAGGGATTGGGGAAATGACCATTGGGTGGGCCCACCACAGGATTCATCAAGAAGATTCTGCTGTGAGGCACCCATGCTCTGATTCTGTGGGGCTTCATACTTAGTGACAGAGACTGGCCTGGCACTTCCAAGAAAGAAAGGGGCCAGAAACTCCTATGTACTCCTGGGTAATGTAGAGAAAGTTGTGTTGGCCTGAGGAGCCTGTCATGAGGTGAAATAAACATGCAACTGGGAAGTACACACCAAATCTCCAGTTTAGGGCTCCCTACACGTGCTTCCAATCCATGAGAAACCTCTAGCAAGGGTCAATGTGGGGCCAATTCATCAGGTAAAGACCTGGACCCAGAGCTGCAAGAGGACAAATCAGGAGTTGATCAGACTCAGGCTTTACCCTGAGGGAACAAAGGACATCCCTGTAGAAATCAGGGGACAAGAGACAGTGCAAGGACCAGTGTCCCCCACCTTACCAAAAAAGGCAAGTCGCATAAGCACCCCACCATCATCTGGGAATTCAACCAAGGGAAGAGGTGAAAATCTGAACAATTGAGCAATTGCTCAAAACAGGCTAATTTCAGTTCTTCAACAAACATTTACTGAACACCAAAGATTTGCCAAGCACTATTTTATGGGCTCTGGGTGACCACAGAGGCTGGTCATGTTTTTAGATCATACTGAGAGTACAACAAATTTCATTACATTCATCCCCTTTTCTATCCAAAATGGGAAGCATTTGTAAGAAAGACATTTGCTACAGATAAAATACAGAAGTTGCTTTTTTTTTTTTTTTGACATATGAGTATGTGGGTTTCAGTGTAGATGATATTGTGACCACCCCACCCCAGACCCCTCTGTACATAGCTTTGTTCTCTTATCTCTTCATTTACTCTCTGAACAAATCTATTGTGTGCCAGGCAGGAATCTACGTACTGGGTACATAGTAATGATCAGAATAGACACGGTCCCTACACAGAATCTAAAGAGAGTGGGAGGAAATCAGACACTGAATAAATCATTGCAGAATTGGAAATGGAGACAAACAGCAGTATGAGAGTCAAAAACAGAGCTGTGACTAAGCATACTTTTGGGGCAGTGCAGGGCTGGGGACTATTCCAGAATAGGCTTGGCGGCAGAGTAACAGAAGCTGGGACTTGAAGTTTGAGGAGAAGCCAGTCCTGTGAATTGTCATCAGGACACAGCTTTCCAAGAACTCTCTCAGACAAAAACAGACAGGCTTTTTGGAAAATTCAGACATGTTCTTAGAGAAGATAAAGACACAGTCATTATTAGCATTTCATGGCATAACTTCCGTACCTCACAAAAGTGTATGCACATTTTTTCTGTAATCCTATGTGGTGAATGTCATTTTTTGTATTGTTGAATGTTTTCTTCAACATTAGTTAGAAGGTTACATGGTAATACTTGCATGGATATGCTGTAGTTGAGACAACCAAACCCTTACTTTTGGATATTTAAATTGCCTCTAATTTTATGCTGTTATAAATTGCTCTCTCAAGGACAGTCTTATTATCTTTAAGGTAAATTTCTAGACATAAGTTTGCTGATTCAAAGAGAGTCTGAAATTGGCTGAACCCTGGCATGCTTCATCACTCTGTGGACAATTCGTATTTAGTTGAATACTTTCAGTTAAATGCATGCTCATGGTAAACAATTCTAATAGTAAAAAGCCAGATAATAACAAGTTTCACTATCACCTCCACCTTTCGCACCCCAGCCCTCAATGGCCCAGAGTCTCTTTCTCGGAAGCGATCACAGTTAACTGTTTCTGGTGTTTCTCTGGAAATTTTCTATGTGTATTCAAATGTATGCATCTGAGTGTGTTTGTGTGTGTATATTCTTTTTTTATATATACAAATAGGGTAATATTTTAGATATCGATCTATATTTGTTATTTTCATTTAATAACATATGCTGATGATATTTCTCTATCAGCATATACAGGTTTATCAATTGTTTTTAAAGGGAAGAGTGTTCCATGGCTGCACCATAATTTATTAGCTAAACTTTTATTATTGAATATTTAAGGTGCTCCTTTGTTTGCCTTTTAATATTTTTATTTAGTTATAATTTACATACAGTGAAATACTCAGAGCATAAGTGTTGCTTATTGAGTTTTAAAAATGCATATTCCTATATACCTCATACTCCTATTAAGACACAGACCATTTCCACCATCCCGGAAAATTTCTAGTCATTTCCCAAAAGCCATCCTAGCCCCAGAAAGGCCTATATTCTGATTTATTTTACCACAGATTAGTTTTGCCTGTTCTAGAACTTCCAACGGAAACATATAATATGGACGTTTTTGTGTCTGGCTTCTTGTGCTCAACATAATGTTTTGTTTTGAGATTCATCTATGTTGTCTATTTATTTTAGTAATTTATTTTTGTTTAATGCTAAGTAGTGTTCTATCACATGAGTACACTACAATTTGTTGTCCATTCTCCTGTTGATGGGTATTTGTCCTGTTTTCAGGTATTTGTCCTGTTTTCAGGTTTGGGCTATTATAAATAAAGTTTCTATAAACATTTTAATATAAATCTTATGGTGAGCATTTGTTTCCTTTCTTTTGGGAGTGGAATTGTTGGGTTATCAGGTAGGTGTATGTTCAACTACCAAATTATTTCCACAGTGACTTAATCATTTTGTGCTCCTGCCAGCAATGTATGAGAGTTGCAATGAATCAACATCATCACAATTAATTGTTCACAGACTTTAAACTGGCTACTCTAATAGTTGTCAGGTGGTCTTATTGTGCTTTACATGTGCATTTTCTAATAACCAAAGAGGACAAGGTATTCCAAGGAGAAAAAATAACAATTGTGAAGACCCTAAAGCAGAACAGAGTGCTTTTTGAAAAATTATTATACATGATCTTATAGAAAATACAGATGTAAACATTATTAGCATTTAGCATTTTAAATTATATATTTCCAGATCTCTCTCTCTCTCTCTCTCTCTCTCTCTCTCTCTCTCTCTCTCAAACACACACACACACACACACACACACACACAAACACAAACACATTCTTTATTTAATATAATATGGTGAATATCTGCTATGGACTGACTTTGTCCTCAAAATTAATATGTTGAAACTCTAACTTCCCATGTAATAGTATTTGGAGATGGGGCCTTTGGGAGGTTATTAGATTTGGCTGAGGTCATGAGCTTGGGGTCCAATGATGAGATTAATGTCATTATAAAAAGAGGAAGAGTGTCTTTGCCAAGAACCCAACCATGCTGGACCCTGATCTAAAACGTCCAGCTTCTAGAACCATGAGAAATAAATTTGTTTTTGTTGTTGTTGTTTAAACATACCAATCTATGGTACTGTGTTATAGAGTTCTAAACTGACTAAGCCAATATTTTTTTACATTATTAAATATTCTTTTTCAACATCATATTAACAGCTTTATAGGAGTACATGATATAGATAACCATAATTAGCACAGCCTAATCATGATATTTTCTGCCATCTTGATCCTTCCAAGGTTTATTTAAAATTTGTTACGATAAGATTCGAGTAGTCCTCTCCTAAGAAGTGCTCTTTCTTGGCTTGTGATTGAATGCCCTGGATATTCTGTGAGGCATCTTCTCTCTGGCTGGATGGCATTTCTGTCTTCAGGCAGGCTGTGATGCCAGCATCTCCTGAAGCTCACAACTTCCCAGACCTCTCCTTCCCCAGGCTCCAGGGAGTCCCATCCTATACAACAAGTACATCTTCTATTTGCCAAAAGACTTGGGAGGACCCAAGGCATTTTTCTGGAGCTCTTTCACTGCACAGCTTTCTTCTCTCTCACGTCTCGCCCACAAATTCCAGCTACTTGCAAGCCCCAACCCTGCTTTGCTTGGGCTCCACTTCCCTGCCTTTGCTCCACAGAGGGACTCTAGGCAGAAAACTGAGCTGAGTTGGGCCTAACTTGGGTGTTTCTCTTCTCTGTAGGAACATAGCCTTATACTTCCTGTTTTCTGATAACTGAAAATGGTTGCTTTTTCTATATCATGCAGTTTTGTAGTCACTTAAGCTAGTGGGACAATTCTGGTCCCAGTTACTTTAGCATGACCTAAAATAATTGTCTTGTTTTATTTGTAAAATTGTTCTGCTATTAAAAACAAATCTTCAGTGGACATATATTTAGCTCTGTCTATACAGACACCCCAAATAATTTTCTTAGGCTGCTTCTTAAAAGTAATAATATTGAGTCAAGATATATACCTTATGAAATTTGTCCCCTAATTGTGTTATTCATTTTAGCTATACCCTGGCATGCTTCTTTAATAAATGGGCAATTTTAATTAATTAATTTTACAATTAAAAGAAACTCATGCGTATTGTACACTCTTCCCCCCCTCCACAGAGTCAAGTAGAACTATAATAAAATAGAAATATTTCTCAAGGATCTATATTCATCATCTTTAAAAGAAACTAATGTTAACAGTTCCTTACATATCTTTCAGAATTTTCTAGGTCTATAAACACCTATGTATATTTTTTCCTTTGTTTTATGATACTGATGGGAATACATTATTTGTATTATTGTGTAACTTTTTAAACATTAACAATATATCTTGAATAAATTTCCATATTTGTACAGATTTAGCTATCTCATTTAAAAAAATAGCTCTACTTTCTAGATGTACCATAATTTAATTAATCAATGTCCTATTGATGGACATTTATAGTGTTTCCACTTTTAGTATTTGAAACACTGCTACAAGGAAAATTTTGTGCAGGCCTTCATGTAGATATGAAAATACGTATAACTCTAAGGTAAAGTAAAATTGGTAGGTCGAAATAAGTACGCGTTTTACTTTGTTTGATATTACCAAAACGCTCTCCAAAGAAATTCTACCAAATTTCAATCCCACCAATTGCAGATGAGAGCATCTGTTGACCCACACCCTCTGTATACTGTTACATATGACTTTTCAGTCTTTGCCAATCAGCTAGGTTAAAAAAACTCATTTCTATTTGTTCTTATTTATTTATGAGTAGGGTGGTACTTATTTCACTTTCTTCATATTGATATTTAAATATCAAGTCCCTTGAATAACAAACTTCAGTGAGGCCATGCTGTCTCAGGTAGTTACTGCTAATTTTATGGCACTATGTGAACAAATCTCATGAGCCATGTGATTTACCTTAAGATATTTCTTTTTTAACTTGTATGTTTTTCTGGCATTTATGAGATCCTTATTTTAATGAATTGCATTCTGTCTGTTCTTAATTTACATCATTTTTCTTTATGTGTTTGATTACACCAATATCTCTCCAACTATTATATTTTAAAAAAGGGGGCATGGATTAAGTCCTTCTTAACAACTCTAGTTGTAAGGAAAGCAAAACTCTTTGATCCTTTTTAGACACCTGGATCCTCTTTGACTGCTGTCTGTCATCACCTTACAGTTCTAATTCAACTTGCTTTCCATGTCTGGGAGGGTTAGGGTAGATGTCAGCTCTGTAGGATTGTCAGCTTACTAATAGGAGGATTGTGTTCCTCCTTATTATGAAGGCATCTCAGAGCAAGTATCATTTGTGTGACTATTTAAGAGCTCATTTCTACTTATTGTGGGATTGGACTACAGAGACTTGTTTTTGGGAGCCTGTTCCCAAGTTCCCTCAGGAGGTACCTTGCAAGGTTCTGGAATATGGTGAAAACTGTACTTGAACTTGTGTAGACGGAGCCTCAGATGGAGGCTGCCTCCCACTTCTCCCCTAAATTTTGGGCTCTGGTGGCCCTATTGTGTGCCAATATAATTAACTTACACATGATGTCACAAGAAGGAGAAAACACTATAAATGGCACACAGAGTCTCCAAGGGCTGTAAAATGAAAGGGTTGGTACTGCTGGCAACATTTCTTGGCCAAAAATACATCTATGGCAGAGAAGACAGAGCTGAACTGTAGGTGTGGCCACTCACTTAAATCCATAAGCCCGCACCTCATAAATCTGGGTGATCAGGACATCAGACGTTACCGCCTCCTGTGAATAGACGTTTTTTGGTGAATTCTTAAATAGCCTCTTAGCCTCCATGGTGGCTCCATAATTGTGACCTTATAACAGTTACCATGGAAAGAATTCCTAGATTATAAATAATGACAATGTGAGTTTCCTAGTTACCATGTGTATTTATAAAATGAATTCCAAAGGTACATGACATTTAATTCCAGCCTATTTTTAGAAACTAAAGGATAAAAAAGGAAAATAAGTTTTTTTCAGAAAGAATTGTGCTATATTCCCAAATCTAGTTATAGAGCAGTAGATCTATATGGCTACAAGGAAAAAAATTAAAGATTTGTAGTAATATGCTATTCTTAGGGGGTTAAGAAAGCATTTATAGTAATGCAGATTTCAGTGTTGAGTTACTACGACCATGTATCAGAATAAGATGTATAAAAATTATCTAGGAACAAAAAAGATGTAATGTCCCTCAATTATCTCATCAGACACATAACTTGGGAGGACAGAAATGCCTGCTAGTTTGCACAATACTGTATTAACGAAAACCATTATTTCTCATACAGAGCTCTTGAAAGCAAAACCTTACCTAATCAGAGGAGTCATGAACCAGAAAAGGGGAATGAGTATTTCTAAGGAATATATTACAAAAGAAAAGCCACTAACTGGGCTTTAAATCACTTTTTAATGTGCTGCAGAAATGCAAGTTCAAAAAATATATATAAAAGCAATGGAAATGCAGTAATTTCCATGTCTCGTCTAATATTTTTTTATTTTTTGAACACTATTCCAGTAGACGCTTCAAAGAAGTTTGTGCATAATGTTTCTTCAGCTTGGTTGCAATATCTCATAATAGGGAAATTTTCTCCTTTCTGAATCTTAAATCAAGTCCTATCTTTTTTTCTCATACCCTGAAGCATGAAGATCAGGAACTTAATAACTGGAACTTCTAGCATTAAAATTCTTTTCTCTCTATGTATATTTAATGTATCATATATTATATATTTGTAAGTTCTTTGGTTCACTTTCAAGTATTTATTGAACACTATATTAGTTTTCTATGGCTACTATAGCAAAGTACTACCAAACTTTGTGGCTTAAAAGAACACAAATTTAGTATCTAACAGTTCTGTAAGTCTGAAGTCTGACACACTCTCACTGGGCTAAAATCAAGGTTTGGAAGGGCTGCATTCTTTTGGGAGGCTCAAGGGGAGAATCTGTTTTCAGGCACCCACATTCTTTGGCCCATGGTCCTGTTCCTCCATTTTCAACGTCAGCAATGGGGGGTTGAGTCCCTCTTATATTACATCACTCTGCTCTCTTCCATCCTCAAATGTCCTTCCCACTCCTGCCTCTCTCTCCCTTTGATTGGGCCCCCTGTGATTATACTGGGCTCAATTTGATAGTCCAGAATAATCTCCTCATCTTAAGGTCCTTAACTTCATCATATCTGCAAAGTGTCTTTACCACTGAAGTAACGTATCCACAGGTTTAGGGAATTGGGACATGGACATCTCAGCCTAATATCTCTCATGGTTACAAGGTAGTTGCCACACATCCAAGCATCACAAGCATGATTATAATTGTCCTTTATTTCCCTGAGGGTTTTTTTGTTTTTGTTTTTGTTTTAGAGCAAAGAAATATTCCACAAATACCCCAGCAAATCTGTTCTTAACATCATTGGCTACAATTAGACCACATGCCCTTGGGTAAACTCAGTTCTAAAAAGAAGAATCTGCCTCCAGGGTTGGCTTGAGTTAAGCAAAAGCCACCCCAGGAATGGCAGTTGTACTCACCCTGACCTGAATTCACAGCCTTTTTAAAAAGACCGTAATCTTTTTTAGGAAGGCAAACTGGCCATGGGTCGGGGGCAGGTAACCCACAGTTTCTGCCCTTCTTGGAATTCAAGAAGTGTGAGATATGATACAGTCAAGGAACCTCCAACTGGAAGAGTATTGTAAGTCTCTTTTGAATAAGGTGAACTGATCCTTTTGGCACACCAACCTTTCTTTCTAGATAATTTAAAGATCATCTCCTTCCTATTTGGATCTCACAACAGCTAACAAAATTTCACAATATTTCAAGCCTCAGTTGCAATTCATAAGAAGAGTTAGAAAAGTGCCAGTACCTTCTTTCTACTCTAATTTTTTCAGCATCCACTAAATGTACTATTTCAAGCTAAAACTTCAAATAAAGAAACCTTAGTATGGGGCTAGCTTATTTATTTATTTTTCTCTTCGGCTTATTTTTGGATATATGCTGACTTTTCTAAATATGTTTATAAAACTCTGTAGTTCTTTATTATTTTTAATTCAAGCTTAAAAATGTACCCTTGTCACTAGGTATTTGATGTAAAAAGGCAATTTCAATTTGAAAAAGCAAAGGCAAATAGTTCCTGAGGCATATTAGTGTTTTATTATGGGCATAATTCTTCTTTCTGATCTATACTCTGATTATCTATTCAGAGGAAGCACTTAGTCTCCACTTAAAACATAGGAAGCCTTTCCATTACCATCAACTGGAAGATTGTAAGCCAAGCAACAGACTTGGTAAGCACAATACAAGTGCCCTCAAGCAAGAGATGAAGCTTCAACATTCCCCCCAGTCATTCCAGGAGAAATTCTTTTCTTTTTCTTTTTCTTAATAATCAATCACAAAAATAGTTTTCCAGTGCTTAAAATAAGAGTAGCAGAGTGAAGTTTCTATTGGAAAGGAAGGAAGGAAGGAGAGAGAGAGAGAGAGAGAGAGAGAGAGAGAGAGAGAGAGAGAGAGAGAGAGAGAAAAGGAAGGAAGGAAGGAAGGAAGGAAGGAAGGAAGGAAGGAAGGAAGGAAGGAAGGAAGGAAGGAAGGAAAGAAAGAAAGAAAGAAAGAAAGAAAGAAAGAAAGAAAGAAAGAAAGAAAGAAAGAAAGAAAGAAAGAAAGAAAGAAAGAAAGAAAGAAAGAAAGAAAGAAAGAAAGAAAGAAAGAAACTCAGTTTAGGCTAAAAATAGCAACTCACATGCCAAGGTACATCCGTTGAGTGTTTACTTACAATGAATCTTTAACAGACACCACAGTGATTAGAGTACAGCCTTACCCTTGTGAAGTCAACAAAACACAGGCCAACGACTTTCTCCAATCATAGAATGCTTTAATCAGCTCTCAGGAAAAGAATCTGGTGTGAGACATAGCAACGTTCTTATAGCCACGCAGAGCAGATGTGGGTTTACATGAATAACTCATGGAAAGCTAGAAATATTCCAGAAATTCAATAAATGTTTTGTGCTGATATTGCCTATAGTCACCAGGAAAGTATGGTCCTTGGTTCTGCATCACATGATTCTGGAAAAATGTTCCCTGAAATCTTACGTTCATTGAAATAAAATGTTATGACCCCTCCCTCACGTGTAATTTTTTGGTAAGAATAAGAAAGTATTACTGCAATCTGAGAAACTTTGACATGTTTGATTTTGATGCCTGACTTCAGCATAGCTATTTCTCCTAATGTCAATCCACAAGCAGGCCATGGAAAATGGGTCCAGCCACAGCAGAGTTGATGTGTTGCCATGAAAATACAACACTCAGATCTCCTGCTGCAGGGAGTTTAAATGACTGATGCTCCCAGCTGCTGCCTTTCTGGATCAGCCACCACCATCACTTCCCACAGGCTTTTCACAGATGACTAAACACTAATTATGCAAGACTCCTCTACTGGGGAACTTTAGATCAATACTCCCCACTGTCCTTGCCAACCTTCTCTTAGAACTGCACTGTGGTCCAAGACTCTTTGTACCCAGTCCGTATTCCCTTCTTTTCTCCTTTCACAGGTGTCAGACCTGTTTCATGGTCTACATGATCTCCTCACCATATCCTGCACCCACCCCAAGCAATCTCTCAAATCTCTAATCTTGTCTTCGAGTCTGTCTAGATAGAGCTGAACAAATTCACCTTGCTTCCAATAAGTTCATCAAAAGGCACCATACTTGAACAGAATGTGAAGTCTCTGTTGAATAATAAAGACTAAAATATGTTCAACATATGAATTATAGAATGTTTAAGAAGTCAAATTTTATCATAGTCCAATAAATGCACAAAGCTAACAAGGAATTGGCCAACAAAGTTCCTTTAATAACTAGATATTGTGAACTTGTAAATGTTCTATAACTTGTTTCGGAGGAAAATAGATCAGCTCAGTACATGGGTCCCAGCTGACAAAGAACTGGTATTGAACTACAGTCCCATTGGGATGACGCTGGAAGTCAATGGTGAGGGGAAATCCTCCCAATGGGCAGAGTTTCAGGTGTTTCACCTGGTTATCCAGACTGTGTAGAAAGAGAAGTGGGCAAGGCAAGAACTCATAGCGACTCATTGGCAATGGCAAATAGTTTGGCTACTTGGTCAGGGATGTGGAAGAAAAAGATTGAAATAAATATTGTGTATAAAACAGTACAGGAAAATGCAAGAAGATATATCTATAAGTAAGCAAAGTATGCAAATCTTCATATTGCACATTAATGCCCACCGTATGGATTAATTTCCACCAGAGACTATCCACCGTGGAAGAAATACTGAACAGCCATGTAGACAGAAAGACTTGGCTAGGTGATGTAAGCTAGTGTCTATCTTTGGTTACCCTAGCTCTGGCACAATGAGCACATGAGTGGAGTGTCAGGAATTGAGGCTATGTTGGCCCAACATCAAAGTCTTCCCTTCTTTATGGCTAATTTACTACTGCTGTTGCAGAATATTCAACCTGATAATAACAGAGACCAATGATGAGTTCCCCAGCCCCCCAGTATGGCGCCAACCCTTGAGGAGGCCAATGAGCCTCTTGGTAGCAAATTGATTTCTCTGGATGTCACAACAATTTATCTTGCCTGACATTGACATATATTCTGGCTATGGGTTGCCTTTTCTACCTTGTAGGACCTCAACCAACACCACTGTTCAAGGATTTGTAGAAGTTCAATCGTTTGACTACATCATGTTGGACAAAGAAGCCATATTACAGTGAAGTTGATGAACTTTACTGTGAACATGTGCCACAGTGGTCCTCTCATGTACCATACCACCCACAAGACTGCTGACCTGATAGGGCAATGGGGCAACCTCTTGAAGGCAGAGCTGAGGTGTAAGTTTGGAAGTGATACCATTTGATAATGCGACACCATTGTCCATTACATATCACACATCCCAAATCAAATACCACTGTAAGATGTTGGGTCCCCAGTAGGTAGGATGCATGCTTCTAAGAACCAAGGTGTGGAAATTGGAGTAGCCCCATTTTCTCTTGTTCCCAGTGGCTTGCTAAGAGAATTTGTTCTTCTTGTCCATGAAACTAGATACTGTGGGTTTAGAGGTGGATCACTTCCATCATGATACACAGAAAGAGTCCCATGAAACTTTCAGCTATGCATCTTACCCAGTCACTTCAAGCTCCTTGTGCCAAGAGACCAGCAGACAAGGAAAAGAGGCACAGTCTACACAAAGGTAATTGACTGTGGTCATCAAGAGGAACTAGGATTCTACCACAAATGATGGCAGGTAAAAAATATATTTAGTACCCAGGTGATCCACTGGAGCATCTCTTAAGTCCCTGCTCAGTTTTGATGGTAACTGTCAAATGCAGCAACCACAGCCTGAGGAAGACCTCGGGCTGGATCTCCTTAGGGATGATGGTCGGGTTCACAGGTCAGCTGCAAGGACCAAAAGATCTAGAGTGAGTAGTAAAGGAGGAAGGCATTAGTATCAGTGGAAGGCCTATGACCATCTGTAGCAATGTGATCTGTACTTTGTAACAGTAGTCTGACTCTTGATAAGATTCCAAAAAAAACCCCAACCAGAACCTTGGAAGAGCTGTTCCCAGTGGGGTAAATGGATGAGGCTAGGAGAGCAGATCAAGCGTTCCAAGGAGGGGACTGCAGTGGATGCTATAAGAGTGCCTCCCAGGCCTCCTTCCAGGGCAGGGGTACTCATTCCCCCAGCTGCCAGAAGTGTTTCCAGCCAAATGCCTCTCTGATAAATGGTCTTGGCTGAAGGGGAGGTTAGAAAGGAAAGCTAGATTATGTTCTCTACAAACTGCAGTCCTGTTTTCAGGTTGATGAGTTTTAGGAAGGATTGCATAAAGAATTTGAGGATCTTGAAACTGATTTTTTTTTAATGCTACCTATTTGCTCCAAACCACATGGAAAATGTTTGTGTATCTCTAAGGGTACTTATACCTACTTCAATTTAGAGACTACTTATCATCATCTGTTCTCACCTAGAATATCTCAACATCATCCATTCTGGAATCCTGATATACACTTTCATCTCCATTTCCTTGCCCCCAGCGTTATGGTTATTGCAGCCAGATGGATATTTTATAAATTAAAGTCATGCCTTTTCTCTGCTAATCCCTTCCAGATGGTTTCTCATGGTTCTTGGGATAAAGAAGCAAATTCTCAGCATCATCTACTGGCCTTGCATGCCTCAGATCTTCCCGGACCTTGCAGTCTCCCCTGCACTCACCATGGAGGAGCCCCCATGAACATGCAATTCCCTCTCTCCTACTTAGTGCTTCCCTCTCACTGCTTACCTTCTGGAATGCTCTTTTCTCCTTCCCTATTTACCTCCTGGGCTCTACTCAAATTGCAGGTCTTCAAGTGAAATTTTGCTTTCTAGGGAAACTTTTCCAGATCCCAGAGAAGTTAAATCTTCTGTAACAAAGGTCACTGTTTGTCCTGATTTATCGAGGGAGTTCAGGTTTTTTACCCGTTGTCTGGTTACAGCCCCCTTTCATTTGCTGATTTAAAGCATCTGGTCTCCCAACCTATAATCCACTTTAATTACACACTGTGCTTGTGCTTTATCAGAATTACCTCAACTATTGAAAATATGTATTATGTTATTTTTTTAGTACCTGTTTCCTTAGAGAAATTGTAAGAACTATGAAGACAATATGTCTATCGTGTCTGTCATTGAATTCCCAATATATGGCGGAATTACTGGCTCATGGTAGATGCTCAACAAATATATCTTGAATGAATGAGAGATTGACTGAAAAATTGGGGCATTGAAATATTATCCAATTACTTTCACCAAGAAAGAACTATGTCAGTTTATACTCCCACCTATTATTTATGACAATATTCCAACAGGCCCAATAGTGTTAAATGCTAGCCTTTAAAAAAATTAACAAGGATAAAATGGTTGCAGCCTTTAAAAAAATTAACAAGGATAAAATTAACAAGGATAAAATGGTTTAATTTGCATTTCTTTGATAGCTAGGAAGATAGACATTTCCTCCTTACTATTTATATTCCATTCATATCCTGAGCTTTTTCATTTATTGTGGTCTTTGTTGTTATTATATTTGTGAACAGTTTGTTATAAATATTAACCTTTATCTGGTTTATTTGATGCAAACTGGATATGACAGTTATTCTCAAATATTGTTTTCTTTAATTTCTATTGCATTTTATCTTTTGCATTATTAACATTTTTATAGTAAAGAGTCTGTTAACCATTTCTTTCATAATTTCATTTCTTATCTGGCATACTTTTTTCAACTTTGTGAGAAATTAAAAAAATATTTTTCATGGTTTTCCATAAATTCTTGGTTATTTTTTAAGCTCTTATTCAAAGTTTATTTTGACATTTAATATGAAATGTGGATTTAAATAATTTTCTTTCCATTTTCTTTGGCTACATAATAACTTTGAAATATAGCTAGTTACAGATGAACTTTAGTCCAGCTCCTTCTAATTCATAACTCTTGCAACACATGCAAAGTACTGAGATGCTGTTGTGTGTGCAAATACCATGAGGATGAGGGGAGCATAATGAGACAAGTCTCTGGGAAGAAATCTAGAAAGGCGAGTACACACCCATCCTGTGGATTTTGATATGTGTATGAACATTAATGGAGTTCAATAGTACTTTTTTGTGGGAGGATACATAAAGTTTTTAAGTCAAAAGTGTTCTGTAGAACAGCAGAAAGTGTAGTATGTGGTTTATGTAAATGACAAATTGATTTGGGGGAGCTTTTCCTTGTAAATAAGATGGTCATCTTAATAAATGATGTACAATGAGGAATCTGCTCATTAACAACAAGGTTTGTCCACAGGTATTGGTAGATAATGTCTTAGTTGGGTAAGGGTAGAGGGGAAGCAAGTGGGAAACAGATGGACTTCAGATGGAAGTCAAAGATGACAATATTAGCCTGACAATCTTAAGTCATATCTTTTTATTTGTTAATTTTTTATACCTGCTGATACTTTCTAGACTAGCATACACACCTTTGTGAGGACATGCATGCATTTTGAAGGTGAATGGTATCCGGGCGAAAATCTGTGCTTATGTAAGTGCACAAGGCTGGCCCAAAGGAATGTCCACCCTCATTCAGAGCAGCTGATCCAACTGAATCAAAATGGTGGCTCAGAGATGTATGTAAAGTGGTACATTAAAAACAGATGGGAGTGGGATAGGGCAAGGTTACCTATAGCTGAAATTCCACACATTCTTAGTCAATGTACAGCATATTCAAGTCTGTGCAACAAAAGTACACCCTTTTAGACCAAGTTGAAACATAGCAGCATTGATTAACCATTTGTTGTCAAAGAGCGCATTCCTATATCTGACTTCTGATCATTGGTTTCCAAAAGCCTCATAATAAGCCTCATTTTTATTATTTCTCTCAGGGAACTGAGTAGATCCCAGCCCATTTTTTTCATTTATTTGAAATAAAGATTAGGTTTCTTATTTGTTTTATTGCTTTCATTCTTGAGAGAAAAAAATGATGAATGCGTTTTTTGAGCAAAGAATGGAGATAGGAATTCTCCATTAGCCACCATATAGTTGTATTTCTACCTCCCTTTCTGGTTACTGGATCACAATTTACTTTATGGATATGAATATTGCCATTCCTTTCTGCATAATGATTGTTGTGCTGCTTTCTCAGCTCTGCTGACCTTGTTCTTTATATGTGACAGTGATTTCATTCAGATAGTGTTACAAAACGCCAAACTTGCACATAAAAATAGAAATCGTAAAAAGAAAAAATATATATCAATTGTCATTTGCTTATCTTTTAAGATCAAGGAGAATATTTTTTAGTAACTAATACATTGTAACCTAAAAGTCAGACTCAGGCAATATTGAATCCTGCTTTGAAAAAGTGTCCCCCAAGTTTTGCTTGCCCCCTCGTAACATGTATATCATTCATTCAACAAGTCTTTACTGATTATGCCAACTGCCATAATAGGTTTTGGCATTATAGCACTAAACAAAACAGACAGAAATCCCTTCCCCTGTGTCTGAGCCCTGGATACTCAGTAAATGGGATCTGCCATATACACCCATCCAATGTATTGACAGTGTCCAAGTATGTCTCTTATTATCCTTCCTCCCAGCCATTTTGGGGAGAATTTTAATAGTGCATAAAATTTAAAGTGTTAATAAAATGTCTAAGAGATCAAGGCTGTTCCCAGAAGATGTTGCAGTGCTTAAAATGAAGCTAAGCTAATGCCCCTGTGGCTGATGCTTACCATGGCGTCCTCCATATTTCTATAAAACAGAGAACTCGTATTTGGCTGTTGGACCTTCAAGTCACGATTTGGGCTCAAGCCACCATCATTTCTTTTAAATAATCTTTGATAATCCAGTATCTACACCAAGTCAAATATTGTCATATCTAACATTTAAGTATTTTAGAGATTAAGTATTTTGTACTCAGAAGAGAAAGAAAACCATTACGGAGCACTTACCAGGCCTATGCTAGACCCATTCACGTATGTTACCAAGTTTAATTACTACTACCGCCCCCACTGGGAATAGTTGTTTGTTTTTTTAAATATACATACTTTGTCCAAAACCTATGTAATTAGAGTCATTAAGAATTTCCACAAGGGCAAGATCAGAAATAAGAAGAGCTGACCTAAGGAATCATGAGTGGGAGTGGGAGTGGGAGCCTTTCTCTCTTCTCCATGGACCCAGGGGAGGGCTGTAAATCCCTAACACAGGAACCCAAGGAAGGGGCTCAAACTGGGATCCAACTTCAGGCTCAGTTTATGAGAAGACAGAAAGGAAAAAAAGGAGGTGGCCGGATGGTGGCCTTATCAGATTCACCACCTTGTGCCCATGAGTCCAACATGAGAAGCACAGTTAGAAATAGGGCTTAGCCCTTGGCAGCAGGTCTGACAAGAATGGGGTGAGGATAGGCAGTAAGTGAGTGCTTAGAAACAAGAACAGTGTCCCAGGGCTCCAGAGAATCAAAAAGACAGAAGCCTTGGACAAACTCTTTGCCTGGAGGAGTGAAAAGCTTTCTGATGGGTCTCTGCATGGCACTTCAGCCCCAGATGTGAGATAACAAAAGATTACTTTCCAAGGGTGCCCAGATGGCTCAGTTGGTTTGAGTGCAAATTAACAATAGGTTGCTGGTTCAATTCCTGCATGGGATGGTGGGCTGCTCCTCCTGCAACTAAAAGTTGAAAACGGTGAGTGGATTTGGAGCTGAGCTGCACCCTCCACAACTAGATTGAGGGACAATGACTTGGAGCTGATGGACCCTGGAGAAACACACTGTTCTCAAAGATTTCCGAATAAAATAAAATTTAAAAAATTATTTTCCAACCCCATTTTTTTGTGGGGTAAAAACTAATATGCAGTCATTGTCTCTGGACCTGAGGAGAAGCCTTGTATGTTCTCAGTGATTTTTGGTGATTAATGGAAATTGCTTCAGCCCAAGAAAGAACTGAGAGAGTTAAAATTTAAACCCAGATCTACCTAAATGTGATTCCATGAAATAAAAGCTATAATGCTTAGCTTCCATCTTACCAAACGGGAGTGAGAATTGATGTTGACTAGGCCCTGAACTAATGTTGTGCTAAACAGGGTCTAGTTCACCAAATTAGCACAAGGGAACACAAGCGAGAAATTCTGAAATAGGTGGGAGGGATGTTGGAAGTTTGGAAAGGTATTTTTAAGCTGTTGAAGTCACTGATGATGGTATATATCTGAGGTCAGGGGCCAATGGATGAGGAGAAGGACTGGAGAAAACTTTAGGAGAATGATTCAGACTGGGATTCTCAAGACTTCAGGGATTGTACAACCTCATTGTTTGATTTTCTACCACCACACATCCCCTGAACAAACCTCTTTCACCAGTAAATTTGAATAAATTTTTTAAACTTAATGTGCATTAAAATACATTTTAGTGATAATAGACTGACATGTTTATAATAAATATAATTAGAAATGTATTGTGTTATTGCAAAGCAAGAATGGAAGTCACAAATGTTCCAGTTTAATGCCACTGTGAATAAATAGAAGAATTTATGCTGATTGGCTAAAATTTTTGTCCTCACATTTGAAATTTTTTTTTTTTAATTAAAATCAAATGCCGGTCAGTAACGGTGTGCCTTCTCAGTCCAGAAATGCATTATCTTGACTGAAGTTTATCTGTCTTTGTCTGTCTTTCCTGAAGACAAACGAGCCTGGACCTGAAGGCTGTCTTCTTGATCTTATTAGTCAAAGTAACTCTCACACTTGATAAAGGAAGCAAGAGATCTATACCAAAAGAAATGCATTTTTGGCAGATTCTGATGTTTTTTCATAATTCCTATGGCCCACTACTGGCTTTTCTGCTGACCTCCACATATGTTTTTTAACTTGCAACCAACGAAAAGGGTCTTCTCTTTCCAAGTGTTTCACCCTAAGATGTTGAGAAGGGCTGCCCTTCAAGCATTTACTTGGTCTCACCTCTCTGAAGCTTAAGTGTGGGACCAGCTTCCATAACTGGCACATATCCATATAGTCCCATTTCATCTGACTTTATTCAATTCTAATCTAGCAGCTAATCTTATCTGAAGAAGGGAACACAGCAAGAGGAAGATGACCAGGGCAGTGTACATTTATAAACAGACATTTGGGGGCGTGGGTAATGTCTCTTGTGAATTCATTACTAAATTGATAAAATAATGTTGCATGAAATGCTGGTATTTAGTATGCTTGGCTAGGCTAAGCAATAGAAAGGAAGATCAGAGAAAGAAAACGCTACATTCAACGATCAAACCATTGCTGTGTTCATAAATTTTCACATGTCACAACCTCAGTTACAAAACCTATAGTTCTAAGTGAAGAAAGGTACTGATCTCACTGTTGCCGGTGTCATTTTAAGGAATTGAGAAGAAGAAACAACAACAGCAATAACAGTAACAACAACAAAAACAGAAATCTTAGCTATTAAATAGTATTATTCTTGGTCCGTAAACGCAGAATAAAATGATTTTGGATAAATAGAGTAAGGAAGTCTAAGAAGCCCAGTTTCAGCACAATGTTCACTGACATGCTGTCTTTCCACTATAACCACCAGCTATTTCTGGCTTAGTATCAAAAATGATCATTTGAACGGGCCACAGTGTTAATTTGTCAAATAAATAATTTCCTAGTTTTTCTGATTTTGCCTACGTGATCAGATTCTCTTTGAGAACATTGTGGTCAAACATTTGGTAACCGAGTTTACACAAGGATATTCTCTCAGAACCTATTTGTTTACCTGTTTGTTCTTTTCATTTGTTTCTTTAACAAATGCTTATTGTGCCAAGCACTGTGCTTTGTGTAAAAGAAAGTAGAAAGAGCAAAAGCAGGTTCTGTCAGTTGCAAATACGTATGTCAGCTGTACCCGTCATTCAGCAAACAGCAATGGATTTGTTTTGTTTTGTTTTTTTGTAAGCTGGAAATGCTGTCTCTCTCTGTGGTCTGAGTACAGAGCTGTTGGTTACAAGTTTTACCCTTTTATTTGCTTGTTTCATGGCCTTGAGCCATAACCTCCTTCAATTTCCTCATCTATATAACTTGGAAAAATACCCCTAAACTCTCAAGGATTAACCAGTTAGGGATTTCAAAGGATTTGAAAATCTCTTTCATGGTTTCTCTGTTATTATTTTATTAGGAGTCTTATTAATATGCTTCATCTGTTGTAGTTTTGTAAATTATAAGCAATAAATGATCTGTCCTTTGTTACATTTACACTATTGATCTTTATTCTTGATTAAATTTACTGTTAAATTCCACTCTTGGGATTTTCCTTTCCATTTCAAAGAATTTCTCGGCGTAGAGAAGGCCGTGCCTTCACATGTCCACTCCCAAAATAAAGTGTTTTTGTGGTTTTTAAGTGTTTTACATAATTTCAATACAGAGGAGGGCAAATTTGCTGGGTATAGGGAGGGAGAGAGAGAGAGAGAGAGAGAGAGAGAGAGAGAGAGAGAGAGAGAGAGAGAGAGAACATACTTAAATACTCCTTACAACAGATGAGAGGCCTAATAACAAATATAAAAAAGATAGTTCAATGTATTTGTCTATGTTGAAGACAGTAAAACAGGATTGATAAATAAAACATTCTAATAAAATTCATGAAGCCATAAACATATCTACTATCTGTGTACAGGAGCACATAAATGTAATGAAAATAGTTTCTTAACTGTAGTTAAGTAATGAATTATATGAGTGAGCAATTTTTACAGTAAAACTTTGTTTATAATAATGTGTTTTTTAATGATCCCTAACTTCTAATTAATGCAAAATAAACCACCCACCTAGCACATTCTATCCAAATTACCATTCTACCAAATTACATATCCAAATTACCTGTGCCTCGTAAAAGACTTATTCTTTATTGCATGTTAAAATCACGAGTATATGAAAATTCCTTTCACTGACAGTATTTTCTAGAGTTTACTGATAATACATATTTGTGTGTTCTATTAGCTTACCATTTATTTTCATGAGTTATGCCAAAACTTTATTCCTTTATAGCACCATGAAAAGAATATTTTCCCCTTTCTTAGACCAAAACACATTTTTAATTCAAGAATTTCATGGCTCTTCCATTTAATGCTCAAACACGTTCATCCTGTTATACAGTGTATCCTAGGAATAATTCCTGGAATGGCAAGCCCCATCCCTGCCTTTTTGTTTTCAAAGCAATTTTATTTACTTATAAAACCCTCCAAAGGGCACAAGTGGCACCACAGCCCTCTGCCCAGCTGTTACCTCTGTGCATGCTGATGAGCACCTCATTCTACATTAACAGGGTTGTGTCTAGGGTAAAATACGGTGTCGTGGTGTGACAGTGATCTATGTAATCAAGGAGAGGTTTCCATTTGATGCTTCAGAAGGTGCAAGGAAGGCAGTTCTCTTGGCTTTCCCTCCCAGGGCTGACGGGGTTAATATCGGTCGGTTGGTGGTATGAATTCATGCACTGAAACACAGCATTCTGGGTTCCTGACTAAAATAGTGTCTCCCCTAATTTTTTGGTCCTTCCTACCCCTTTTCATGTATCAGAGAGAAAGAGAAAGAGACCATTGCATCAAAATTGGCCTTACTGCAAGGTGTGATAAGGTTTTTGAAGGAAAGATAGGGTGCTGTGATGGAGAATAACAATGGAATCTACTTGAGGCAAGGAGGCCTTTTAAGCTGGGATGTAAATACAAAGATCACAGTCCTGTGACACGCAGAAGGGAATGTTCCCAAGTGAAGGAAAAGCAAATAAAAATGTGCTTATGAAATAAAATCTATCACGTCCAAGGAGAAAAAAATGATGCTCTCTAAAGGCCTGACATCAAGTATAGCTAAGGTGACTACAGGTTTTTGATCTCTCAATGTCTATCAGTAGCCCAAAGCTACTAAGCTTACTAAAGCCCGAAGCAGTAAAGTGAAAATGACAAAGGTGATTTAAATTTCTATTGGTGTAGATAGGAAGTGTCTGCAAATCCAATTGCCCACCTTGGAGATGCAGGAATATCAGAACAGGCCATCAGGAATTCTGTTTATAGTAGATATAAAAACACAGAATAGATCGAAGGTGCCCCAGGCAGAGGCAGGAAAGACAAAAGAAATGGAGGGATGCTGTAGGTCATCCCAGAACTCCAAAGGAAGCTGGTGGGAAAAGACTTGAGGTACGTGGGGACATATCTAGGGTCAAAGTTTCTGTTCAGGCCAAAGAGCACTGACAATGAATGACCCTCCAGATCAAGTCCTGGGATATGTGCATCTCAATGGACTTAAATAAACAAAAAGAACAAACAGCCTTTGGGGAAAAAATTAAAATATTTATTCACTGTCATACCAAACCTTTGAAAATTTGGCTAAGAGAGCTCTTCATGTAATTTCATTATGGTATGCCTTTGTGTTGTTTTCTTTAGGCTTTTTTATGTTGGTTGAATTACTTGGAGCACTGATTTTATAGTTTTCACCAAATTTGGGAAACTTTTGCCCATTAATTTTTCAAATAGTTTTTCTGTTCCTCTTCTCTTCTCTCCTTTGGGGACTCCAATTATACATATATAAGACTTCTTAAAATTGACCTACAGATCAATGACACTCTTTATTTTTTTGTCAGTCTTTTTTCTCTGCTTCATTTTGGATAGTTTCTTTCGCTGTGCTTTGAAATTCACCAATCTTTTCCTCTGCAATGATGAGCCTGTTACTAATCTCACCTAGTATAATTTTTCTACTCAGATATTATAGTTTTCATCACTAGAAGTTTGATTTGACTCAGTTTTACATCTTCTGAGTCTCTGCCTCAATTTTTGCTCAATGCTCAAAAACATGCTCAGTTTTTCCTGTAGTTTCTTGTATTCTACAGTATTCCTGTAGAATACTGTTATAACAAATGTTTTAATGTCTTTATTAATAATTGTATTGTTTGTGTCATTTTCAGATCTGTTTTGAGTCTCTTTCAATCTGTCTGCTTCTTTTCATACTGATAAATTTTTTTATTGAATGATAGACATTGTGTATTTCATCCGTGATGGATATTTCTATTCTTATACATATCCTTGGTCTTTGTTCTAGGACACAGTAATGTTACTTGGGAACAGTTTGGACTTTTCAGGTCTTGCTTTCAGTGGGACCAAAGGAGAGTTTATTCCAGGGATATGTATGCCCAGTCCTCAGGCAAACTCCCACTCAGTACCCTACTGATACCCCATGAATTAAAAGTATTTTTTTCTCTGGATGGTGGGAACACATGCTATTCCTTGTGCAAACAGGGACTGTTTCCTTGATTCTTTCAGGTAGTGCTTTTCCCAGATGAGAGTAGTTTCCTTATGAGCAATGACCCTCAGATGAAGATTCCAGGGGACCCCCCGACAGATTTTCAGAATGCATTCTCCCTCTCTCTCTCTCTCTCTCTCTCTCTCTCTCCCTCTCCCTCTCCCTCTCCCTCTCCCTCTCCCTCTCCCTCTCCCTCTCCCTCTCCCTCTCGCTCTCCTTCTCCCTCTCCCTCTCCCGCTCTCACTCTCGCTCTGTTTTCCCAGGTACCTATAGGGGCTACTCCATCCACTTTCACCTCTGAATTCTCAGTTCCATCTCCTCAATTCAGCGAAATAGTCAGGTTTCTCCTGGGGAATCATTTTCTTACACTGAACCTGAAGACTCTCCTGATAGTAAGTGGTAGCAATACAGGCTGCATTCTGTTTGTTTCCTTTCTCTAAGGACCGCTGTCCTGCACTAGATGATATCCAATACCAGAAAACCTTGTTTCATATTTTTGACTGTTTCTTCTATTGTTTTGAGTAGAACAGAAATCCAGTCCCTGTAACTTCATCCTGGTTAGAAGAATAATCAAAATAATCAATATTTGTTTTTCTAAATTTATATAAAGGTAAGTGCAAGGAGAAGATAGATGGAGAAGAGAATTATTTTTTTAAAAAAACTGCATCAAATAATGACAAAATTAAATAAAATAGCACAGAGAACATTATAATATATATTCACAGCTATCAGTGTGACAATCTCTATTCTAAGTACGTATACGAATTATCTAACTTAATATTTCAAGCAATCTTTTGAGGTAGGTACTTTTCAAAACTCTCATTTTACGGATGCAAAAACAAAGATAGAGAAATTAGGTAAATTTCCCAAGAAATTGAACCTAGTTCATCTAACTTTAGAGTCTGTATTCTAGTAGTGCAAAAAAGAAAGAAAGAGAGAGAGAGAGAGACAGACAGACAGACAGACAGACGGACAGAAAGAGAGAGAGAGAGAGAAAACCTTAAAAAGTCAGAATAGTAGTAGCAACTAAGACCTTAAGGGAAAAAGGTAAATATAGACTTACATTGACTTTGTTAGATATCCAGTATTATCATAATTATTAATCACACCCTTGCTTTTCCAAGGCCAGAACATTCTGGGGAAATAGCTATATATCATTATGAAATCATATATTACTTTACTGCCTCCACCCCTGCAGGCACACTTTTCTCTAATTCTCTGAAGATTGTCATCCAAAAACCTTAATCTTTGTTTCTAAAATATTCTAACATTTTAGACAGCAACAAAAAGTTTCCTCTTTTCCATGAATTTTGTGAGCTCTTTGTGCCCAATGCACCTGTCAAAATCAGTACACTTCACTATATAAATATATAGACAGATAAATATTATATGTCCACAAATTTTATATAATAGTTCAGTTAGGAATGTTTTTTTTAAGTGAACGAGATTCACCCAGTCTGTTTTTTTTTTTACAGTCCATCTCTGGCACTTAAATCTGATGTGTGGAAGTCATACGATACCAATTCAATGGTATTGGTGGATTTCATTTACCATTTCCTATCTTTTGAGCTTTGATGTAAATTTGTGCAGGCCATTGTAGTAGATGGAATGTAAACTTGTGATGGAATGCAGAGGGACAAAATGTTTATGAATTTTGTGTTTGAAAGACTCCACATATCCTGCAAAAGAGGTCTGAGCTCATCCAGCAAGTGTAACAGCAGCTGTAGCAACCTCCAGCCAGGACAGGCAAACCCTTTATTAATCACATGTTTTCTGCACTATGGGTATAAACCCCTCTCCAAGTCATCCCAGGAAGTCTCTTTGGTCACGTGTCTTTCATCACAGGGTTGACATCCCTGCATTGGAGACCTTTCTTTAAGAGTCATTGGATAATTTAGTAACACATACACACAAAAATGTGTATAGCACAATATTTACTGAGGAGGATACATATAACTCAAATCCCATGATTTGAGGAGGAAAAAAGAATGATTCATAGTAGCTCAAGATTCAAAGTTATGGTAACTCTATAGGAAATACTCACAGATTAGAAAGTGTATCACATCAGTCAAGACAGTCTAAGGTACACTGCTAATTAACGAATACCCCTCACCTCTTAGGGATTATGACACCACAGTTTTATTTCTTGCTCATGTTCTATGTCTATCTGGACTCAACTTTGGCTCTGTTTGGTGTTATCTTCAATCTGGGACCTAGTCTGATGGAGCCACTCTCTGGGATGCTGTCAGTCTTGATGTAGAGGGAAAAGAGAGATAAAGGGAACCATGAGCTAACTTTTGAGGCTTCTGCCCAAAGACAATGTATGTCATTCCTTTCACACTACATTGTTCACACAAGTGACATGCCACTCAGCAAGGGGGGTGCTGGGCTTACGGAATTCTCCAAATTATCCTATCAGAAGAAACATTTACTGTTTCATGGCCAAGCCTGACCGCCATTGGCAAAGAAGTATAATGTCCCCAGGAAAGAAAAATGAATATTTGAACAATAAAAAAAAATCTACCTCAGGAAGTAAGGACTTTCCCCATTGCAACAGTCTTTACATGTGACTTTGAGTACTTGGCCTTACATTCTCCCAAGAGATAGTAGAGTTGCAAATTACAAGGCCCTAAACATAGAAGAAAAATACTAGTGCATATGGAATTGCAAGAATTGGCATTGGAGTAACTAACTCGTTGCTCCTATCAGGACATAGGTTGGTGAGAAAGAGCTACCGACCCAAAGATGACATAAACAAGGCAGCAGGACCCTCAGTTCCTGTGTTGGCAGTTATCATGTGTGTCTAAGTTATTCAGACTGGCATTCGCGGGTAATGCTCAACTCCACCCTGTCTTGTCCATATAATGCAGCTGTGAAATATTCAGAACATAGATGTCAGTCAATAAAGAGAATAAAAGCTGTGCTCTTATCAGGGACTTGAATAACGGTGTTCTATCAGTTTAAGGACCTCACAACCCAGGAGAAACAAGGTAAATAAAGTTAAATTGTCTCATTTAAGAAACTGAGATTATTTTATTCACATAAAAATGTCTTAGATGAAAAAAATATATAATTGCTGAGACCATAGATAACGCCATGACAGAAGCTCTCTGAATCAGTAGCAAGTTTCAAAAGCTTCATTTCCCTTTTCTGAATGTGGTGCTCAAGACCAATTTAGCTATAGAATTAGGAACAAAAAGCTGCATAGAAAATTACAGAGTGGAACCTACAGGAAAAGGCTGACTTGGAGAAGAATTGTGGATGGTGTGAATGATTTTGAAAGCACAACATGCAGCATAGAAATGTTTTAATTGTCCTGTGTGGCCATTATGGACAACCAATGCATGCTGAAGCATTAAAAACTGCCCTGCAAAGTGTGTCAGGTTATCAGGTCAGAGCCTCAGGCTGGCCAACCATCAATTCTAGAAAATGTCACTTCCTGGAAAGCTTTTCCTCACTGGAGGTGGGGCTCTACACTGAAGGGCTCAACTATTATTGTTGTTGTAATTGCATTCTTGTTATACGTCATTACAAGTAGCACACTGGAACATGTGTATGCTGTGCAAAGCGTTTTTTTACAAGCGTTAATTTCTGACGAGAATATCAAGAAGCATGTCTCTCTTTCTTTCTAATTATATATATACATATATAAAATACATTTTGAAATTATGATTTTCATAATTATGGAAACTATGTAACCACATGTAATGTGTCTACCTATTATGTTAATTTTATGAGAAGACCATGCTAAATCAGAGAAGACTATAACAACAAAATCCAATGCAGTATTTTAAACACCCAAGTCTATCAATGTTAGTTTGAATATATTAAGCACAGTCATGATTGTTAAGGGATAAGGAGAGCACCAAGGGCCATGCCGCAGTAGACAGTCATTTTATGGGATGGGCAGAAGAAGAGACCAAAGGAAATGAGAAAACACAAAGCAGAGAAATCAAGAAAGTACAATCAGGAATAAGGAATTCATCACGTATCAAATGAAATAAAGCGAAAATTGAAAATAGGCCACCTATCTGCTACGTCAGTGACTTTTTAGAGTGATTTGAAGAGAGTTGTGGGCCAAGTTCACTTGTAGTATCTGGACAGTTCAACCCCCCTGTCTGTTCACATCAGGTGTGAACTGGTGCCAGGTAGGGTAGACAGGTACTACACATCAATCCTGGCCTCGTGGAGCTCTGCTCTAACTCTGATTTCCTAGACCATGACCCACGATAAGAAATGCATTTTATGCATTGCAAAACCTCATGTGTGGGTGTGCATTCACCCATACATACACAACCCACTAGAATGAAAAGTGTTTTTAAGTAATACCTGTCTTTATCAAATGTGATAAATGCTGACTTTTGTTTCTATTCTATTTCACTAAAATCATAGTGATCATGACCAACTAAAATAATTCTGTCATTATTGACTGGTTTGCTACCAGTGTTTGAGAAACAGATGTGGGTGCCCAGAGCAGGAGAAAGAGGGCCAGCAGCACATGTCAACACCACCTTCAGTGAGCTTTCTGCCAGAATTCCTGAGGGGCGCTACAGAGCTGGGGTGTGAGAACATTGGTCCTCAGGGAGCAGGAGACTTGGGAGCTCTGAGGACCCAGGGGAGTAGATTCTGTTGCATGAACTGCAGGTTTCAGTGAGGGGAAGACAAGGGGAAGATGGAGAGGGAAGTGGAGGGCAAGGTCAGTGAGAGGAGCTGGCCTCTACATGGGATTCCAGCCCAATGCTGCAGCTGAGAGAAAATGGTGACTAGGGATCGCCAATCCCAAGGTTCTCTTCCCTGCAGGGTGCCTTCACTTTAATCTAAAGGCATTAGCTGAAGCCATGGAACCAGGCCTTCTCTCAAGGGTGCAATTACCCAAGGATAGAGTGATTGTAGCAGAGGGTGCAGATGGAGAAGACAGGGTGCCCCGGGCACCAGAGGTTGTGGAAATATGGAGGAGCAAGCGAGACATGCTTTCTCTCATTTCTTTACCCTCTCCTACCTTCATTCTGCTCTTACAAACTTGCCATTGATTTTGTTACTGTGTGCTTTTCCTTGGTGCCACAGGCAAAAGTTGGAATGTCCATGAATCTCCTAGGACTTGACAGAAGCATAGGAAAGGCAGGCATGTTCTGACATCGAGTACCTTCTCCATCTACTCTCTTTGGTCCAGAGGATGCCGGCTTCCTGCACACTCCCACCCCTTTACCCAAGTCCTGCCGTATCCTAACAGAAGGTGAGCAACATACACTCTATGTATACTAGATATTCAAGGGGCATTTCTGTAATCTCCCTGAGGCTACATCTTGTGCTACCAAAGTTCAAAAACTAACATACAAGGAGGTGAAGTAGAGCATCCCAGGAGCGCCTTCAGCTCTGCAGGGGACACCAAATAACTGAGGTCTCTCTCTTCATCCCTCCTGGGGCACATGCATGCACAGTGCATGCTCAGACACTCACTGGCACTTGTCCACTTAGGACTGTCCATGTTCCAAGTTGCACACTTTCCAGCTTCATTATTCTCCTGGCTTCTTTTTTCCTTTCTGCTTCCAGATGACCTGGCAGTGAACCCAGGGCTGAATCCTTTGGCTGTTTTCTATTTAGTATTCTATCATGGTCTCTCCTTGGTTACTGTGTTTATGGTGGAGAAGGTTCCACAGAGAGAGAAGGACAGTGAAACAGGAGCAGTGGATAAAGGATGTTAACAAACAAAAAAAGACACATCACTTCATGGTCTTGCTCAGAGCCAAACCATTCTCCTCCAACATGTGCAAATGCAAGGAGAGATATTTTCTGTTCATACTAAATACAAAACCATTTATATTTTCTGTTCATACTCAATACAAAACCATTTACAGGCCCACTGACCACAGAAATCACAAATGAGTCAGCTACATCCTATCCTCTTGAAGTCAGAAGTAAGGCCCAAGATTTTTCACTTTCTAAGTTTTTCTCAAGTATATAGTCCAAAGAACACTTCAATAAGATCAAAGATTGATTCCCAAATAGAGGTCAAACATGCTCAAATATGCCATCTCTTGCAGAGAGAGAGAGAGAGAGAGAGAGAGAGAGAGAGAGAGAGAGAGAGAGAGAGAGAGAGAGAGAGAGAGAAATTCTAGAAAATAAAACACTTCACACATTATTACTTTGATATAAATATTGATTTTGTGGAGAAATTGTGATGCTGAGCACAGAATCTCACCTAATAGGTAACATTTGTTGAGCATTTGTATCACAATATAAGAGAGAAGCTATTAGCTCCATTTTTTAAAGAAGAAATAGAGGGACACAGAGACTAACGTGTCTAAAAATACAGGTGATGCATGGCAGAACCAGGAAGGGAACCTAGTTCATCTTGCCAGTCTGCATGCATATCTACAGAAACATATCTTCTCAGCATTTAACACCCAACTCCAAGGAGCTGAGAACCACTGTTTATTATTGGTCCTATAATTATTGTCTTACAGTGTCGCTTTGTAAGTAGAATATAATGAATTGAACATTGTTATCTCAAAAACAAGCAGATACTATCTATCAGGAAGAGAGCATATGAAAATAAAAAGGCAATCATCTAAATTAACTCCCCACGCTACTGGATAAACTAGCTTCATAGGAAGACTTAGAAAAATTGCTTTGTTCATTAACAAATGTAGGGGAAGTGACAGAAATTGGCCATACTGCCCTTTTTTGACAAAACACCTCTCCTGGTGAAACATTGTTTGCACAAGTCCAAACCAGTTAAACTCATTGGGCATCAAATGCTTCATCAGTTTATCATCATATCCATCAATGGGTTTGTTGGGTGGAAAAAGAAAACTCATTCGATTTTTCTATTTGTCGGCAAGGATACGGGATTAAATGGGAGTAAGCTGTAGGTATTTTATTTTTGGGCAGAGGAAAACAATCCAAGCTCTGTCTGTTATCCCTTTGGCTTTCTCTTTTCTCTCACCTGGAAACTTCGATGTAAAAAATATTATCAATTTCCAAACAGTTCTGAAAACCAAGCAACATATGCTTGAAGGATTCAGTTTATAAGAAATAGACACATCACCTTTTTCAAGGAAAAAAAAACCACTTTTATTTTACTGGGATTAAGATAGTCAACATATAATACGGTTGCTTAGAAACTTTCCTTTCTCACACACAAATGCAATATAAAATAGCTTCGAACAAAGGGATCAAGTGTCACTAAAGAAAGATATCTTTCCAATAACCAAATCATTTGCCAAAGGTGACATGTCCTTTAATATCTGTCCTCAAAGACAATCTTTTGTCTTATACTGTGGACACAAACTGGAGCCTACACTGATATTTTACTTTTGCTGTTTGTCTTAGAAACACTTCCAATCACTTTGCTTCCTAATTCATAACACAAGCTTAAGGAATCTAGATTATATTTAAGGATCTTCTATAAAGTTTTCTTCTTTGCCAATGCTGTTAGAAAATGTTGTGGTGGAACTGTTGGAGCGCGCGCTCTTCTGCTGCATTTTAAACTGAGATTTGACTAGTCAAAAATCTATAGGACATGGGATTATAATAGCATGCCTCTCACGTTCCAGACCTCACAGGTGAGCATTCAGAATTGGTTCAATTATACCTGCAAATGGCAATGCTTAATTTTAGGTCTTTCCTTCAGGGGTAAACATCTTTGAGTGGTTTACCTCTATTTTCAAATTGGTTGGAATACTGATCAAGATTCAGAAAAACAGTTAACTGGCTGTGATCCCAGGTTTCTGAAGTTTCCGAGGCTTTAATCTCACTCTTCACCTCTGGCTCTTTTTGGCATTCTCTTAGGGACAATATTCAGTGTAGAGCCAGTGCCTAGGACATCTGAAGTGTTCTTTATATATTTGCTAAATAAATGTAGGAATGAATGTATGTTATGTTTCATAGTAACTTTTTATTTTTGTATTATAGATTTTTTAAATCCCTTTCATTGTAAAATAAAGCCTCTATTCAGAATAGCACCCAGGACAAAGGTGTAGCTTAGTAAACTACCCACCATTCAGGTACAGAATAGACATTTGTTAGAACACTTCCATGAAGTCTGTTCCCTTCAAAAACCCTCCCTACACCCTAACTTTTGTGGTAATCACTTCCTTATATTTCTTTGTGAGTTATTCACCAAGTGTGCATATTAAGCTTTCCCATTTTAAAAAATGATTTATATTTTAAGTTTCTTTTAATTTGCATTACTTATATTAATTGTTCATCCCTTTATTTTCCCATTAATTAAACGAGAAAAATCTGGGATACAATATACAGTCTCCCACAACAGAATCTCCAGTTTGTTTTTTTTTAAAAAATTATGAATAAATAAAAACATTTTTCCTTAGCACACATCTCCCTTTCTCTAACTTTCTCTTCTCCCCTCCTCACTCCTTATCAGTAAACATTTAAATGATTTTTAATCCCAGACCAATAGCACTTTAAAACAGAGTAATTTCTTCTTTGAAGTGTTTACACAAAATACAAAAAAAAATTATTATTTATTAAATAATAACAACTCCTTTAAAATCTGGCTGTGAAATTTTAAATTAGCAGTGATAATTGGGCCTTAAACTTGCAATTATTTTCTTGTGTGTAAAAGCACCAAACAAATGATTTTTGTGATGACAGAACCTGCTTTCTTTCATTTGGTGATTTTGAATACAACTAAATAATCTTTGTAAACTTTGATAATGCACATCACATGTGAATTGTAATAAAACTAATTGGTTTCATTAGTTTTCTTTTGCTAAGGTAAACTATTTTCCTTGGATATTATATTATATCATAATTTCTATTGACTGCCCATGGGAAAAAGAAATTGCTCTTAAGATACTACACACCTTTTTGTTGATATGAAATGTATAGTTTGTATTACATGGTCACATAGATTTAGGTCAGGTGTGAGTAATGTGGAAACATATCTCAGGCAGTTAAGAATGAACAGAGGCCCCATAAGTTGGATTCTGCTAAATATGTATTTTCAAATTAGGCACACTTTTCTTCCAGAAATCTCCTGGGTAAGACTTCTTACCAAAAAAAGTAATCTATGTGAGGACAGAGTCCCAAAGAGCAGTTTCCAGGCTCTCCGCCTCGTGTGGAAAGGTGCTGGCTCGGGTAGTAGATGGCCGTCAGCTGTGGCTAATTGGCCGTCAGCTATAACCAGTGAGCCATTGGCCACTAATATAACTGCCGTTATATAGCAGAAAATGGGGGCTAGCAAGAAGATGTGGCTGAGCTAGCAAGAGCAGATTGCAGAGAGGCGGATGCGGCCAGCGAGACTATAGTGGTATGACTCCCCTATCTATGACTCCGTGGGTGTTCCTTTTTGGTCTCACCATATCCTGCATTCTTATGTGGGGAACGGGACCAGAGGCCCCGCAGGCCGCCCCGCATGACATCTAGATTAACAGAAATCTAGATAGTGATACGGTGGAATGATTGAGGACTTATACTGGTATGGACTCCATAATCTTCTTAATTTGTTAAAATGGAGGTTCATTATCAACACTATTTTAGCTATACTTATTGAGCATATTCTAGGTACTTGTCATGCAGGGTGTCATGCGGCCTCTCAGCTCCTGCTCCCTGCAAAAGAACGCAGGACATGGTGAGGCCAAAAAGGAACACCCACAGAGCCATAGATAGGGGAGTCATACCACTATATTCTCCCTGGTGACTGGGCTGGAGACAAAGGAATTAAGAGCCACACGATCCACAACCTGCCATCTGCTTCTCTGTCAACCAACCTCACTTGCTAACTGCAATCCACACTTGCCAGCCACCATCAACTGCTAGCGTAGCCATGGCAGTTATGTTAGTGGCCAATGGCTCACTGGTTACAGCTGACGGCCATCCAATCACAGTTTATGGACATTTACTTCCTGAGCCAGCACCTTTCCATGTGAGGCCGAGAGCCTGGAAACTGCACTCCTGGCTCTGTCCCTACAGTACTTTACTTATTTAATTCTCACAATACCCCTATGAGGTAGCTATTTTTTATTATTGTAATTATACAGATGAAGAAACAACGACAACCTGAGATCCAAAATGGCAGCGTAGATATAAACACTGTGCTTGCCTCATCCCATGAACACATCAAAATTACAACTAAATTATAGAACAACCAACTTGGAGAACCATCTGAAGTCTAACTGAACAGAATTTTTATAACTAAGGATATAAAGAAGAAGCCACATCGAGACTGGTAGGAAGGGTAGAGACACAAAACAAGCCAGCCCCAAACCTCTGTGTGGTGGATGAAAATTACAAGGGATATCTTGGCCACAGAGGTTCCCCCCAGAGGAGAAAGGAATCCAGCCCCACACCAGCCTCCCCAGCCAAAAGTACTGGTGCCAGGAAGAAGAACCTCCACAACTTCTGGCTACAAAAACCAGTGAGGATTCACTGGGTAAGACAGAAGGAGGCAGGAAACCCAGACATACACTCAAATGGCCCGGGCAGGCACTCACCTTGGGCTCCAGTGGAGGGACGCTGACTCTGGGGGTGTCAGAGACATATGGGGAGAGACTGAGTTGTGTAACTTCAGGGTGAGAACTGGACAGTTGGTCCCAATTTCCCCTGTGTGAGGAGCTCTTCTCATGCAGCCAACAGGTGGGCGCCATCTTTCCTGTGCTAGTCCCGCCCCCACAGGCCAAATCTGAATCTGATTGGCCTGGTGAGCTTCACTGCTCCACCCTGCTGACTCACCGGGACCCTGTCTCACCCAACTTGCTTACTGCAGGAGGCTTTATCAGCAGCTGAACCTACGGGAGCCAGCAGGTGGCAGCAGGCCTTGGAGTGTCCTGGCTTTTTGCAGAGCTACCCCAGACCTGGTACTGGCGGCAGGCATCCTCAGTTCACAGTGTGGATTCTCCCATGTGCCTCTAGGTACAGCACAGGCAGCAACCAACCAACTGTGGATGGCTTTGTAGCTCCTATAAGTTACTCTCTGGGCGGTCACAGGCAGTGGGTGACTGGGCCCTGCATTGGAGCCCTTTCCAAGAGGACCCAAAACCAACATGCTTGGAGGTTGGCGTCACAGCAGAGCACCACCCAATTAGCCCCACAAAAGCGTTTCAACAGGCACCAGAGAGCACTGGGGCAAATTCTGCTCTGTGGGGTAAGCTCCCCCCTCCCCCCCCCCCCCGTAAGCTGTGGATGTGGCCAAACCCACAGCCAATCAGCCTGAGGGTCAATCCCACCCACTGACATGCCAACAGCAATCAAAGCTCAGCTAGAAAGGGGACATGCACAACACACAAAAGGGACACTCCTAGAGCACCTGGCTCAGGTGACCAGAGAGACTATGCCACTGGGCCCCACAGGACCCCTACTACATAAGGCCACCTGGCCAAGACTGGGAGACATAGGAGCCCTACCTAATACATAGAAACAAACAGAGAGGCAGCCAAAATGAGGAAACAAAGAAATGCATCCCAAATGAAAGAGGAAAAAAACCCAGAAAAAGAATTAAACAAAATGGAGGCAAGCAACTTACCAGAGTTCAAAACAATGGTTTTGAACCATTTGTAAGGATGCTCAGGGAACTTAGTGAGAACTTTAACAACGAGATAGCAAGCATCAAAACCAATATAGAAACCATACAAAAGAACCAGTCAAACGTGAAGACTATAATAACTGAAATAAAGAATGCACTAATAGGAATCACCAGCAGACTAGATGGGTAGAGGATTGAATCAGAAATTTGGAAGATAAGGTGGCAGAAAACACTCAATCAGAACAGAAAAAAGAATCCAAAAAGGTGAGGATAGTTTAAGAGACCTCTGGGATAACATGAAGAATCACAACAGGAACATCATAGAAGCACCAGAAGAAGAAGAGGGAAAGTGAGGGATTGAGAATCTACTTGAAGAAATAATGACTGAAAACTTTTCTAACCTGGTGAAGGAAATAGACATACAAGCCCAGGAAGTGCAGAGAGTCCCCAAAAACATGAACCCAAACAGGCCCACACTAAGACACATTATAACTAAAATGGCAAAGGATAAAGAAAAATAGAGAATCCTAAAAGCAGCAAGAGAAAAGCAGTTAGTTACCTACATGGGAGCCCCCATAAAACTGTCAGCTGATTACTCAACAGAAACTTTACAGGCAAGAAGGGACTGGCACAAAATATTCAAACTGATGAAAAACAAGGATCTACAACCAAAGGTACTCTACCCTGCAAAGCTATCATTTAGAATCAAAAGACAGATAAAGAGCTTCCCAGACAAAAAGAGTTAAAGGAGCTCATCACCACCAAACCAGTATTACAGGGAATTTAGAGGAACTTCTTTGAGATCGAACGAAAGAGAGAGTAAGAGAGAGAGAGAGAGAGAGAGAGAGAGAGAGAGAGAGAGAGAGAGAGAGAGAGAGGGAAATATGAATAATAAGATGATAAAAACTACATATCTATCAACAACTGATTTCAATGTAAATGGATTAAATGCTCCGATCAAAAACATAAGGTGGCCGAATGGATAAGAAAACAAAACCTTTACACATGCTGCCTACAAGAGTCTCACTTCAGATTGAAAGACACACACAGATTGAAAGTAAAGGGATGGAAAAAGTTATTTCATGAAAATGGAAATAAAATTAAAAAAAAAAAATCTGGGGTAGCAATACTTATACCAGACGAAATAGACTTTAAAACAAAGGCTATAACAAGAGACAAAGAAGGACCCAGTAATCCTACTTCCTGGTATTTATCCGAAGAAACCCAGTACGCTACTTTGAGGGAATGTGTGCATTCATATGTTCATTGCAGCATTGTTACAGTGGCCAAAATGTGGAGGCAGCCTGGGTGTGGATAAAGAATGGATAAAGAAGAGGTGGTACATAGGAGTATATACAGTGGAATATTGCTTGGCCAGGGAAGGGGAGGGGTTTTGCCATCAGTGGTGGCATGGATGGACCTGGAGGGTACTGTGTTGAGTGTGGTATGTCAGACAGTGAAAAACAGATGCAATGTGACTTTGCTTATATGTGGAATCTAAAGAACAAAATAAACAAACAAAACAGAAACAGACTCATAGATACAGAGAACACTTTGGTGATTTCCAGATGGGAGGGGTGTTGGGGTGGTGGGTGAAAAAGGAGAAGGGATTAAGAAGTACAGATTGGTAGTTACAAAATAACCATGGGGATGTAAAGTAAAGAATAGGGAATATAGTCAATAACATGGTAGTAACTATGAATAGTGCCAGGTGGGTACTAGACTAGTCAGGGGGATCACTTCTTAAGTTGTATAAATATCTAACCACATGTTGTACATCTGAAATTAATGTAAACTAATGTTGAATGTCAACTTCAATTGAAAAAATTAAAAAGTGACAAAAGGAGAAGGGCAATAAGTGGTCCAAATTTCCAGGTATAAAACAAATAAGTCAGAGGGATGTAATGTACAGCATGGGGAATACAGTCAATAATACTGTGATAGCGTGGTACGGTGTCAGATGGTTGCTGGACTTATTAGGCTGATCACTTCTTTAGGTATATAAATGTTGAATAACTAGTGTGTATACCTGAAACTAATATAATATTGTATGCTAACTATATTTTTAATAAAAATCTTAAAAAGAAATAATGACAAATATTTGTCGTACGACGCACTTTACACATATTAACTCATTTAATTCTTATAACAACTGAAAAGTAGGTGGTTTTGTTTCCCACATTTTACAGGTGAGTTTTTACAGAAAATTAGAGAGACTGTGACATATCCAGTTCTGCAGCTAGTGGGTAACAGCAAGACTTCTCACCCTGTTATATCTAAATGCATCCAGAGAATAAGTTTGTAAGTCTCAAGGCCGCTGGATTAAACTCTGACACAGCCTTCAAAACTCCTTGCATTGGGAATTTTCCCATCTGTTCACAACAAAACTATAAGAGTGTCGATTGTGGAGGATGAAGGAATACAAGAAGCTTTCAGTTATGCTGTTCTTCTACATCTGGTAAAGTAATCTCCATTGAAATGAGATGGATGTTGAACATACACCTAAATCAAGCAATGTTTAACTGTCGAGTCCATGTTGTTTCACTAAAGAATGTCCTCATTTCTGAATAACATCCTGTTCCAAAATATTTCCTCCCGCCAGTGTTACAAATTTCAGATTACTCTTGTCAAGTTTCCTGATTGCTGATCATTCTGGTGACCATCTTCCATATGCAACAGTTATATGGAAGCAGATTTAATGAAGAATATAATGTTAGTACAAAAAAGATACAGGCAGGGCTACATGATTATCATGGGTATATCTGTCATGTTGAAGTGTGGAGAATATCTGGATGAAGGTGTCAATTCTCACTGAAAATAAATATGATTTATTTAGTTAAAATCAAGGCGGACACATCCACACCCAAACCAACTGAGAAAACAGAGCTCGTGTGTGTGTTTGTGGAAACTCCACTAAGCAATCTGGCGATACTGTAATCAAATTTTTCATTCATGTTTCTCTAACTTGGAACATGTCTTTGCTGAATCATTAAGGGTAACTCTCACTGGAATTAAAGTGATAATAAATTAACGTTCTGTGATTTTCAAAGATCAGCCTGTGTGTTTTTCCCTGGTGTTTTCTTCGCAGAGACATTCCCATGTACTGAGGGTAGACTCCTGTCCAGCAGGTCGTCAGTTATCCCTGTGACTGAGAGTGGGCCATCCATTAACCCCTTTGCACCTCAGTCTTACATGGAAAGATCTTATGTGGAAAATAGGATATTGGACCAGCTGATCTCAGAACCTCTTCCAGTCTAATTGAGTGGAACTTGGTGCTACAAATCACAAGATTGGCATTTTACCAGATGTTTTCCCAATGTCACATGTAGTAATGGTAAACAATTTTCTTCTCTACTGTCCTGAAGAAGCCCTATAAGCTGGCATAGGGCTATTACTAAATTTCCCTTTTGACATAGGGATAAATGGAAACATCATGCTCTCCTTTACAAAAGTTATGTAAGAGTAGACACAGGCAGAAAGTACTTAGCCTAAATATTAAGTAGAACTTAATTTTATTTCCCAATTGAGGTGACCTCAAGCTTGGGGTTCTCAGGCAGGCAGGAAGGACTCCCCACCCTCAGCTCTTGTGTCTTTCACCCATCTCTTGGAAATTGTGTTTTTCCATCCAGTTGGAATCTCTCCTCTCCTGAAGGTGTCATCAAATGCCATAATGTACACATATCATATTTGCCAAGGATTGCTTAGCAACAAAACCCTGTGTTCTAACAACTTTCTTTTCATGCTGACAACCTAGATTTCACAGAAATTGTTTTCTAGAAAGTTTTACAGATCAGGAAGAGTGACAAAAGAATGCCTCGTCACAAACACAGACAGGCACTGGCACTGGCTGCCCCGGTTTATCATTTCTGGGTGTGTTGTAGATGTTATTATAATGGCACACTATTCAAGGACAATTTATTTTTAACCACTGGCTATTAATCAGCTGCAGATTGACATCAGTTACCTCATAAAGTTGATGACATAAAGTGCTGTGTTTGTGAAGAAATATCAACTTGATTTTAGCCACAAACATTAAAAGCTAGCATTAAAACTAATGTATTGTCCAGGGAGTATTAGTGCATTAACAATGTTTACTCACCTTTTCAAAAAAGAAGCTACATTATCTTACAAGGGAAAGCTTCATTATAAGAACTAGATTTGTCCTGTGGGGTGATGGATAAAGTACAGTATCTGTTATGTTACTTAATCTCAATTCTTCCACTTAGCTTTACTCATGCTGTATGGGGATAGGAGGCAAATATCGTATGATACATTACAAATTTGAATACTATTACCTGTTTGAATATAATAAATGTTCCTCTTTTAATGATAGGCTCTTATGAAGTGATTTAATATATATGCTTTAATTTAAAAGAGTATCTAATCATGGCTATAACAAAGAACAGAATAGACAAAACTGTTCTTCCTTCTACAAAAGTCATTGCTTCACATTCATTCTTCTACCTACAAATCTTACAATTAACAAATCTTACAGTTAATTGATTTTTCCTCATGTTTCTTCATTGAGGTCATTATGTGATAAGAAAAGAGACGATACTGTTCCTTTTTTTTTTTATACAAGTAATACCTAAAGGTGGATTTAAATTAATCATAGGAGAATTGATCTAAAATCATCCACCAATTTTCCAGAATTCCTCACATCAGCCATTACAATAAATGAACAGAGGTTTCCAGAGGTAACTTTCCAGATCAATTAAAATTTTTTCACAGTTGTCTTTTGCGATATATAGGACTAAATGCTTAAATGACTTGCTTTACACCGAGACCATCTGAGGCTGAAATTATTTAACTGACGGCAGCTCAACAGCAAGTCGATGGGCAAGATGGACTTCATTTTCTCTTCCAATGTAGGTGTTGAAATAGGCCTTCTTTCCAATACTTCCTGACACTGTTTATTTTTGATGATCATTCATTTTCAACATATATTTCTGGGGCATTTGCCATCTGGCAACCTTTAGGCAGAGGTGGGAATTTAGTAAAAAGTCAGGATCGCCTGTTGCTTCCATTCCTCTCTGGTGCAGGGAAAGGTGTCTCCAGCCCAAACAACCAATGCATGAATCAATACGTGAGGTATAATCAGAGTGGTCAGAGCTAGGCAGAAGACAAAACAGTGTAATATTAGTTGCAACTCTCCCTTTGCACAGCTTGTGTCACTCATGAGCTTTGAGAATAAGCTTCACCAAATGGCTTTCTGTTCCTCCGCATGGTCAGGATGGACTCCTAGGAGTTCGCATTTGCACTCCTTGCTTCTCTCCTTCCTTCCCTCCTCCTTGCTTTCTTTTACCTCATGTACCTCCGAGGAGTCAATTTTTGTAAATAATGGTAGTTATGTTTTATAAAGTCACCAAGAACAATGAATTTAGCAAATACGGAACCATTGCTTCTAGGGGAAATATAGGGTTAGGCTCCTGCTAGCCTCTGGCCACAATATTTTTTATCAACCAACGGATACATAACCTTGTTTTTTGTGTGTTTCTGTTTAAATACACTTTGTTTAATATATACTGTTCAGATGCAGAGAGACTTTGATAGAGTTGGTGTAACAGCCAACTCTAACATGAGAACATTTAACTCTTCATTTGGATAGTAAAATGGTGATGTTCTAATTCTGTTATTAGCTGGGTTTTTTTGTTTGTTTTTTCATTCATAAGCCAGAAAATTTTATAAAATAAAACTCTCCCTCATCAACTCTCTGGTTACTGTATTATTTTAGGAAACACAAGATAAATGTTTGACTTTTTCCCTTTATTTGCCAGTTTTCCAAATAGTTGTTTCTCTAGTATCTTCCAAACAAGTAAGAAGGACAACGAGATTAAAAAATAATAATAATAATAGTTATGAACAAATGGATTTAAAAATATATGATGTATTTTGATGCAGTTATTATTAATAATGCTCATAGTATCCACTGGCCAGTGGGGATTACTTCAAGTGGACTCCTAAGTTTTTCTACATTACTTCAGTACTCTTTGATAGCTGCCATGCTATGAGGAAGTCTAAACTCTACCATTTAGTGACACTATCTGGAGAAGTCCTGAGACTTACATCAAGAAATGCCCAGCTGCCCCCAGCAAATCCATGTGTCAACCGTTAGGCAAAGGTGGGAATTTAGTAAAAAGTCAGGATCTCCTGAAGCTTCCATTCCTCTCTGGTGCAGGGAAAGGTGTCTCCAGCCCAAACAGCCAATGCATGAATCAATACGTGAGGTATAATCAGAGTGGTCAGAGCTAGGCAGAAAGCAAAACAGTGTAACATTAGTTGCAACTCTCCCTTAGCACAGCTTGGGATATCCAACTATAAGCCTGGGAGACCCTCAGCTCAAATTGTCTACCTGAGCCCTTCAGCTGATCCACAGAATTTTTGACCCACAGAATCTGAGAGAGATATTAAAATGATTATTGTTTTTTTCAAGTCATTTACTTTTCTGACAGATTTTATAAACCAACAAATAACCAAAACAGAATATATTAACTATATGTGTACACATATGTATGTAAAAATGGGAGATTAAGCCAATATCTATAAAAAAGGCCATCTATAATTCAAAAGAGAGAAAAGGGAATAAGAGTAGTGGAGCTAAGCTTCTTTGTGTATACTATACTTTGTAGATGTAATTTTGGAACTATGTAAATGTTTTATATAATTTACATAATTTTATAAATAAGTACCTAAAAACGAAAAGAAAATGGGATAAATGAACCTAACTGCAGATTAAGATGGTGGCATAATCACACAAAGAGTTATTTCAAGTGACTTATAAAACAGTAATTTCACTGCGCTTTCTCAAGGACATATAATGCAAGGACAAAAAGAACTAAAAAACCATACAAAGCATAAGACCTGAAGCTATTTCACAATCATATTATTAGTAATAATAGTGCTGTTATTTTCTAAAAGAATTATTATGCAATGTATAATAAAGCAAATAAGTAATTCCATCGTTTTATTTAGAAATCAAAATTGATAACATAAAAAAAGTGTAAAATCAAAGACATCTGTCTCGTTGCTTGGAATCTTAGAAACTCAGCTGCTTGATAAAAGTCATCAGTTCTGTCTCCTGAGTTGCCATTGTGAAGGTGATGCAAACCCTCCCATCATACTCCAAAGATGGGAGGCAGAGGAGTGGGGAAACCAGAATATACTTTAACCCTTACTGGGAAGCATGTTGAGGTGACAGCAGTTCTGTTCTCTTTCTACCTCTCCAATGTTTGATAGCGACAGCAGCAGGAGTAAATGGGAGAATGGGGATATGTGAAAACATTAGGAACATGAGGTAAAAGAAAGCAAGGAGGAGGGAAGGAAGGAGAGAAGCAAGGAGGAAAAGATATAGGAAAGGAAAAAAGGAAGGAAAGAGAAACGAAGAAAGAAAAGAAGGAATATAGGAAGGAGGGAAAGAAGGAAGGAGGGAGAGCGGGAAGGAAGAAGGTAAGGAGGGAAGGAAAAGCAAAACATAAGAAAAATAAACAAAATAATAAATAAGTGAACTACTTTTTGATTCAATATCAATTTAAGCCACTTTAATGGCACCAAGAAATGCACATTGCCACTCAATTTACAGTTCCATTCATATCTCAGAGTTTCAAACAATAAGAAACATATCATCTTTGAGAGAATTTGAACCAATTTTATCCTCATCTTAGATATTTAAGGTAAAGCTTAGGCCACACTTTCCTCATTCCCCCAATAAAACACCTGTATGATTATGAAGGTGTCTCCAAAACTGACCATAAAGTTTAAGGACACTTCCAGCTAGGCCCTAAATGGTAGCTCTTTGGCTTGCCTGTGGCAAATGGGTTTCTTGCCTAGATAATCCCTTTTAATTTCAGTTCTCAGTATTAACAAAGCTTGGCATAGTCTACCACCTTTAAAGGGAAAAATGAGACTTACAAGATTGAAGCAATGATTTGCTTGTGTTTACAATACCTTTGTTCCACACAGTTGAACTTTGTACAAGCTTTATGCAAGGGGTTTCCTGTTCTGCTGCAGCCAGGATCCCAGGGCTCTGGCTCTGGAGTGATAACCAGATCTCAGTATGGGCTCCCATAAGGAATTCAGTTGCTAGGCACATCACTGCCCAACAGTCAGAGCGGAGAAGCCAGTGCTTTCCACCATCTACCTATACAGGATTTTAGGGGCAGAGAACATGGTTGCCAAACGGCAACATTATGTTCAGGTTTTGATGTTTTTTTATGGCTCATATTCCAAGGGGTCAGAATTATTGGGCACATCTACGTGTCCAGTGTGAAAGAATTGCAACAACAAACAGGCACAGATCTGGGATAAATATTTTAATCAAGGAGAGACTTTCTTTCACTTTCCTTGGCAACATCCAGCATTTTTCAATAGATTGTTTTTTTTTATAACTCATCCTGAACCATTAGTGATTGTTTCTAAATTTCTGAACTGGCTACAGTGGAACTGGCTGAAATCTGCCTCTACCTGGAGAAAAACTAAAATGAAAAGGATTCAGGACAGTAATTGAAGGAACACTGAAATTGGTACAGATCATCCAGAGGTGGAAGAAATGTGATCTCACTCACATTCCTGAGTTCTTGCCTGACTTCTCCATTCTGCAAAAACTACCTGAAGCCAGTTAGTGTGAGGATATCACTTGAGAACTCTTGTAGTGTGGTAGTGCAAATACTTTAGAGGTAAGGGCTTCTATTATAACAATACCCTCTTCCTTTATGAAAGAGTACTTTAAGCAATCGTGGTCAGAATCATGCTTCTCCATATTCTATTTTTGAAGTGATGCATGTACTCATTCCAACCCATTTCCTGGACTAAGATTGTGAAGATCTTTGTTATCTTTGAGTAAATATGTTTTCTTTCAATCACTACACAAACAATGATTAATATGTACAATATTCTGGAATACCCTTTCTGAACTACATACTTTGGTTTTCTTTAATCTTTCATTCTTCTCATGAAACAGACCTTAAAGATTATTTCTCTTCCAAATGAATACCTGTAACATATCTGTTAGCATCTTGTAAGATTTGAAGAGAGAAAGCAGTATAATAATTAACATTGCAAAAATTTCCATTCTTGTTCCTGTTTATTAAGCATATATTCTTGGAAAGGCCCGTTAAATTATAATGTATATGTTGCATATACATACATATTCTTGGAATTTTACTCAGATTTTTTTGCATAATTTGTAATGCCTTAAAATGCCTACATTTGCATTTGGCTACTCTTCTGAAAATGAGTAGAACCAGCAAAAATAATCAAATTATGAACTATTTAAATATAGAAATTTGAACATACTTGCCCTTTTTTTTCTTTTTCATTTTTCTCAGCTATCATTTGGCCTGAAGTCTGAAAGATTTGTGGAAAGAAAAAAAGAAATCTAAATTACAAAATAGTTTGTATCTTAATTTTTATCTCTTCCTTCTTTGTCCCTTTAGAGTGTAGACTCAATTCTGGCCCGCCTTGGTTTAACCATAGAGGTCATGATGACTCTCAAAGGGCAGCCCTTGTAGGGATTCCTAGGAGATGAGAATGACAGGCATAGGATGGACTGTTTGCTGAAAGGAGGAACATGAAACAATAATAATTTTGTTGTGTCATTCCCTCTTTAAAGCCATTGAATATTCAGTAATTGTGCACCCCCACACACAATTCTCTTGATCAATATTGTCAGAGGTTTATTTTCCCATCTTTTCCAAGAACAAATTTTGGACATTTTTGACCCTCTACTTTATCTTCGTTTGCTATTTCATTTTTATTTCTGCTCTTACCTTTAGTCTTTTTCTTTCCAATTTCTAGGCTTGTATTGCTTTGTTTTCCCTAAATTCTCAAACAGGAAGCTTAACTTATTAATATTTCATTAATTTTCTTATATAATGCTCTGAATTTCCCTGTAAGCCTTACTTGAATTATCCCCCACATATTTTGATATGTGGTATTTTATTGTTTAGTTGAATTCTTTATTTGCATTTTGATTTTCTTTGATATTTGTCATATGAATTAGAAGTTTAAAAATTTTTCTCAATATATACAGTTTTAAAAGTCATTTTCCTTGTTTGATTTACAACTTGATTGCATTATGAACAAAGAATGTGGCCAGCTTTATTTTAATTTTTCAAACTTCATTTAGACTTATTTTGTGGCACAGTACATGATATTTATGTAAATGCTCCTTGCAGTAATGAAAATAATGGTATTCTCAAATTGTTGAGCAGAGTTTTTATTATATGCCCATTAAATTCAGCTTGTTAATTGTGTTGTTTAAATCTTTTTATCTATACAAAATATTTTCTGCCTAACCTATCAATCCTCAACCAAGTTATATGAATATATCTAAACCTGTTAGTGCATCTGCCCATATCTTCCTGTAATTCTATCATTTTTAAAAATATTTTGTAGCTATTTTATTACATCCATAAATATTTGGAATTTTTATACCCTCCTGGGCAATTTAAACTTAAATCGAGATTGAATGACCCTCTTCGTCTGTAATAATGTTTTTTGCTTTTTAGCCTTTTTTCCTGATATTAATATTACTATGTCTAATTTTTTTATTTATATTTGGGGGGGTTATTTGCCTGGCACACAATTTTTTCAATTAATTACCTAAGCATTTCTATATTCTCATGCGTTAGGCGTATTTCTTGCAAAGAACGTATAATTTGATTTTTTAAATCCCATCTGGAAATCTCTTTTTTACCTAGAAAGGTTATTCCTCGTGATTATTCCTCGTGATTATTGTGCTTTCTATTTGTCCTTCTGTTTTATATATCATTTTTTTCTTTTTTTCTTTTTCTTTTATTTTACAGATTGATATATAAAATATATTTAACATATATGTATCTCCACTTAAAATAATAAGTCTAAAGTTAATTCAATGTATCTACTCTTCTCATGAAAGACAGAGACCTTAGGATGCTCTCTTATCATCCTCCATCTTGCTTACCTGCTCTTGTTGTTCAAATGATCTTCCAGTACTAACTTTACCGCAAGAAAGTAGACATTTCAGTTATCATTCCATCCCAATGTAACTTAGACTTTCACACATGCTCCCAGGTAACTTGCTCCCCACACTTTCCTCTGGGATAATTTTCATTCTTTCTGAAGTTGAGTCTTTAGAAATTCTTTTAGGAAGGATGTGGGGTGAAAAATGTTTTCAGTTTTTGTTTTTCAAAAAAGTGTTATTAGTTCACTTTTGATCTTGAGAGCTCATTTTGTCATATACAGAAATTTAGACCAAAATTTATTTTTCCCAATCCTTTAAAGATAGCACGCTACTCTGTTTTGGTATGTGTATTTGGTTTCACTTATTTTAAGCAGTTCTGAAAAATTCTCAGTTTTTAACTCTTCTTTTTCCCTCACATTCTGTTTTCTTGGCCATTTTATATTCTAAGTCAGATCCTTATACTTTGTGAAGTCTTTGAGAATTGAAATAAGTCATTTATGGTTTCTGCTTATTCTCCCTCATAAAGACGTATTTCCTTATGGTGTGATAATTTGTTTTTATTGTGAGCTAATATCTGGCCAAATGTAATATGTGGAAATTCCTAGGGACCAGAATTGAGGGTAATTTTCTCCAGAGGGGATTTGCCTTAAAATATATTCGATGCCACCTGCCTGGAAAATTTTCATATGATGCCTTAGCCTGGGGGTTCTTTGAGCATCGGGTAGTTTACAGTTAAACCCAGATCCTCACGGAACTGAACTTGTAATCACATAATCTCAGAGACTATTTTACCTTTTGGAAAAGGACAGAATTAGAGATGTTCTTTTTCCCTTCAGGTGGTCAAGTTTTCTTCACCCATGTGAATTCACTATGTGAGTTCAACTATGTGACTTTGCAAGCATATTCAAAGCCCAATCTTTCATTCCCCTAAGTGGCTACATTAATCCCCAGAATTAGGTTTCCAGTATTGACATTTGTCCCCAAACTGTGATACATTGGCTTCTATGATTGCCTTCACCCAGCTCTGGTTTCACTTCAGTCATGGTTTTTTCTAGCCCTTAAAGAGTTCTGGGGTGTATGTGTGCATGCGAGTGTGTGTGTGTGTGTGTGTGTGTGTGTGTGTGTGTATGTGTGTGGTGAGCAACAGGTCTTTCCTTCCTTCCTTCCTTCCTTCCTTCCTTCCTTCCTTCCTTCCTTCCTTCCTTCCTTCCTTCCTTCCTTCCCTTTCCTTCCTTTCTTTCCTTTCTTTCTTTCCTTTCTTTCGTGAGTTACTCAGTATGAGGACATTTTAGCAAATCTGGTCTATTCCTCTTCTATCAGCAACTCTTTGCAAAACTCAGCGCTTCTTGTAAAAGAGCAGTTTTGACAGTTGGATCCTATAGTTTGTAATTGATCTTCTGTGTAATGACTGAAGGAAGCTCAGTTAGTGCTGGATATGATAGGATGTGTTAAAAGCAGAGATTGGGCTCAAATAATTGCTTAAACTTCTGTTTGCTTTAATTTCCTCTCTTTCTTGCCAGTGAAGAGAGTTGCATGAGTCAGAGTACACACTAATTACTGGTCTATCCAAGGGCCCTCTTGCTTTATTTTATGTCATTATTTTCCTGTCACTGGTCATCACAGATACAATCTTGTCCATATCAAGGCACTAAATCAAATGTGTTTATTAAATGTCTTTGGATACAAGTGTATCCTTGAAAGACAGAGTATAAATGTGAACTTAACCCACACAAATGATTTTCTGCTACAGATCCTGTTTTGTTTTTTTCACTCAATGGTTTGTTTTCAAGATCTCTCCATGTTGCTAAATTTTGCTTCTCACTGTTGCATAAAATGCAACCATATGTTTTCATCAAATATAAGTATCTGTTCACCTAGGGGTGGACACCTAGGTTTCTTCCAACTCTTCCCACCACAAACAACACTGAACATATCCCCATGTGGACCTGTGTGAGCTTCTCTGATTCATAGAGTGTATGCATGCTTGTCTTTAATAAATGCCACAGAATGCTCTCCAGGATGAATGAACCTGATTTCTTACTCTACCAGGAATGAGGGGGACCATCTACTATTTCATAACTAGTTGAAAGAAAATGGACCATGTTTGGACCAAGTGATAGCAGTGAGAGTGAGGAGAAATTAGATTATGGATGTATTTTAAAACTAGATCCCAGGACTTCTGAGTAGAATCAATATGGGATGTGAAAAAAAGAGGGGAGATAAAGAAACTCAGAGTAACTGAAACTGAGTATCTGGAATTGTCATCAATTCCAGAGATGGAAACAGTGAGCATGAGAACTAGATTTGAGAAGTAAGATGATGGTGGTAACAAAGGGAGGGATTAGCATAGGACATAAGTAGGATAAACCAATGAGACAGAAGGAGAACCAATGGAGAATGCCATCCTGGAAAACAAGAAAAAATGTTTCAAGAAAGGGGGAGGAATGTGCTTTTTCAAATACATTTGGAGGGCCAAGTAAGAGACTAATGACAATAGACAACTGGAATTAGAAAGGAGACAATCAGTGACTTGGGGAAGGGATTTGTGAGGTGAAGCAAACATCTATGTTGAATTGGGTTAAATCCTTATTTCTTTTTTTAAAACAAAAGTTATTTAATATATTTTTGTTTGTTTCTTCCTATGTGTTTTTTTTTAAGTATTATTTTGTTACAGGGTTGCAATTTTATTGGATTAGGACAGAGAATCATGTCCAGAGAAAGTTTAGAATTAACTGAGGTTTTCTTTGTAGTTGAAGGCAGGACGGAGTCCCATGACTATGTCACGTGTCCTTGACAATGTGTACATTCTGGGTTATGTGTACACCTAGTATCACTGCTGTCTATTTTGTCAAATGACCATATTATCAGAACTGTCTCCTTTGTGTCCTTCACAACTGTTTGGGCTTAAATTTCGTTTTGCCTAGTGACAAAACCACCATCTCAAGTTTCTTATGGTTTCTATTTGGTAGCATATGTTTCTTCTATCCCTTTAGTTTAGAAAATGCAGTATATATTTGTTTTCAATGTGTCTCTTCATGACAACTAATTGCTGATTCTGTATTTTGTTTGATTTTTTTTTCGTCATCCACCAAATCTGAGAATATCTGTCATACAGCTGATACTTTCTATTTTGTTTTACTACTAAACTTCATTTTTATTTCTTTTATCCTTATTATTTCTAATTATTTCTTTTCTTCTAGTGGCTTAAAAAGTAATTTATTCTATCTTTAATCTACTTATATTTCTCTTTACTTTAATAAGACCTATAATTTAAACTGTCCTAATAAATTTAGTGAGTCAATCACTTTCTCTATCTCTCCTTAGAATAAGATAGTATTTACCTACTGAGCATGGTCTTTTTCCCAATGATCTTTGAGCTGTTCCTTCACCTGTCTTGCCATTGGACCTCCCCCCGCCCCCCCCCCCCCCCCCGAAAATGCTGCTGTCATCCAGAGTCAGGGTTTCAGATTCCTTCTCTTTCCTGCTGTTGTTGTTACTATTGTTGCTGATGTTGTTTCAGTTTTGGTCAGTCCTTACTGAGAAAACAAGGAAATGTTCTAATGCCTTTACTAACTCTTGCTCCCATATATACAGTGTGCTCATAAATTTATTTCTCTCCTTGTAGGTGCATGTCTTCCTAGTATGTTTTCAAAGAGGAACTTGTGTGGTAAACTTCTGTGGGCCTTTATACCAGAGAATACATTTATTTCATCCTCATGTTAAATAGTATTTATATAGACAGAGATTTGTACATGAGGTTTCCTTCCTCCAACACTTAGAAATGTGACTTACTCGTCTTCCTGCATTCAGTTTGCCATTGGCTAGTCTCATACCAACCTGACTGTTTCTTCTGTAGGGTGATGTGTTTATTCTCTCTGGAACATGTTACAGTGCTTTTTTTTTCTCCTTTCCATTCTAAAATGCCCTCTAACCTATCTAGGTGTGGATTTTCTCTTATCTATTCTGGTTGGCACTCTGTGAGCCCTTTCAATCATAGATCATACATCTTTATTTAATACTGGGAGGTTCTCTGTCATTGTTAATATAATGGTTCATCTCCTCTGTTTGTTATTTTTCTCCTACCATGTTTCCCCGAAAATAAGACCTAGCTGGACCACCAGCTCTACTGCATCTTTTGGAGCAAAATTTAATGTAAGACTCAGTCTTATTTTAACATAACATAAGGCCAGGTTATAAATATAATATAATATAATATAATATAATATAATATAATATAATATAATATAATATAATATAATATAATATAATATACCGGGTCTTATATTAATTTTTGCTCCAAAAGACGTATTAGAGCTGATGGTCTGGCTAAGTCTTACTTTTGGGGAAACACAGTACTTATTTCCCTGTATTAGGGGTTTTGATACTTCAATTTCTTTCCTCCATTTCTCTTAACTTCATTTTTGACTGCTTCCATCTCTTTACCCTATCAGAAGTGCTTTGAAATTTTCTCAATTTTCTGGCTCACTTCTGCATACTTTGACTATAACCATTCTGTTATATCGCCTTCTTCTATACTCTTTACTTCAATTATTATATTTTCTGTACAAAATAGTTCCATTTGTTTTATGTGGTGATGGCTTGCTCCCATCTCATATTTCCAATATGATCCCTTACCTTTCTTTCTGACTTTCAGTCTGTGGGCTCTGGGCCTAGATTTCCTGGTGTGAACTGAGGCTCTAGCTCTTATTAGCTGTGTGATATTCAACAAGATGTTTAACTCTTCTTGGCTTTCATTTCCTCCACCTGCAAAATAGAGATGATTACCAATATCATACATAGAGCTATTGAAAAGAGTAAATGAGGTAAAGTAGGAAAACTTTACCTCATTTACTCTTTCCAATTCGTGACACATATTATTTTACATTAACTTCTGTATCGTCCATTAATTCTAATCTCCCTGCAAAAAGTTATTCAGTCTGTGTTCTTTCTCTTATTGAGTGGTACTGGTCAAATGCCTAGTAATATTTTTTCTGTGGACACATATTCAATGGGTGCTGAATTAGCTCCTGAGTCCCCAGGGAATTCTCACTGCTACTACATTCAGAATCCTACCAATTCTCTGACTTCTGTGCTATAGCCTGGGGTGAGTTCAGAGACAGCACCAGCATTCCAAGTTCATTATCCTTTCATTCTAAGGGGTCTACTCTTCTTTATTTGCATTTAAATTATTGATAGAAAAGAGAGGAATAAAGATGGAAAGTGAAATTCTAGAGTAATGGATCTAGAAGATAGTGTAGAGCTGGAACTGTGGAAAAACATTACCCCCTTAAATGTTATCATTTCCTCCCTGGGCAAATCTTCAACGCACATTCTCAGCTTCATTCTTCCTTCTTTTCTACCAAGGGTTATGTTGTCTCTTTGAACATCTGAGCAAAGGTATCCAGAAGATGGTCGCTGAGGAAAAAAGACTGGAGAGGAAGACAAGGTTTCATCTTAGAAGCAGAAACAGCCTTAGTCATTGTATTGAAGTGAGATGACTTAGCAATAAGAAAAAGCTACCACTCACCTTTTCTGATTATCTACTTGTTTCTTTCATCTCACAATGTTCTACATAAACAATAACCATACATGCAAAGTTGAGTCAAATTATACACGGGAATGTTTCTCTTATGTATTCATAGGGCAATAGACATCACAGTTTGAGATGGATATTCTCAGCCATGCCCATTGTTTCCATATAATTATAAATGCCACCTTCTTTCACTCCCAAGAAAGTGTCCTGGTTTGCATGATCAATTATATCATCACACTATATACTTTACAAGCTAGAAAGAAAATACCACTGGAAATGTAGCATTTAAAGATGACAAAGTGATGTATTTGTCTCCTGTTGCTGCTGTAGTAAATTGCCACAAACTTAGTAGTTTAAAACAACAAAAATGCATTAGCTTATATACTTGTAAAAAGTTTGGAAATCCAAAATGGTTCTCACTGGGCTAAATTCAAGCTGTTTGCAGGGCTGCTTCTTTCTGGGAAAATTCATTCCCTTGCCTTTTCTGGCCTCTAGAGATTGCTGTGTTCCTTGGCTCGTGGCTCCTTCCTCCTTCTTCAAAGCCGGCAATGGTTAGTCCAATGTTTTTCGCATGGTATCACTGAGACGCTGAATCTCTTGTCTCCCTCTTTTGCTCATATTGGGTCCACCCAGAGAATCCGGGATCACCTCTCCAACTTCAGACCCTAAACTGCAAAGTCCCTTTTGCCACGTAATGTCACATAGGCGTGGTTTCTGGGAATTGCAAAGTCCCTTTTGCCATGTAATGTCACATAGGCATGGTTTCTGGGAATTAGGACATGGGTTTTTTAGGAGAAGGAGAGGACATCGTCCGGCCTACTACAGTGCATGCGCAGGCACAGGCAGGAAGCTGTAACAATGGCTTGGTCCACTGGGAAGCAGTGGTGGCTTTCTTCTCCTCGGAGATGAGGTCAGGAAATCCTGACAAGCAGGGCAGTGGGTGGAGGGCATGGAAGGCTCAGATGACCTAGTCCACTGAGGAGTGCATGTCTTTTCAAAGTCCTGAATAAATAACAATACAAACTTTCCATGGAGAATGAATGGAAGAATAAGCATGGACGGGGACTTGGAGAAGAACATTAGTTCCCCGGAACAGGCACCGTGAGTCATCAGCACCCACAGTGAGATTGTGAATAAGCTAAAGCACTAAACACAGCACTAGAAAGGTTACATATGAATATTCAGGGGGTTATTATACTCAAAAAGGAACTGAACAAGTGGTGGGCTGGAACTGAACTGAAAAAAATCATTGTTTTACACTGCCAAGCGCTTTATGCCCCAGTCAAGCTCAAAATTCCTTTGCTGTTTCCTCTTTTGTTGTTTCAGCCTGAGTCTGAGCTTGTGGGAAACTTGTCCCTCCAACAGGAGAACCCCGACCAGAACATGCACGCACCTCAGAAAGCCCACAGCCTGGGCTGGGCTGGGGCTGCCAGATTCCTTAGAGAGCTGGAGCCATAAGGCCGTGAGGGATGATCTGTGTCCCACCTGAGAGATGTGGATTCTTCCAAGCCTTGTGTGACATCCCAGAAAGCAGCTGCAGTAGGATGTGTACTGACCAGCCACTTGCTGGTGCTCTCCAGGCTCTTTTCCTTGGGGCACTGGGGGTCAGAGACATCTGAGTCTCTATTTCTTGTCAGTTGTCTCAGGCTCGCTGTCCCTCACGTGCCTCCTTTAATACTGTTCTTCCTGGTCCAGAAACAGCCAGGAAAGTTTTTCCTTCGAATTTTTCTAGTTAGAAATATTATATATTTATATAAATTGCCTTTTTTGGGGGAAAGCAGATAGATGTTGAAAGGCATTGATTAAACAGAATGCAAAGGAGCACCAATAGTATAACAAATGTTAATGGTCACTTCAAAAAATCCAGGTGGGGTTCTTGTGAGAGCGTCAGATAAGGGATGAAGACATCAAAAAGCAAAACCGGAGAGAAAAATATTTCAAACTAGATTCTGGAATAAAACATTTAGTAATGGAAGTAATGATAAAGTAACAGTGTGTATTTAATATATGTTGGGACTATTCTAAGAATTTTTCTTATCTTACCTTACCTTATCTTATTTGATGCTAATACACTATAAATAGCATTGGTTATTTCCACTTACATGAGATGAAATGGAAGCACAGGGATGTTTAAAATTTTCAAGGGCATTCTTATTAATAAGTGACTGATTTCAGAACATACATTATCGCTTAAATGTCCTCCATCATTGCATGCTTAAAAACTGGATGACATTTAGAAATGGAAACTTCCTGGAAATTTTTAGGCTGTGATAATGTCCTTTTTTTCTCACCAACAGGAACATGTTAAAGAAACTTGAAATATTTGCATCTTGACGTCTTGGTATTCTTTACAGATTAAATCTCTGTAAGGATTTTCAAATATTATAAGAAAATTAATGTCATTTCAGCATTCGTTGTTTAAATGAATTTCTCTTTCATTCAGAGAAAACTTTCATAAGACTCCAAGTCAAAAGGTTTTCCTTATATACATTGGCAGATGCATTAGTTTTTGTTCATTTGTTTGTTTGTTTGTTTTTCTTCCCCTAGAGCTACTGTAGCAAAGAACCACACACTGGGGTGGCTTAAAACAATGAAATGTATTGTCTCTCAGTTCTAGAGGCCAGGAGTCCCAAATCCAGGTATCAGTAGGACTGTTCATCTGGTGGTAGCTGTTCATCCTCGGCAGTCCTTGGATTATAACTGCATGACTCCAATCTCTGCCTCCATCTTCCCATGACCTTCTCCTTGATGCCTGTCTTCACACGGAATTTCCTCTTCTTATAACTACACCAATCATGTTGGATTAGGGCCCACCCTAATGACTTCATCTTAACTTGATTACATCTGTGAAAATCCGCTGGTACTGGGGCTGAGAATTTCAACATATCTTTTTTGGGGGACATAATTCAACCCACAACAGGAAGCTAGAAAGTCTTGCGTATGTTCATTTATTTAACACATATTATATACAGGACTAGCCTAGTATTAGGAATTCAGCTGGGAACAAAATCAGTATCTGCCTCATGGTGATTCCAGCCTAGTGAGAGAGACAAACACATAATCACACGTTTGTATATAACTCAGTTATTACCACTGACCACTCAATTCGGGTAAGACAGGTCAAGGAAGTTCTCCTCAAATTGGAGACACTTCTGTTGTCTTAAAAGGGGAATACAGTTCACAAAAATTGGGAGGGCAGGAAATGGTGTAATCATCTGAGGTGGGAGGGAATAGAGTTTGGTGAGTCCCTAAGACAGGAAGGATCATCAAAAACCAGTGACTTAGCACTGCATGCCAGAGAAGAAGTTAAGAAACTGGGATTAGAAGAGACCAAGGCGGTTAATCCTGTTAGTGTCTTGTAGTCCTGTGGCTGGGCCTCAGTCACCTGGACACGCAGCATATCACAGAGGGCGGGGGTCATCTTAGTTCATTAAGTTGGTCCTCGAGTTGATTCTGTGAAACCTGTCCTGTTCACCTCATTAATTTGAAGGTAATTGGGAAGCCATGGAAGAGCCTTAAGGTGGGACATGAAAAGAGACAGCTGTCTGCATCCTTTTGGAGCTGCCTCTCTTGGGTGGGAAGGGTTGACCCACATCTCTGTGCATGGCTGGGGGCGCCTTTGTGTGTCTTCTTCTTGAACCCTCTGTCAATGCACTCCCATCTGGCATTTTCCTCCTTACATCTCCAGGTCAGAAATCCATACATGGTACATAACCAACACTTGTCAGCAGTAACATAATTCCTGAGCTTACTTACAACAGGACTACAGCGGACATCTTGCTCTTCATCTATAACTACAGTATAGCAGAAAATGAAAGCCAGTCCATCTATTACACCCCACAGACACATATAGAAACTGAGACCAGGGTCACACAGATACTAGTGCCAGATTCTGGATACAAAGCCAAGTGTCCAGGTATCTTCACTGTTTTTTCTTCCTATCACCATACTGCATTCCAGGTTTATGACCCAGTGGAATGAAGTTTATCCGCCTTAATTTAATTGCTCAGTTTGGTTATTTACTATCTACTCCACAAGACAACCTCTTCATGTAGGGAAAACCATCACAATATCTTGCCCATCCTGAGCTCTTCTCCCTCTCAACAAGGTAAGAGTCATCCTCTTGGAGTTGTGTGTGCAAATGTGCCAACTGGAACACCATGAGCTGGAATGTGGGTGACAAATCTGTACCACCCACTCCGTGCCTACTTTTTCACCTTTTACTACTGAGTCACTGTCATATTCCCCCTTTCCACAGCGTCATCCATGTTCTTCCTCTGTGAATCATCTCAGCTTGAGTCAAGCAGCTGCCTTTCAAATACAAACTGTCCATCCCTCACCCATGTGATTTCGAGGTTGTTTCATTGGCTACCAGTTAGTTGAATACATCTATAGTGATCAAAATTTCCCCCGAAAGATTCCTTAGGAAAGGGTATGGTACCCCTCAAATCAACTTGCATTGCTCTCCAGTTGAGTCCCCAAAACAGTTTTAGCTCCTGTGTCTGAATTAAGCATAGGAAGCCTTTTGACTCCATTATACTGTTTAACAGCATCTTTACTCATATCCTCCTTAAAATATCTTCTCTGTGTGAAAATTGACATGTATGGCACAGAAATAGCCCAAGCTGTGACGGCCATAACTAGAGAAAATCAGAACAGCAAATCAGTTGCTGTGAACTGACCATTGCTTCACCTGGCAGGACTAGAGGAAAGACACCAGAGTTCTTGATATCTGGAATGTCTGTGATATTTTATTTCCAGGTTATACTTATAATTTTCCAAATTTATGTTCTCTTTTTTTATGTGTACCTTGAATTATACCTTGACTGAATTATATTTATGTCTACTACTTTTCTTTTTCTTCCTTCCTCTCTTTCTTTCTCCCTTCCTGCCATCTTTCCTTCCTCTGCATTTTCCCAGGTATGTGTCTTCCATTTATCCATTTTTAGACTTAGTGATGTATGGTTGGAGTTTATTTTTTTGTATATATGAAATCCAAGCATTTTTACTTTTTAATAAGGTATTTTAAACCATTCCCATTAATTTTTATAAAATAGTACCAACATATCAATTATCTCATTTTCTGTCTCCTTTCTTATATTTTTCTTTTGTCTTTTCCATTTCTGAATTTCTTCATGCTAGCCAGTATGCTTCCCACCCCTGCATCTTCCAGGCATAGTAGAATTATTTCACTTCCACAATAGTACATATTTCCTTCTTGCCTCATGCCTGACACACTCTCCTCCAACATCTATCATTATTGCCTTCACTTGGCAAATTCTTATTCATCATCGAGGCTCAACTTAATCATTTTGCCCTGGGAAACCTTCCTTAGCCCTCTGTTTCCTGGCGTCCTGTGCTTCCTGATCTGATATGATTACACATTATGTCAAGTTTCTTTGAGACAGTATAAGCCTGTCGTGCCGGGGAACCCTGCTTGCTGCGCCATTTGTTATGCAGGGTGGCCGGTGGGGTCTTTGCTCCCGCTCCCCACATAAGAACGCAGGACATGGTGAGGCCAAAAAGGAACACCCACGGAGCCATAGATAGGGGAGTCAAACCAATATATTCTCGCTGGCGGCTGGGCTGGAGACACAGGAAGCAGGATCTACATAATCTGCCTAACAGCAGTCCGCGCTTGCCAGCCACCATCTTCTTGCTAGCCCCCATTTTTTTTCTGCTAGCGTAGCCACAGCCATTATATTAGTGGCCAATGGCTTACGGGTTACAGCTGACAGCCAATTAGCCACAGCTGATGGCCATCTGATCACAGTTGATGGCCATTTACTACCCGAGCCAGCACCTTTCTATGTGAGGCCGAGAGCCTGGAAACTGTTTTTTGGGGCTTTGTCCCCACAAAGCCCCTGTAAGTTAGCAATGATCTTATAGCCAAAAGCTCAGCATGGTTCCTGGGACAAAGTGGATTCAATAAATATTTATGGAATTATTCAACGAATAGTTAATTAGCCAAGAAACTCAACTAGCCAAGAGATTACGGGAGATTATTGGAAGGAGTGGCAGCCTCTACTGTAGGAAATTTATCTTTGTTTATCTGTGACTTCCTTTTATACCTGAAATCAGCTCAAGGTCAATCTCCATGCCCATCTCCAAGTGGCCTCTGTGAAGTGTAGTCCTGCAAACTTCAGTAGTAGGTCATCTGTGAAGCTGTGGGTCAGGCTCTGAGCTATGTCAGAGTCTCCAAGCCCTGTGTGTTCTGGCTCTGAGTTTGGCAGTCAGGGTTCACCTCTGCCTACCAACTTCTCATCCACCAGGTGAAGAGGAACGGACAATGACACCCTACACCCACTTCCTTGAGATGTTGGGAAATCTACAGCTTTATTTCTCCACTTGAATCAAGTCATACAATCAGACAGACACGTTGCTGTGATTTTTCATGGAACTACATTGATGGACATTTTAAAAACCACCTTCCTAACAGTTATTATTAAAGCTATTTAATGTATAGGTCTCCATAATTTTATATATACCATTTTTGAAGAGACATAGGAGACATGCTGCTTGTATATAAATATCAGAAGATGTGTTCCACCTGCCTGGCTGTTTATTTGTTGTCTGTTTAATTTTATCACACTTTGACTTGGCTGCTAGGAGGCTCAGAATAAAATATGCTATCTGCCTCTCACCTATATAGGCCATAAGATTTGCATTTTCATGTCCTAGCCTTACTTTGCTTTATTTTCTTCTCTTTGCCCTGTTCACCTTAGTATTAATTTTATAATTTTTGTGTTATAAGTATTTTTATAAACCTTTCTTTGAAAAATGGATGAATTTTTGAAGCCTAGATTCTCTGTGAATAGGCTTCTCCCCATCATCATAACCAACAAGGAACTGATAAAATTTTCTTGGGGCAGCCGGACGGCAAAGTTGGTTAGAACGTGAGCTCTCAACAACAAGGTTGCTGGTTCAATTCCCACATGGGATGGTGGGCTGCGCCCCCTGTTACTAAAGATTGAAAACTGTGACTAGACTTAGAGCTGAGCTGCACCCTCCATAACTAGATTGAAAGACAATGACTTGGAGTTGATGGGCCCTGGAGAAACACACTGTTCCCCAATATTCCCCAGTAAAAAAATATTTTAAAAAATATATCTCCATATTATATTAAAAATTTTTTTCTTCTTGACATTCACATCATCTATTACCATTATGATTATAATCTATTACTTAATGAACCTGAAGACTTTTTCTTCTCCCTCCTTTCCTTTTACCTTCCTTTTTACCTTCCTTCTTTCCTTCCTTCATTTCTCCCTTCCTTCCTTCCTTCTTTCTTTCTTCCTTTCTTTCTGCTTTATGCATTCATCTGTATGTGGTATAGGCGTCTCTATTCTAATATCAATTTTATGCATTTTATTTTATTTATTTATTTTGAGGAGGAAGTAGAGTCTCTTTACTTTTAAAATTTTTTTAAAATTTATTTCCAATTACAGTTGACATATAATATTAGTTTCAGGTGTGCAACATAGTGATTAGCTATTTATATACCTCATGAAATGTTCTTCCCAATAAGTCTAGTACCCATTTGACGCTATACAATATTATTGTTATACCATAATATTATTACAATATTATTGACTGTATTATTGACTCAATTTTATGTATTTTGAAGCTGAGCTCCTGTCATTGCTGCTCTACCAGATGGCTCCATGTGTGTAAAGTCCAGGGGTGAAGAGAAACTTAAGCTTTTCCTGCTACTTATATATCAGAAAGCAAGGACACTTCAGGATAGGCATAAAGAAGTCTTTGCTTCATTCTTTCTCATGAATTCCCCACTTCTAAACTGTGTTCTCCTTCTTTATAAAACTAACAACTTTCTTATAGGCCAGTAATGCTTATAACAAGCTTTCACATCTCTTTCACCAACATGATGATGCCCTGAGGTTATTATTACATCCACCTTTCCACATGGGAAAATTGAAATTCAGATGGGAAGATAGTGGGTCTGAGATATTGCTTAATTTGTCCAAGGTCACAGATTTGGCAAGGGACAATTTAGTATCTTGTCCCTTGATAATGATTGAGAGCATTATCTCCAACAATGGATAAAATTAGGTTCAAATCATAGCTTCTACATTGTCTTCATGTGACATTCTGCCTAGCTTTTCTTCCTCCATTTCCGTCATAGTAAATATAGATAATCAGTAAATCTGCTTGACGGGTGTTGTGAAGTTAAATGAGATAATGAAGTTAAAAAGTTAAGGTTCAGTGTCTAAAATATAATAAGCTCTCAATAGATATTTGTTTGTAAGATAAATAAAACACTGTATTTGAATCTAAGACTTTTGATTCCAGATCCAGTATCCTTCTTCATTAAATAATATTTGCAGCCTAGAGATTGTCAAGAGAGATTTCTGAGCCAAGTAGAGAAGCCCTGAAGGTGAATGACAAGGTGTGACCCCAAGAAACCATTTTAGCTGACCCCACACTAAGCCCCACCCTGCATCCACAGACTGAGCTTCCAATGTGTGACTTCTCATGTGAACAATGGTGAGAATAACAGAGAAAGTGCCTTCCCTCCCATGGGGCTTCTCCCAAAAGTTGGTACTGTAGAAGAAAACTGGGCAATTAGCACATAGGAAAACAGATACGGGGTTGTACAAAGTGTAGACATCATAGTATCACCATCCACATACCACACAGCAGTCCAGAAGGGAGGTCTGAAAAGGTTTCAAAATATTTTGAACCTCCAGAGAAGAAGAGAGTAGAATAGACCAGACCAACCCATCCATACTCATAGTAACCCAGAAGACAGATTTATTAACTTTGATAAACTGTAACTGAGATACTGGGTCAGCCTCTTCCATCAATTGCTAGTGGCTAACTGGAGTACTATGTCTTAACAAATTCCGTTTCTGTTTGTTTGTTTGTTTGTTTTGTTTTGTTGTGTTTTTCCAATAGTCAGTGTAGCTATGTGAAGTCCCAGCAGTGGCATTAACAAAGTCTTAAGTTGCATTTGGGCTGAGTGGAAAAGCTTTCACTTATCAGTGGTATCTGCCATGAGCCCAGAACAGAAGAAAATGTCAGAATATACAGGTACAATCCTTGGCCTGGAGAGGAAGCTTTCCCTCATCATCCTGCTTACTGAGTCTTCTTCAGTAACTGGAGAGAGAATCGTGTTCCTCCTCTCCACCCTCTCACTAAATAACAGGACACAATAAAATGAAATCAGGTATCAACAAGATAAGATTATATTTTTCGATGGCATAATATTACTGTCGCTTTTCTAGTAATTCAAGACCTGAGCTTTGCAAAATGATTCTCACTAGGAATCAAACATTTCCTTCAGGAGGTTCTAAAAGTGAGTGCAAAACAATTTCTATTTGTTTAAAACATAATGTCATCCATTCTTAATGGGACGACTCTGGCTCGGTAGAGCTTGAAACTATTGTATATATTTGCAGCTGGATGTCTAGTTCCTGAGATGAGGAATAAATTTACCCTTAAGCTTTTATTTTACTTCTTCATAGAAAAGATGATTTCCAATGACTGAACATTTAGTTTCTTTTCAGTATATTTTTGACTAAATAAACTTCAGTGTTACTCACTATCAAGTGGTAGGAGCAAAGCCAATTGCAGAAATCTGCTTTTAAATAGTGGCCCTAAAACTTAGGGGTGCTAACTTGGGTTACCATAAGTTCTTTTAATGCCTTTTCTCCAATGTAATTTGAACGCTTGACAGAGTTAAAAACAAACAAACCTTTAAAAAATCAGTTAAAAGGCTTTTGTTTCTATTTTGAAATATGTTTTTTAAAGTAAATAAATAAATAAATAAATAAAAAGAAAGCTTCCATTGTAAGTCAGTGTCCAGAAAAAATTATGACCCATTGCAATATTATTGAAGTCTACTCCTCAATAAATATACAACTAAATGCATGGCAATACAACAAGATCGAACAACTCCCGAATCCCCCTTAGATGATCATGTCCCAGTAGAAGTCTCATTTAACTATGTACCGGGAACTATTCCAGGGAATATAGGAGGGGCAATTTTCACATTATTTCATCAGTCAGACTTTCAAAAGCTTCTTAATTTGTGGCCTACGTTTTGTATATAAGGTTTCATGCTTTGGCCTGATTCATACCCAGGAGCTTACCTATAGAAGCACAGAAATGATTCCAAAACAGGAAGATTCTAGGGAGTGACTTAAAAGCAATATAGGTACAAGTGTTATCGATAATGGTTCAAAAGAAGGTTAGGGATTCAGTGCGATTCTACTAAGGAGGTTGGAGCTTGTGTTGTGGTTGAAAGCATGGTCAAATTTTGACAGAAATAGATGAGAACAGGAAAGGTAATCCAGGTAGGCAAAATGGTTGGAGAAAAATACAAATAGCAGGTAACCTAAGATAATCAGCAGAGTCATTTATTCGCCCCACACTGAGTAAAAATCATGTAGTCAATTAGATAAGATGGTAATGGAATTTGCGACTAAATTGCAGGAGTTCTTGAATGGCTAGCAAAAGAGGCTGAAATTTATCACTGACATTATAACTCTTTTGAGTTTGTTGGTTTGTTTTTTGAGCTGGAGAATGTCATAATTAAAACCATGTTTGGTAATAATAATTTGATAAAGGTGAGAACACTGGACATTAAAATGGAGGAATTGTCAGACAATTTAAATCAGTGAGAGAAAAAGTCCCCAGAAAGAGCAAAAGATATAACTAACTAACCACATCAACATTTGCCAACACTTGTGCAAGGAGGGTGGCTACATTCAGCCAGAGAAAGAACCAAGGGACTAGTTAGGAGCTGAAAAGGTGAAGAGAACCCAGACGAAGGTGACAGCAGTGAAATTATCAAGAACAGGGTGTGAATAACAAGGGTATGAAGGAAAAATTCAAAGGGCAAGGAAGTGACTGGCAACAAGAAAGAAAGAGAAGGATGAGTAGGCTCTGTCTTGCTCTCTCTTTGCTGAAAGTGAGAGTACCAGCATATGGCTACGACATAAGTTCTAAAGTCCTCTGCTCTGTTAGACCTTCTTCCAGCCCTTTGACTAGAGAGGAAAATGGTGCCTGACCCACCCATTTGGTCTTTTGTATCTTAACTCAGGCTGTTTACTGATGATTACCTTTCCTATCCTTTTTTGTTCCTTTCAATATTCTTCTCAATATATAGTTTCCAGTATCAAAAAATAAACAAACAAATAAACAAACAAACAAAAAACACTAACAATTTTTCTACTGATCCATGCTATTTCCTCTACTTTGATTACCTTCATTTTGGGTGAATCCCTTAGCTTCTGTTTCTTCATATTTGAAATGACAAGTTTGGGTTGACACCTTTCAGATACGTTACTCAATAACAGTCTCTTTATCCACAAAGCTTTCTTTGATTTGTCTGGTAGCCTAAGCTCTGTTCCCTAATTTCTCCTGTGTTCTTTCAGCAATTGCATTAAAATTCCCCAAGGCAACAACAATGACTTGCACTTCCTTAAGTTCCCAGAGCATTGAAAAAACAACTTGCACTAAGGAGGTTTTCTGATAGCAACAAATTGTTGAATTAATGCATGAGACAAATATTGAGGGGAAATTCCATGTCGCTGTAATAATATATAAACTCTAATGCTGAAGAGAATCTCCAATTAGAGGGTAAAGAGTGGAAATTCAGTAGAAGCCTATTGACACTCAGATGGTAACAAAACTTTTTAAAAATTCAAAAGTTACAGTATTTCAGTATTTACAAATATACAATTCTTTTCAATAGCATAGCATTTTATGTCATTTAAAATGTTTCTGAGGCATTAATATTAAACTGCTAGGGAAAGATCTGACCTCTTTTTCCTTATAGGAAGAAAAATACTTTTAGTGTCACCTTCAAGATTCTTACTTAATAAAAACTTAAGAATATTTTGAACAAAAGCCAGGCCTTGACCACATTAGTCATTTTTCCATATTAATCTTTTTAATCACTAGGTAGTCTCATTGTAAAAGGGGGCAGTGAACATTATAAGACGCAAATCAGCAAATGCAGGGCAACAGAGAATGTTTTGCTGACAGTCACTCTTTTTTGATAGGTCAAAAGGAAACCAGGCCAGCAATGCAGGTATGGCCAGCTGTGCTTCCCACAGACCGGCTGAATCACCATAACAAAACCTGTGTTTATAGCGCTCTTTACCTGCGGGAACACCCAGAGTTCTCTGTCACTCTTTTTTAAACTTGATATCGTCTGGAAACTGTAAGAAAACAAAATCATTCCCATTTGGCAAATTGGGAAAATGAGGGAGAGAAGGACAAATTCACTTTCTGAGAAACTGATAACCAAATTGTATTGATCCCCAAGTCTTTTAGTTTCCAAAATGTGTGCTAGTTTTCAGGGATCCTGCCTGTGTCTGGAACTCCAATTTGGCTCTTCACTTAAACTCTAAGAGTGACAGTGCCTTTTTCCCTCCCAAGTCTCAGTTCCTAATTCCTCATTCTCTCCTAGACTTGGTATTAGTGAGCTCCAGAAACTCCTTTCAAGACCTTCATTATCTGCCACCGCTGGAGAATAGTTTTTTCTCAATTGTTTATCACCGTGCCTCTTTCTCCATCTACTGTATGTGGCAGTCCTCTGTTTTGAATTTAAGCATTTATTTTTTCTTCTTTTATTCCCTACTTTCAGTGTTCATTCTAATGCTAATGACTGGTTTATTTTATCTACCATGTGCCAGGCACTATTCTAGGTTCTTGAAATAAATACTACTGAACAAAATAGATGTAGCTCCCAGCTCTCATAGAGTTGACATTTTATCCAAAGGAAAGCAAACAATAAATACTAAACATAATAGATAATGAAATGATAGAGCGTGTTATAAAGTGTTAAGTAATACAACAGAGAAAAATGTAGAGCAAGATAAAAGAGACCAGAAGTAATGACAGCAAGGCATAATTTTTAAGCAGGGTTATCTGGATAGGTGTCATTGAGAAGGTAAGACTTGGGAGGAGATTGGAGATAGTGCAGTAGATAAACACTGTTTCTGTGTCCTTGCATGAACACATTAAAATTACAACTAAATTGTAGAATAATCAACTTGGAGAACTATCTGAAATCTAGCCAAACAGAAGTCCTACAACTAAAAATACAAAGAAGCCACCAAGACTGGTAAAAGGGCAGAGATGTGGAACAGGGCACAAACCTCCATGTGGTGGTAGAGAATGAGGAGAGATATATCCTGGATCTTGCCCCCAAAGAGCAAGGGACCAACCCCATCCCCAGCCTGGAGTACTAGTGCCAGGAAGAGAAGTACCCACAACATCTGGCTATGAAAAACAGTGGAGATTCCTATCATCCGGATGGGACAGAAGGTTGCGGGAAACACAGACTACCTCTTAGACGGCTCGCACACAGACTCCCCCACTTGCAGGCACTCACCTTGGGCTCCAGAAGAGGGACAATAATCCGAAGGCATGGGAGACATACCAGGGACAGACTGGGGTGTGTAGCTTCGGGGAGAGGACTGGAAGACTGTCAGCATTTTCCCTGTTTGAGGTCCTTCTCCCATGCAGCCGGCAGGCGGGCGCCATCTTTCCTGTGTTGAGCCCGCCCCCAATGGCCAAATCTGAATCTGATTGGCCTGGTGAGCGCCACTGCTCTACAATGCTGACTCACTGGGACCTCACCTCACAACTTCCAACTTTCTCCTCGAGCAGCCAGACCCCTGGCATTGCACTCTTTCTTGGAAAACTATGGGAGTCTGGTAGGCTTCCGGCGGGCAGTGATTGGCCTCAGTGTGCTCTGAGACTTTTGCTGAGTAGCTCCAAGCTCAGCACTGGACTCAAGCAGAATTTACATTAACCTGGTGACCACAACTCTTCCCACTCTAGTGACTCCATGAGACCCTGACTCACTCAACTTGAATACCATACAAGGCTCCATCAGCGGCTAAACCTTAAGGGAGCTGGCAGGTAGCAGCAGTTATTGAGGTTTCCTGGCTTTCTGCAGAGCTACCCCAGGTCCGGTACTTGCGGCAGATGTCCTTGGTTCATAGTATGGTCTCTCCCATGCGCCTCCAGGTTTAGCACAGGCAGCAAACAACCACAGAGTGCTTTGTAGCTCCTATGAAGTAGTCCCTGAACAGTCACAGGCAGTGACTGATAACTGAGTTGTATTGATTCCCAAGTCTTTTAGTTTCCAAAACATGAATGGGATTGAATCTAAAGGGGAAGGATTATCTCAGAGAGGAGTAGGTGGGTCATCCATGAAGGCAAGTAGGAAGGAGGATCAGGTGGGACCAGAGGCCATCTCCAATGTGCTTAAGAACATCTTCACACCACCGTCAAAAGTTACATATCAAAATCACATCAAAAATCAAATTCATCTTTTATTATTTTTCTAGACTTTGTCCCCTCTCCAGTACATGTGTCATATCTTGTCATTTATGAAGGTGTCTTACTATTATCTACAACAGAGACATCCTGGCAAGCAGTCTTCAATCTGGGAGGGCACTGGTTATATGAGATTTTTAGGTAGTATTTGGGGAGAAATAATTATAATGGAATCATTATTCAGATCCTTACTTTATACAGATTTTCTTTCCTTTACCCTGAAATGACACTCTACCCCCATAAACCCCTATTCACATTTGTCCGTCTCACCTCTGTCTTTAACAAAGAGAGTCATACACACCCATCCTGACTGGACTGGGGTCGGGGGTGAGACTCCAGGCATTGAACAAAGCGAGAGTGTGACATTCAAAGTCCTTTGACAATAAACAAAGAAAGCTTAGGAAAGATATACTAAGGAGGAACACGTTATTTCATTTAGGTGACAAATTTATGTTTACAGCAAGTCCAGTGCCTATGTACCTACCTACCAACCCATTTTAGGATGGAACTCAGAACTGACATGGTTGTCACAAGGGTATGTTTAGTTGAAGTAAAAAACAAAATCAGACTTTTTCTGTCAGAAAATAAGTCTGCCTTAGTTAACTGGTTTGACCATGGGATTGGCTCATTCTGTTAGATTACCTGACAAACATTTTACATAAATGTAATGGGAAAAATCTTCAACTCTATGGTTTTATAAAATGATGTTTAGTACAAATATGCCACAGTACACATTATAGTGTATCCCTGCAAGTATTAAACTTGTAGTAAAATTCTCATTTTCACTTTAAATGTGTGAAGAAGTACATAGCTATTCCAACATTTTTAGAGGGCCCAGGAGCAGAAATGTTTGAAGATCACTAGCTTAACTGATCCTGTCATCAGAATGCTATTGTATTTGTCCTTTCACATAAAATACTCATTGGACTGCATGAAAAAAAACAAAAAACAAAACAAAACAAAACAAAACAAAAAAACAACATAGACTGGAGACTCACCAAACATACAGAAAATGTTGTATCACTGCTTCAGTGCCTACTTGATAATAAAAGTTTGGACATGTGGAATTTGGCCTGTGAGTTGCTTTCCTGCTGTCATATCACTGGTGGTAACATCACTGGGGAGGAAGCCCATAGTCCTTCCTGCTTCTGGTCAGAGCACACTGCATAGCCTGACAAGTGTGAACAGCCAAAGTGCCTTCATTCCAGCATCGACCCAGCAGAGGAGACCTCCTTCAGGAAGTGATTGGGTTTTGGGCACTTCTGTATCTTCATTGTCATTCGATTCCTATTTATCAAATGAATATTTTCCACTATGCTTTTCCTAATATAAAAGGCTCCAGGCATCAACTGAATTCCTGGTACTATAAAAAGTTCAGTTTTCTCCTGTAGCACGCTATTGCCCCTCAGAAAACTCACCTTCCCCAATGATAACACTAAAAAATATTCTCCTGAGGCATTTTTCACATTGAGGCAATGGCTTGAATGAAAGTAAAACAAATTCCTCAGCATTTTTTACCCAATATAGAGAGAAATAGACACAATTGAGAGAATTGAGAGAATTTTGAAGATCAAATCTGTTTGTACACCTAATTATTACAATGATGAATTTACAAAAGGGTGCATTTATCAAGAAACACTTTGCAAAACCATATATAAAGCATAATGAGAATTTGAGCTTTTCCATTTTTGCAGAACCTTTTCTGGAAGGAGATATCAAGTGTTCATTCTGCGGTGTAAAAAGCCATAAATAAAAGTAGCAGAAGTAAGGATAGCAGGATAACAGGACTATTATTATGGAAAGGACACCCCCACTGTAAATGAAACATCCACTACTGGATCTGGTGTCTGCTAGACAAGGAGCACAAGTTTATGGAATGGCTACTGATCCCTGTCCAGAACATAGAGACAATTACCCTAAGGTCTTTCTATTTGTTTTTCCTTCTGTGAAGTGACAGCCAAGAGCCACGTGAAACATTCACCAGTATCATTGTAATATCCTGAAAAACCCGAAGGGAACAAGAAAAAACAAATCCGAAACACTTCAAAAAGAAGGAAATGTAATATGTGGAGTTATTCATCATTACTCAAATACACACATGGTCTATATTGGGTGAAGTATTTGCCTCTAATTCTAAGGTTTGATAGAACAAAGTTAACATTCTCTTCTTCATGCCGCTTGATGGCTAGTCACATTGCAGTGAAGCTTGAGAAAAATACCTCAGAAAGTACTTCTGCTATCTCTGTAACTTTAGGACATGCTAGTTAACAAATATTTGGTTAACAAATCATAGTATCTGATGCTGTGAGAGAGGCAACAACATGTTCATTTTGGTTTCTAGCCTCACGGAGCTTACAATAGAGAAGGAGAGACACGTTATGCTATAACAAGGTCATTAAGTGGCTCCCCTCACTTTTAAAATACAACCCATATTCTCCACATGGCCCTTTAGAGCACACACCACACCCACAGGCGCTGCTCACTTTGTTTCAATACATGCTGTTTCCATCTCTCTGGAATGTGCCATCTCCCTCCCTTTGCTTGGATTAATCCAACCCACCCTTTGATCTCAGTTTAAAGGTAAGTTTCTCAAAGAGGACTAGGCTGATACTGACAAATTGGACACCAGTGCTAATCTTCTTCAATGTACCCTATTCACACCATGCTTGTGTCTGTATCTATTTAAATGTATGGTCTGTGCCTCCTCTGTTTAACTGTAAGCTCCATGAGAGAGGAAGAGAATCTGTAGTGTTCATTCTTACACCTTAGCTGTCGTTATTCCTGGCCCATACTGGACACCCAATGAATAAGGTTTGATTTATAAATAAATTCATTTTAAAATATGAATTTAAATAATCTATATAGTAAAATTAGCTGCACATAATTATAATGCTATGTGGGGTAAATGTTATCATTCCTGATGCATACAGATGGAGAAACTGAGGCTGAGAAAAGTGTAATGATTTCTGGAAGACCAGTTAATCAGTAACTGGATTCTGGGAAAGATGTAAGTATCTTGACATAAAATATCATGGTCATGGAGGAGAGGAAGCTTATGAGGAGTGGGTGGCCAAGTGTTAAATGGGATCAACTCTGCTTCTAGGTGCTTTTTATCTTGGAGATAAAAAGAGATGGACTTTAAAAATTGTGCTCAGTTACTAGCTGGGTGAATTTCCAAGAAGCTTTGGGTTTCTTTTCACCTGTCAAGTGAAAATGCTGACAGCAACCGAGATGCAGAATACTGGAGGACAGTGGTGAAGGCCAATTTCCTCAATCTCACACACTTTGATCTGAGGTTAGGACAATCCCCAAAACCATGCCTGGAATCTGCACAACAGACCATGCTTCTTCCCCATGTGGTGTGACTGTAGTAATGCTTTGGATGATTGTATGATAGGACGCAATGCACGCAGACTCGCATGCATCAATAGCTGCCTTATCTGAAAATCGGGCAAGGAGACACAACTTCAGATGACAAGCATGTCCCCCCTCCAAGCATGATTTCTCCAATGTTTGGGGAATTTTTATTTTAACATTTCTAATTCTAGCTTTACCTTCAGAAACTAAAGTGGTTGAAGAAAACTATTCATTATTTGTGCAACAGCTAATATGATTACCATGGATTCTAAAATATAGATATTAAATGGAGAAGGAGTAGCATTTGATAAAGTCCTGGTGTTTTTTTGGTTTTTTTTTTTTTGGCTACTTCTGTAAAAACTACATTTTTTTTTCTGTAAAACAGGAAGAAACGTTTTATGTGAAATTATCAGGCTACCTGGTCATTGCTACAACTTAGTAACACCAAAATCAAAGGATTTATTGAATAACCAGATAAGAAATTGAACATTTAATATTGCTTTAGGCTCACCCATCAAAATGTCATTCTCACTCTGCTTATTGAAATGGAATTCATCATTCAAATTTTAATTAGAGCCCTGCCTCCAGTACAATATCTTTCCTAATGATACCAGCTCAGTGTTCTTGCTCTCTCCAACTCCTTTATGAGGCTAATTTGTATTATTAATGATCAGTTTTGTTTAATAAAGTCTGCTCCTGTCTAGAGTCTAAGCTCCCTGAAGGCAGAATAACGTATTTAGAGAAATCTGGTTCCCATGTTTATTTTCTTCATCCCTTTCTTCCTTGACTGCAGTTGCTCTGAGGCAGGGCTCTTCCTCCAGTCTGCAGAAAGGAGAAGAGAACTGTGGCTCCAAGGTCTCTCTTTCTCTCTACCACTCGCTATCACACACGCACAGTCACACACACCCTTCTGAGACACCCTGCCACATGCCACAATTGGACAAAACTCTACCTGGTGGGTTAGACTCAAGCTTGACGCTACTAATAAGCACTTCCCCTTTATAGCAGCACACAGCCATCGTCACACTTCTTACTCTCTCTTTGCCATGAAGTCGATTTGGTAGGTGACCCGATCACTTGTCATTTATGGATGAGAAGACCTGCAGTAAGATAACTGAGCTTGGCCTCTGAGGGACAGCTTATCACGGTACCCTATGTGGTGGATGGCTGCACGAAGTCTGGTTTCGGGGAAGAAATAGTAGGAAGCAAAAGGCCTTGCTTAGGTCTCCTCACTTTGCTTAATCATTAACCTAAATTGTCAAATTTAGCATTCACCAGCTATCAGGAAGAATCAGGGGCTTGCCCAGCTATTTGTAAAATAATGTTTTGTTTCACTTTTGGCTGTAGACCTTTGTGAGTATAGCAACCCCAGCAGGAACCCTCTAAGTGAAGAAGAGCAAGGAAGAATTCTGCCTCCAAAGCCCACCCCCAAATTGCTGGAAATTTCTACTTAATAAATATGGTTAAAATGAAGATCTCTTTTAAAATTACAAATATCAGAACAAAAGCACTTTCTCAATGTGTTTGGAAGCATTCATTGGTACCTGAAGATTTCCCACCTATTGAGTCTCCCGAAAAGTGAGTCTTGGCATTTTCTAGTGGTAGTACTGCATTCTCCTTGCTTGAGGAGATGAAGCATGTTTGGTCAACACTGACTGATTTTCCAGGTCACTAAACGATCATCTCTGTGAGTGTAAGCAAAGGCAGGAGCTCGCCCCTTCGTGGACTAGGAATTTCCACATTTGTTATCACACATGTCATATTGTATTCTGACTTAGGTAACTTATCCTACGTTTTAGCTGATTGGTCTCTCTCTCTCTCTCTCTTTCTCTCTCTCTCTCTCTCTCTCTCTCTCTCTCTCTCTCTCTCTCTCTTTCTCTCTCTCTCTGCGCTGTGAGTCCTCTAAAGGTAGGAATCATGACTGATGCATTTCTATAATCCCAACATCTGTTTAAATGTTGGAAATATGGGAAGTAGGTTAATGAATCAATTGCAGGCACCAAAGCTGTGCTTTCTCAGACATGCATACCCAAACGAGACAGTTCAATTTTAAAATAACTGATACATCGTGGAACATAAACTTTTGTTACTATTATTTTTATTTTGTATAACTTCTATTATTTTTATTCCACAACACAGATGATGTTTATAATAAAGTTTCCTTCCTGAATTGGGACTTACAAGTATTTTTCATAGACTTTTTTTTTCCTCTTGGTCTTTTTCAAAGCACTTAATATATTGCACTATAATTAAGAGCATCGATTATATATACATATACATATATATATATATACATATATATATATAATTTAACATCGATTTGTCTCACTAGATGTGAATTTCAAAGTAGATGAGCTTTGACTAGTTTCTGTATCTGTAGCCCTAGAAAGCACTGGAATACGAGGGGCTCAAATGTTATTGGTAGAATGAAAGTAGAAACTGAAGCTTCCCGTTCCTCCCACTATATTATATAAGCTTGCACTCTCTGACAACTTTTGTTATTGAAGATTTCTTCTCTTCCTCCCACTTCTTCTTTCTGCTGCTTCCTTATGTATAAGCTTGGGAATTTGTAAAGCAAAGCACAAAACATAAAAGGATTGATAAGTACCGATGATGATAACGCTCTCTTCTAGAAATGGAAGAGAGCCTGAGCAAAAGAAGCCTTTGTTTCGAGGAAGCGCTTAGACGCTAGAAAAGTTGGGCTCTGAACAACAAAGGAATCTATCTCACTTTTCCAATTCTGAGACACAGCTGTGCACACTGTCACCGAACTGTGTGGTGTGACATAGATAGATACACTTACATCTGCATCAAAAACTTTGTGGAAAAACTGTGTTGTCAGAGTCTCACCGAGCAGGTTATAATTTTATGTTTTTTGACAGATGCCTTTATTTATATTTACTTCCTCATGTAGCCTTCCAGAAATCCAGGAGAAAGTGCTTTTAATTGAAAAAAAAATGTCACAGACTTACTTTGCTTTAGACTCTTTTGCATTATTTTCCCCTTTGTCTCATAACACAAGAACTCTTCTTATAGGGGCGCTTTTCATGTGGTAGAATCATAGCTGATGTTACTCCCGAGCCTGCCTCAGCTGTAAGGCAGGCTGTGCATAACCCTGCCACAGGACCGAATGCGGGCAACTCAGACCCCACCCTAGAATTTATCTACCAAAGTTATCAGTAAAGATGGTCCAATTTTGCCAGCATTAGTTACTAAGCTAGTAGTGAGTTTAAAATTATGAGTGAGTCTCCTGTCTGCCAATAATCTGTCTATCCATCCTGGCCACCGTGATGCTAATTCACACAAGCCTTATCTCCTACCTACATTACTGCAAATTTTCGGTTTGCTTCTTAATAGTCTTCCCTGCTTTGTCACTAAAACCCATCCAGTTAGTTTTCTACAGAGTTGTCAGAGTCCACCTTCTAAAATGCAAATATGATTATTTTACTCCTTTGATTAAAAGCCTTTCAGTGACCCAGGCTAAAGTACCAGCTCTTTACAAAGTTTGTAAAATGCAACAAAATCCTGTCTGCACCCCATCTCCTTCCTTGTACACTCTTCACCTTTCACTCCTGCTCCACGCACACTGAGCTACCTGCAGATCCTAGGAGACGGTGCTCTTCTCTGTCTTTTTGTAAGCAACAAGAAATTCCTCCATCCGTGATTCTAAATAGATGGGCTGAATGAGAACCTGCAGGGGGAGGAATGAAGAGGGAACGCACGGGAGCACTCAAAATTATTGTTCAGATGGGATGAGAAGACTAAGCTAAACAAGAGATGATTATCTCAGAGACAAATATGGAGAAAGGTCTATCTGGGGTCATGGAGGCAGAGGGACAAAATGGCTCAGCCTGGGGGGAATTGTTTCACATGGGTTAGGTAACCCTCACTCACCAGGATTCCAGAAGAGTCCTTTGGATCTGGGTCCATGAGAAGTTTCAGAACAGTGATGGGGTGGAAGTTGGACAGCACTGGAGTGGGAAGGGCCAGAAGGAAGACAGAGGTCCCAAAGGAAGGAAGGAAAACCTGCACTGGAGGATTTTAGGTATATCAATAATTTTTACATGCAGTTTTTATCAAGTAGTGGGGTGAGAAGTCAAATTGCATGCAGTCAAGGATTGAGAGGTGGTCGAGAAATGGAGGCAGCATGCTTTTGCATGCAGGGGGCCTTGCAAGAAAAGTTAAGGACAATGTGGACAATGGGACAGAGCTGACCACTGTTGGAGAGAAACGTATTCCTAGCTGGACAGGAAAAAAAAAATTATGAAGAGGGTGCAAGTAAGAAAGATGAAAATCAATACAGAAGAATAGAGAATAGTAAATAACCTGGTATGTTTATCTCAGCAAATTTGAAAAGGAGGCCATCTGTTCAGAGTTATCGGGATTTAGGTGGACAGCCTGAGGAATGGGAAACATTTGGTGTGGTCTCTGTGTCACAAGATGCTCAGAGCTCTGCCTGATGAGAATCAGTTCTTGATTCTGTAGGTGTAGGAAGCAAATTCGTATCCATATAAAACCATCCCTATCATGCACCTTAAGGATTCCCAAAGATTTTTCTAAATAAACTATTTTATAAAACCAAGGATGTATGTGTGTGTATCGTAATAAGGGCTTTGTAAGAAAAATTACCTCATATTCCCACCCTCCGTCCCCACAAATGGAAAAAGTTTATTTGATTGAAAGCCTTGATTGGTCATCTTCAAGTAAAATAGTGCTTTTGAAAATCTTCGTGTGATTCTAAAACTATTCAGTCACCAACATTTGCAATGAACAATTTCTCATAATTATAATCCATACACTGAGATTTTTTTTCTTTCTCTAAAATACGTGAATTGTACCTCAGTAAAAATAAAACACACAACCTACCAAAAAAATCATCACACAAATTTCTAGAAATCTTTCTCAAGCAAACATGTAAGTTAGGTCAGATCAGATTGCAAGAGTTGCCATAAAAACTGCTTTCTGGGGTCATTTTAAATACCCACCTTTATGTAGACTCAGATGTACATTTCTGGACCTTTGACCTAATGTTTTAAAAGATCATTGTAACTTTATTTTGCATGTGTAGAGTTTTAAAGCATTGGCTATTATTACTTTTGACTTCAAATCATTGTCACAAGCTCTATAAATAGAAGGTATTGATGTTTTTGAAAAGGAGTTTTCACTGTCTTGCATTTTCTCCAGTGAAAGCTAAGTACAGGAGTGTGTGTTTCCTTGTGCAACTACAACTGTCTTTCACCTAGGGAGCTAATTTCTGTTCCTTCAAAAGCATAAACACAAAAGGAATGTCTTCAGTTTGTTGAAATAGAATCTCTAGAAAGTCCCTTCCCATTTATTTTAGAGCTAGCCTATCTTTTTCTCCTCTCTCTCACCAAAGCAATGTTCACCACCCATACTGTCTTTGTAAAAATACACATTTGTAATAACACACACACACACACACACAAGGCTCTTAGAGTTTCTGAAAGATGTCTAGAGCAGCACAGGACTTGGTGTCCCCCAAGAGCACAGAAGGTCCCTAGTCCGTGATAATTGGAGCCTTTCTTAGCCCAGGGGCGGAGGAATCAGTCACTTCCGGAACAGAGCCCTCACATGTCACACTGCTTTGCTGCTGAGCTTCAGGAAGACTTATAAATATGCAGTTACAAATGCACCCTTGCCGTGGGGCCGGCCTAAACCCCCACCAACTGCCGTTAGGCAAAAAGTAAATTTCACAGCGCTTGCCGGGAGGACAGACTCTCTTCTTCCTTTCCAATTAAAACAATTTAACCTTTTTCGGAATCCCAGGTTCTCTCTCCTTCTTTTCCAATTTGATTTTGTGACCTCGAAAATTTCTCCCGGTGACAACGTCTTTTATTCTCAATCCTGTCATTGTTTCTCAAGTTGCAGTTTGTTCATCTGCATTCTTTTTATGCCTCTACACTTTCAAACAATATGCAACGGAGAGTTCTCTAGCATTACTACAGGTCCATAGACCACTGAAAATATCTGCTCCCTGGGAAGCATTACTAAGGAGCTTCTGTGAGTTACAATAGTTGACGGAAGGATCGTACCTTTTCTCAACTGCAGATGTAAAATAGAAATACATGATATTGCAAATTACATCTATGACAAAAAAAAAAAAGGTGGAGGGGAGAAAATAGGCACCGTCCTTCTCTGCCCCCTCCTAGATACCCGCCCCTCCCCCACCCGCCATCTGTGCCGGCTCCTGCGCTAGAACTCTCTATTAACAAAGCCCCACCTATTGATTCTGCTTGAATTCACCACCCTGGCTCCCTTCCCTCTCCTTTTGCCCCCAGAAAGTACAATTCCTAATGGTGATCCCTTTGTCTGCTGAGTTATGGTCTGAAAAGGCATGTTCTCCCCTTCCTGAGGGAGGTTTCCAGTGTCATGGGGTTTCAAATTGTTCACTCAGGTTACAAATTCAAAGAAAACTGAAGGGTCTATTCCTCCTGATTTTTTTTTTTTCAAGTTTCTGGAACCCATATAAGAAAGAATCCAGCTCACGTTGCATTTAGCCCAAGAAAATAAGAACACCCTTCCCCCTGAATATTGGAGCTTATTAGAAACACTGTATGTACTTGATCGCACAATCAGTATTTTATTAAAAAAATTAATGCCTGTGAAATGAGTTTTTGATACAAAGCTGCATGGCTGTGACTTTTTTTTTTTTTTGGTTTTAAAAACATTAATCTCCTCAATAATTCATCTTTATTCCTTTAGCCTTACTAAATATTAAACAGGTTAAAGTTAAATATTTGAAAACTCAATGCAGCTTGAGTCTCTCCGAGAGGGTATGTGGGTGAGGTGCTTCAGTGTCACTGTCTCCTGCTAACATTTTGGAAGCTGTGGTGAGCCAACACTTGGGCATTTGTGGATCAGGTGTTTTCTTTGCGTGGATCTTCCCTATTGGACAGTCGAGATTTTCATGTGTCCATCCTCACCTATGAGGGGCTGACAACGTCACAAAGGGTCACTTGTGAATGAGAACAAAATGGGAATTCCGAAACATGAAAGGAGTTACACATTTGATCTGGAGCTAAGCCCGCCCAGCTCAGAGAGAAAGGGAAAGCTAGCAGTCCTGGACTGTGGTCAGCATGGCAGCCTGGCAGGGTTAGGAGACCCTGCCTGGTTTTATTCATTCTCCTCAGTTTACCACCACATTCCCTCCCTAATCTGGTTAATCGAGGCAAAAGCAGGGTCCCTTTCTTGCTGAATAGTCTACATAATTTCATCTGAGTTGATCTGAGCTAAGAGACATAAATTCCTCTCTTATTTGGCCCTCTGATAACACATAACTTTTAATTATTAGCAGCACTGTTTTCACTCGCCTGAGAAATTAATTTCAGAATATGTGCTTGGGATATAACTTCCAGAGTAATTTTCCTCCAATGGTTTCTATGCAGTTTATCAGCCTCACCTCATCTATGTGATGTCTTGTTAAGATTCACGACAATTGCTACACTACCGGTGTTTAAAAAAAAAAAAAGAAAAACTTATTTTCCTTTGAAATAGTATGTGCATATTGACGGAGAGATGCGGGTTGCTTTGAAGGAAACATCTTTGGTTTTAAATATCCACAATAATAAAAAAACGAATGCTTGTTCTACCATGGCCTACCAGAAACCTCACCCTTGAAATAGAAAACTTGCATCTCCTGTTCAAAAACAAACACCTGAGAACAAATGGCTGAAGGTCAAACCACACTGTGCTGACAACCTGAATCCAGCCACCAAACAATATCTCAACCTATTAGAAAAAAGTAAACTCTACCATATCTAAATTCGACCTTCTGCTTAGTGAGCGTCCATAAACAAGCCCATAATGTCATCACCCGGGAAACAAGTGGAATGGATTCCTGGCTTTTCCAGGATAGGCTGAGGTACCAGGATAGGTTGGGGTGATGCTAACTCTACCCAGACTTTCCTCCTCTTGTCCCCTTCCTCATCTTCTATCAGACCTTCCCAACCAACTCTTCAGCAAAGACACTTTTTATGCTGTAACTATTGAATAGTTTTCTATGATGGCAACACAGTTTTTCATAAGGTAGAGAAAACTGTGAAGTGGGACTGGACTGGAAATACAATGAAAATGCTAATTGGGGACACAGATCCAACTTTCATGTTTTATTAATGACATCTGCACCATATTTGTAAAATAATTTACATAATATGTTAATTCTCCAAACGAGGGGAGGGGGATGGGAGCTCATAATTGCATAGGATCAGCACTTTTTCTGCCTATGCCAAAGCTATATAATGCTTCAGATTTATTTATTTATTTTTAAATAGAGATCCGTAGTGGGCTTATATTACATTTAAAAGTCAGTCCAGATTAAAATTTTAAATCTACTTTTTGGGATACAAGCTTATTAGTAAATATCCATTATGGCGTGAGATCCAGTAAAATAGTTTTATTTCAAAGAACTAGGAAAAATTCAATAGTAAATAAGGCTCATTTGAAATGACGCAAGACTACTGTTAGCTCACAAAAGCAATCTGAATCTGGTCACTGGTACTTACACGAGACTTCCTGGATTTCCAGTCATCTTATTCCTTAATTTCTTACTCTGGCATTTTTTTCATATAATATGGAAATACCACACTATGAATCCCTTTCTTAATTAGAGGGACTTGTCAAAATTGTTTTAGATCTTTCTAAGGAGGCAATAAAAATACTGGGCAAAGGAACCAGTTTAAGGAAAATAGATTTCAGGACAGTAAAATGCCACGTGAACGCATATGGTAAAACTGGAAGAGATGATGATTCAGGGAATTCGAGTAAAACTAGTGTTGCTTTTTATTTTAAAGATGCTGGGCTACAATTATCTTGACAGTCCCAGGAAGCTCAATTGATCTTTGCCTTTTTAAAGTTTAACAAGTTACCCTTAATTTTAATGAGTGCCCGTTTAATAGGAATGCCCATTTCAATGTTTTTAAAAACCAAAATTTGAATTCTCCTTGTTCCCAGTACACTGCTGGTATGTAAGTTAGCAAAGTTCATTTATAAATTACATGCAACTTCCAAGCCAGTATGCTAAGTGGAGTCATTATGATCTGAAACCTATCATAAGAGGCATTCCTCAAACCCAGAAACACCTCAGTCATTGGAAAATCTAGGCATTTTTTTCACTGCTTTAGACTGACGAGAATCAAATAGGAAAACAGAGATCCCTCTTTTTTGCCTTTGAATTCTGGAAGTATACATAGAATTAAGGCAATATTTAAAAGTCGCCATTACGTAGTCATAATAACTAAATACTCTAAGATACAAAAAAAAAAAAAAGAAAAAATCTTTTCTGTTTTTTTTTTCTTCTGATGCATAATCTACTTCCTCCCTTACTTTAGGAGTTCAGGGGCCTCCCAGAAGCATGAACTATTCTGAAGAAAATGTTAGATACTTCAACATTGGTCCAAGTAAACCACTTGTCACATAGTTACTTTGACAGATGTCAAATTGCACTGTGTGCATAGATTCTCACTTCAACTTTAACATCAAGCTAATTTTAAACTCTTTTTAGCATTTAGTTATTCTACGAGGTTATATACATATACGACTATGTTTCATTGATTCCTTTGTTTGATCATTGAACATGTACTATGTGCCAGGAACTGTGCTCTGTGATACTACTGATATCTTTAGCGTGTTTCTGTGAAGGTTGGGGGAAATTTATTTCTCCTTACACTTTATATTCCAATGTCAAGTTTTTAGGGCTTAATTACTCAGTATACCTTGGCTTTGACAACCTCGATTCTTTCTATAAAGATGGGGAAATAAAATGGGATGTTCAGTACTTTGGCACAATTTCTGCATGGATTATAATTGTCTAGATTAACGCTATCCTGGTTTACCTGTATACTCAAACACCTGTAAACTTACTTGACCATTGAAACAACAAGCCACAGTAAAAATTGTGGGAGTCTTCAACAACAGAATTAAATCCTTTATTGAAAAGTTCAACAGACAATGGATTCTTCAAATACCCTCCCCAATAATTCCCCCAAAACAAGCCAAAGATTCTGACACCATTAGTTCTGGTGGAAGGCTGTGCTCTCCCTCATCCAGGTTCATCCCTGACATCAGAGAGACCAGTGTCAGAGTAAAAATCAAGGCCTGCATACCACGTCTCAACACTTAAAAGGTACAAATCAAATTACTATGGTCTGAATGTTTGTGTTCTCCCAAAATTCACATTGGAATCCTAACACCCAATGTGATGGTAATAGGAAGTGGGATCTTTGGGAGGTGATTAGGTCATGAGGGTGGAGCCCTCATAAATGAGCTGCCTTGCTCCTTCTGCCAATGTGAGGATATGATGAAAAGTCTATGAAGAGACCCTCACCAAACCATGCTGGCACCCTGATCTCAGATTTATATCCTCCAGAACTATGAGCAAGAAATTTCTGCTGTTTATAAGATACTCAGTCTGTGGTATTTTGTGATAGCAGCCCACATGGACTAAAGCACTAACAAATTGCTAAATAAAATGCCATCTATCCTCTACCTTGACAAGTATATCTTTATAATTACAAAATAAATTAAATGTACATAGCTTTAGATGTTCTTTTAATGGACTGGACATATTTGGATAAGTAATAAAATAGTTACATACAAATTAGTAAATTATATACTTATTTCATATAATTTTTCTTGCCTTTATTTTAAAAAATGTACTAATTACGGTGCTACAATAATTTTTTTTCACATAATGTGTGTTCTACTGACAGTAATAACATTAAGCAAACTTTCTTAGATCCTTGTAGTTTTGAGATTTTTGTAGGCAGTTTTCGTTATTTCAATTTGAAGAAACATCACACTGCTGAACAACAGAAACTGAAATTATAAATAAAATTGTTAAAACAATTAATAGATTTGAAAATAAACTACGAGTTCCACCTGTTCGACATATCACGTTTGAACATGTAGGTTGTAGGGGATGCATCATTGTTATTGAAGAAAATATAAAAATATTTTAATTTTACCTTATACATGACTATTATTTACAATGCAATTTTAACTTAAGTCAGTAGCTAGATACACAAAGTACCCTTTTGGTCCTTTCAAATTTTTCAATGCAGGAAAATTTTAAATGAAACCAACAGTGAAATTATGTTGGTTATGGTTAGTTAGAACAGCCTCCTAAGAAATTCATCTCAGGATTATTTGCACAAGAATCTTCCCCGTGATAGTCCTTCAAAATACAAACATAAATTAATGAATAACAAAATTTTGCATCAAAATATTCAAACAAGCTGAAATGTGCTTCTGAAAGTTGAATAAAACTCGTAAGTACTTTTACTAAAAATAATTCACAATTTTGTTTGATATCCGTTAAGTTCCCATGTAAGAAGATAGTCTCATGTTTCAACCTGGTAACATCTAGACCTATATAAATTTTAGAGTAATTTGACATATTTAATGTTGCAAAATGTTCCTCGACCTGTCTTATACAACCATTGTGAAATCTGTGTTAATTCACAAATACCTTTGGAACAGAAATTAGTGTATGAAGAGAAGCACGGTAATGGAAGCTACACATTATTGGGAAATGATACTTCATTATGCAAGAATCTATTGCATTTGTGCTATCTGAGAAGGATTTGACAAGCTAATTAATTTGTCTTTTCTTTGATGTCAGCCTTTGTGCCTCAAATCCCGTCTCCACCGAGAAGCAGCGTCTACCTTGAGTGCTGAGGGCAGCACCATGCAAACCTTTGTGCATTAGGTCACCTTGCATGTCAAGGATGTAGCAGTGGATGTAGAGAAGGGATTCCTTGGGATGTGCACCATGTCATGTGATGAGATATTTAGGGTTCTTTGTCACACTGGGACTGCGCAACCTCCGAGGTAGCTAAGCAGGATATGGGCAGCTGAAAAACTAAGGCAAGAGCTACTTTACAACTGGATGGCCATACCATGATATGCCCGCTGAACACCACATTTGCCTAGCACCTGGAAAGCCCTATGTATTAAATAGATGAATGAAAGAATAAATAAAGGCAGACTAAATGAAGAAAACAGGATACCATATTTGCCATGAAGACAGACAGGCACATCAACAACGACATGGTAGTTTGGGGTGTACATCGGAAGTGCGTATAAGTGAAGAGGAAGAGGCATTAAACCTGTCAAGGAAGGAGTGCTTCCCTCTCTGGCCCTGACCACTGGGCATTTTTTTCATATGGAGTGATAGCATCTTGAGCAGGTCAGGGTTCCTATTGCAACATGTGTATTGTCCGGATATAACGACTGTCAACCTTAAAATGTTTGGTTAACAATTGGAGGCTTTGCTTCTGAAACCACAATACTTCTTTTGCAACCCCAAAGAGAAATACCAGAATACAGCCAGACAGTGAAGCTGTCCTTTTGGTATTTCCACACCCAGCTAAAAACAGGAAACTAGCACACTAGTGGGGACTGCTCAGCACAAGACAATTACTTCCTGCCTGAAACTGCCCTGGGCTCCAAAAACAGCTGGGGCCTCTGCACCTACACCCTTACTCTGGATGGGGTGAGAGGTGGAAGCAGAGAACAGAAGGAAAAATAAGCTCAAGAATTAATCAATCAATAAAAAATAATATTTGATCATAATCAAGACAGATTTCAGGGGAGCCATGCACGTATCTGTTCTGGATGCACTTACTTCTCTCCAGTGCTAGGCCCTCAGCTCCATAAGCAAAGGGACTAAATGTTATTTATCTTTAAATTCCCAGAAGTTTGTATGATGCCTAGAAAATAGTGGGTGTGCAAGAAACGTCTGCTGTTGGCTAAATCTCTGCAGTTTATACATTGCATGTTACAAGAATTCAAAGTTAAATTCTCATGATACCCAGGTGTCCCAGGACTTAATTTCTGTAACCCCCTCATCGTCTTTTTACACCAAACAGGCAGAGTTTCAGAGGGACTCATTCAGTGAGGTTCACCTCTCCCAGACACTGGTTCTATAACATAGCCTAGACAGGGGGCACCTACATTTTGAATTTTTTGATATAGCCCATATTATATTAGGGTCTTTAAGCTGGAACTTGAAACACAAACAGCTCAGAGTTTTATTATCATGAACCAGAAATTGTTATGAGACAAATAAATGATTCTAGTTTCTCTCCATTTCTCCCCCAAAAATCAGCTAAACATTCTTCATGTCAAAACAAAGATATTTGTGGTGGATATTGCCCAATATTTAAGTTTTAAGCATCAAAAAACTCCCATAGATCAGGTTATTTCGGTTCACTCCATGGGGTTTCTTTTGTAGTTAATTCTTGCTGTCAGTCATATTGGATGATATTTCATTCATCTCTGTAGCCTAAGCACTTTATGCAGGGTCTTGAATATAGCTGTTTACTCAATAAATATATGAGGAAAGAAGAGAGAAAGGAAGAAATAAAGGAAGGGAAGAAATAAAAATAGAAATGAAGGATGGAAGGAAGAGGGGGTACTTTCTCCCCCGCCTAAATGACAACACCAACTCTAAGAGTTTTTCAAGCTATAACCATTTGGGGCAATAATTATCAAATTTCAGAAGGTCTATAAATAACTGGGGAGCATGTTAAACCAAAGACCCATGAATCTTTTAGCTTTCCCACTGTTAATATTCCTATTCAACAGGTTTGGAATAAGGTCCAGGAGTCTGCATTCCTTACAGGGACTTCAGGTAATAGGGGTGGAGATAGCCTGAGGGACAGGTGGGAGGGCAACATGAAGAGAATCACTGCTCTGTAGCTGAGAACTCAACAGAACATAGGCTCACATCTGAGACAGACACCAAACTGCTTTCTGAGAAAAATTACAATTTTGCATTCAGCTGCCCCTACATTTCACATCTGTGCATAGTGGGGTAGGCTTCCCATTGTGTTCCCTAATTTTTTAAGGGAAGAATCCACTCTACCCCTGCTTATCTGGCTGCCAAAGTTCATGTATTTGTCTCAGTCAGCAATTAAAACGGTCTGTGTTCCATGCTAACTACTGCCACTGTTATCTCCTGCCACCCAGCTGCTAATCCAAGCCTGCTTTCAGTGAAATAGTACTGAGGAAGTAATCTAAGGGATGTTCTAATCAAGATATTCTAAGCTCTATCTTTGTACCCAATTAATGACTAGATGAAATTATACCTCAATATTATGTCTAATTTGTATTAAAAGTTGCCTCTAGTTATATGTAGATGAGTACTATTAATGTATTTGTTGTGAAATTGTTGTGATAAGATTGTCCAAGGTAGCATCTGAATCTTTTAGGCTGGGAGCAGAAGATGAAGAAAGGAATCTCTCCGCAGGAGTTGCTCTGTGCTTCCATTTTTCAGGTGATCTGGGCTGTACAGTGCTATGCTTTCTGCTTCCTTGTGGCTGCCACAAAGCTTCAAGTTTGGTGTTGAATCTTTGCACTTAGCGCCTTTAGCCTGCTTTGTTTCCATTGCATTGAAAGTTTCATTTGGTGGTTTGGTTTGTTTGTTTTTGTTTGCAAAACTTCCTTTTGGAGAGAAGAAAGATGCATTTCTTTAAAGTTGAAGTGTTATAATAAATGGCAAAATTATGTAGTGTTGTCTTGTTATTAGTTATTAATATGACACATCAGACAGGTAACATAGTTATTCCTAGTAATTGCAACTGTTCCGCCTGCAGGTACTGCAGTTTGGGCCACGCATCCCTTAGTTGGCCCATGCCAACAAAGACAAGGCTGTTTTCCTACTTGTCCTATTTCTATCCATTGTCTTCTCTTCACTCTCTTCTATCAGAACTTTGTATCTAGTGAAGGGATCTAGAAGCTCCTTTTGCGGGAATTTCATTTGTCCTCCTGAGAATTCTCATCTTGTCTCTCTTTTAATCTCTCCCTCCCTGAGTTGATGGATTTATCCTTTCTTTATGTTTCAATTGCCTCTCTAAACTCATGGCTCCCACCCCAAACTTCCAGGCATAGAATCTTTTCATCTGCACCTATCCTTGTAGGAAAATACACTTTTTAAATTTTATGGCCATAAATATAGTCTATCTTGATAAATGCTCTGTGTGCATTTGAAAATTCTGTGTATCGGTATGTACTGGGATATAAATATCAATTAGATCAACTTGGTCGGTAGTGTTCAAATCTTCTGTTCTATCAAGTTTCTATTTTTATTCTATCAATTATTGAGAGATAGATATTGAAGTCTCTGACTAGATTTCTGTATTTCTCCTTGCATCTCTATCAGTTCTTGCTTTATGTACTTACAAGCTCTACTATGAACATAAACCTTTAGGATTGTTATGCGCTCCTGATGAATTGATCCCTTTATCATTGTCAAATGAGCTTTCTATTTCTTAAGTGTTACATTGGCTGAAATATTGAAGGTTTCTCACTGTCCTCCATCAAGCCATAGGAACAATAGCTAAGGTTACACGTAATAAGCGCAAAGACTGCCGGGCCCTCAGTGCCTAGCAGGAGCATAGGAACCTCAGAGATGCCAAAATGTACAACATTAATATGTGCTTAGAACTGACAGCATATTCATATTATACAGTGTTTGTGAAACAGATTATTTTTAATGGAAATCTCTCAGAAATATCCTCTAGCAAGTCATTCACCTTGGGTTATGTCTGTTGAGATAGTCCAAGCTCTTTTTTGCTGTGCGATAGAGTGATGTGGAAAATGAGAAATAACGACATAGGTACGACTCTGTTGAAGGGAGAAGTGGCATGCTGTGCTTCTCTCTGAGGGGAAGGCGAATCAGTCCTGCCTCCAGCTGCACTTCTTACATGGATGCAGGTTGCCTGGGCCAACCTGGAGGGGGCTAGGTGTCATTTTGTTTAATACTTCCTTATACTTGTAATTTGATCTGCATTCTGGGCATCTTTACATGGAGGCCTCACAGCATTTCAAGTGGAAGACTGTCAAGATTGAAATCATTATCTTTCCCTTAGAGTCTGCCCCTCCATCTCTATTCTCATTCTCAGTTAATGAAATAAGCATCGATACAATCACATACATGCATGGGTGTGCATGTACACACACACACACACACACACACAAAACACACACACCTCCCATGTTCCACAGAAGCCAATTGAAATGCCACAGGAATTCATTTTGTTCTTTATAGTCTTGCCCCAAACTTCCCTGTGAACCTCGTCTCTCCCATATATTCTATCCCTTCCCATTCCATTCCCCGTTCTTTCCCCACATACCTACCACCTTTGCTCCAGTCACCCCGAAATTCTTATGATGCTTCAGGTATGCATTTTCCTGTCATTGATTTATGCCAAGAATGTATTTAACTTTTAAGTTTACATCTAGAGAATTGTATCTCATTCTCTATGACAGAATTCAAATCGTTTTCCTCAACAGAGATTTCCCACAGTCCCGGGACAGAGTTAGCTCTTCCCTTTGTGCTGGCCCAGTTCTCAGCTCATACCAACATTGAGGTGCAATTGTTTGCCTCATGTGTTTTGGTTCCTCTGGGCTGTGTTCTAAGGAAACAGACATTATTTTATTAACTACTCTTTCTCTAGTCTTTGTTATTATGCTCAACCTGTCAACTGATAACTGTATATGTAAGGGTTATTTATTTTTTTAACCTATCTCCCAACACTTATAGATAGATCCTTTTCTCAGTTTTTCTGATTCTGCAGCTCTGCAGCAGCCCCCTCTTGGCTGGCACCCAGGGCTATTGGGTTGCTTTGTCCCGCCACCTATCGGGTGCCCTGCATGCCCTCAGTCTTCCTCGTGACAGGTTCATGCTTCCAGCATTTACACTCAACACTGCCCTTGGGTGTGTGCCTGCAGTTCTCGGGTTATCTTATTAACTCTCCATATAATGGGAGGGGATATTTATCTACTCTTTGGAAAAGCATTATTTCTGGGAAAAGAGCTTGGATTCCCGGCAGGCTATAACCGGGAGGACCATTGCCCTGTAAACAAAATCACGTCCGTGCCGCACCTAAACGGCACGTTCAAAGACACTCTGTGCCTGAGAGCCGGCACTGTCCGGTGGAGGGCATGGGCATTCAGTGAATGTTCACTAGGGACCACCTGCTCTCTAGCACATTTGGGGTCCTCAGTTGTATGAAGCAAAAGTAATGACTGGCCTATGCTCACACTCATAGATCACGACAAAGTGAGAAACTAGTCAAATACCTACCTTTGTTTGAAAACAGCCTGTACAGAACTAAAATTATATTTTCATGTCCTGAACCTTTAGATGTGGCCATGAAAGGGAATGGGAGGCAACACAGATCACATATTTTGTAAGTCAGAAAAAAATAAAATAAAATTAGGGCAGATAGTCAAAGAAGAGAATTCATTCTTTTATATATTTCTAGTCATTTGGTTTAATCAAATATTGGTCAGTTTCTCTGCTGGAGGCAAAGGAAACTGAACACAGAGCTTGATTCGGGGATTCCCCCCCCCAAAATTAAAGTTATGGTTTTTATGTATTATTTAAAAGTGGAGAACTTTTATAAATGTACTTATTTTACAACTCAGGGAAAACTCGTTTTTGTTTTTTAAATAATTTGCCCAAAGCTTAAATTCAGATTTTATTTTTGCTTGATCAAGTCCTCTTGCACATTTTCAAAGTAGGCAATTTTTACAAATAGACAAATATCACAGAAGCACCGTGTGTATGCAAATGGAAACCTGGACTCTTTAGGCTTAATCCCCATATCATAATGTTAAAGATAAATTTTAAATAGTGTTTAAGTAGTCTAAGCAAGTATGTCTACATTCTAAGTAGCCAGATACATTTCATTCAGATGTCCAAAGCTTTCCCAATAGATATGTTAATGTTCTGAGAAAAAAGTATTTGAATGTATTATCTCAAAGTCAAGTATTTGGACCTTTTAATTTAATGTAGTTTGCTTTCCCATTCAAAAGAGCAATAACAACTTCCAATAGTGAAAGTAATACAATTTAGAGGATTTCTTTCAGCTACATAACTTTAAATAATTCATAATGCCTTAGGATTTATTTAAAAAAATAAGTCATCACCAGATTACTTACACTAATTCCAGAGAAGCCAAACTCAAAATTCATTTTGGGCTTCTGACAACGCTTTTTATATTAAGGATGTTTTTCCATTTATTAAATGCATTTATGTGAGAGTTAACAAAAGCTGTTTACTTGAAGCCTTAAACAGTATACAGTGTTTTCAATGTGTTAAAAAATGTGTGTTATCTTGTCTTTGAATTACTGAAAATGAAAAAGAAAAGAAAAGAGAACAGACTTGTCAGCTGGTCTAGCTTCTCCTTGAAAGTTTATAGTTAATTTCTGGTCTTCCATTGCCCATCTGTGTCCTCAAATCCAACATAGATGTTTTCAAAAACAGTTTCTGCTCTAACAAAACAAGAGTTTATGATTCACTTTCAGACTTTGTTCTTTTAACTAACTTGTTTGTTCAGGAAAACAGATTTCTGAGACTTGCACACACAGCAGGATCTTTGTGCCCCTGTTTTTACTCCTGTGTTGCTCAGATGACACAACTTTTGGCTCATAAAACATACATTAGTGATAAGTGGAGGAAAACACGATAATCTTGTGATGGTTTTTTCCACTGATGTGCCGTCCTTAGCATAGGACAAGTGCAGGCATATGAAATAATCCAGTGACAATGAACAGAAGCTTTTTAAATTACCCAACCTGAGGGGGGGGGCTGGGGGCGATGAGAGATGCTTCTTCCCCGTGTATCTCACGTGCCTAGACCTAGCAATGCATCAGATTTTGGTAAATTTATCCAGACTATTTGTGTACTTTTCCTATTTTCCCCAAATTCCTATGAGCCTTATACTTTTTCCACTGATTTAATTCAATTCCTTACTCCATGCTGGTTCCCTAGTGGGAATCTTTTCCATCTGGTTAAAATTAATGTCCATATTTTTACAGTGCCAAGATATGGAAACAACTGAGGTATCCATAGACAGAAGAATGGATAAAAAAAAGATGTGAGATATATATATATGTTTATATATAAATATATAGATATATAGATATATCTGTATCTATATGTATATAGATATGTATATAGATACAGATATAGATATAGATATCTGTATATATAGAAATATATAGATACATAGATAATATATGGCATTATTATTATTATTAATATTATTCATAAATAGAAAAAAATGAAACCTTGCCATTTGTGACAACATGGATAAATCTAGAGGATATTATGCTAAGTGAAATAAGTCAGACAGACAAAGACAAATATCATATTATTTCATTTGTATGTGGAATTTTAAAAAAATAAAAACAAACAAACTAGAAACAGACTTATAGATACAGAGAACAAACTAATGGTTGCCAGTGGGGTGGGGGAAAGGGTGGAGGAATGGGTGAAAAAAGTAAAGGGGAATAGCTGTATAAACCTCTAGTTATAAAATAAATAAGTCACAGGGATGTAATGTATACCACAGGGAACATAGTCAATAACATCATTAACAACTTTGTATTGTGACTGGATACATAGTGGTGATCATATTATAAGTATATAAATGTTGAATCACTATGCCGTACATCTAAAACTAATATAAACTCTATGTCAGTTATACTTTAATTTTTTAAAAATATTATCAACAACAATTAAAAAAAAAAGAATATCTATCTTATCTCCCAGACCTCCACCTACTCTGAGCTCTGGATGCAGGTGGTTATTATGTGTTTACGTTCAATTACAAAAGAACTACCTCCTACATTTCCAAATGTAGAGAAAAAAACAACCATAGAGAGCATGTCATGAAAATCAGCTGGAGGTAGCAGGCTCCCTCTGTGTATTTCTAAGCAGTGGAGGAGATATAAGAGACAGGAAATTTAAAACACCTCTTCATTAAAGCATGAAAAAGAAAAGACAGATATTGCTGGCAAGTTATAAAGTATAACACACCAATGTCCTCCTGTGTCAGTCGGCTCAGTGTGGAATCATGTGAGCTGGCATTGTGGGGAGCCATGGCATTGCCCCACAACTATGCAAATTTAGTTATTGCTGTAGAGGTCAGGGCACCGACAGGTTTTGGCCTTCTGGGTTCTCCTAACCACCAGGAAGAAAATTCCAGTCGCCTTGAAACTAAGCCTTCACATTGGATTGAAATTTGAGCTTTGGCCCCAGTTAGGCAAGAAAAAGAAAACTAAAAATCTAAAAGCATATTTGACTTGTGCAGCAAGCCAAAGCTAAAGGTGAAGACCTGGGCCCTGACTCTCTACTCATTTCACACCCTCCATCTATTTCTTCCAGCACCCACTGCCTGGAAGACAATGTTCATATGTGCTTTTCATAAAATTGGTTGAACAGAAAGCAAAACTGAAAGAGCAATCAGAAAGAGATTTGGGTTTCTCATCACCACCTCCTGGCAAGATAACCATAGGAAAGGTGCTTGACTTCTTTGAACCATAAAGTTCTCATGGGCTACATGAGTTTGTTAACACATGATCTGTTTCCCTTACAGGACTGTTTGAGGGTCCAATACGAAAGGACTTGGTGAAACTCTCAAAAACAAAAAGTCTGCGTGGTTCTCCCTCTCCTTTTCTTATTCTGTTTCTTCTACACCTTTCTCCAGCTTCCCATTTTCTTCCATCTCCCTTCCTTTCTGACTCTCTTCTACTCTATCCCTTTCAGTAATTTCTTTATTACCTCCAGTTTGTCCTTTTATCTTCCACAGTTTCATCTTCTTTTCTTCCTCTTGTCCCCATTTTGTGTTCTCCCTTCCTCTGTTCTCTGTGTCAGTGGTTTCAAGAAGTGTTTGTAAAAGAATACCTTACCATTTTACCCTAACTGTCAAGAAAAGGAACAACAGAACCAAATTAATCTAAATTAGAAATGAAACAAATTTCAAACATATACACAACTCTGCTTGCTAAGCTAATTCTGCTTGCTAATGAAGGGCAAGACTGTACTTCTTAGATAACTTCACTACTAGATGAGAATCATGCATAATTTTCTGCTAAAAGTTGTCAGTCTAAAAATAAGTTTATCCTAAGAAGCTGGATTCATTATTTTTCATACACAAACTATTAACGATGTGTGTGTGTGCGTATGTGTGTGAGTGTGTGTGTGTGTGTGCCAAATCTTAGTCTGTGTACTGCTGTTGACTAATAAAATACTTGCAGGTCACAGAGGTCAAATAAAATATAATTTAGAAATTATCGTTAGTATTATTACAATAAGAAATAAAAGAAGATGTAGCAGGGAAGAAAAAGTGAGAGGGGAAACAGTGAGAGGAAGAGGAGAGAGAGGCAGAGAGAAATCTACTTAAATGTAAACACTGGGGCATAATGTAAGACACTAGTTCACAAAATTCTGTGTGTAAAACAAAAAATTACCAGGAAAGTGTTATCTGTATTTTAAATCCAAATCCTTGGCCCCTACCACAGATATTGTGATTTGGTAGATTTGCTGTGGTTTCCTGAAATAGATATTGTTAACATGCACCCTGGGAAATTTTGATGCAGGTGGTTCATTTTTAGGTTAATGAAATTGTTTTCAAATCCAGTTTTCACATTGGATTCTTCTGGGAACTTTGAAAATAAGAATACCTGCTGTTGGAGCTGACGTTGAGGTCCTTATAAAATCTTCCTGGATGATTCTAATACTCAACCAGAGTTGGGAGCTATTGTCTGAAGGGTATTGGCTTTGGGCTCAGAAAACCTAGGGTTATAATCATAGCTCCCACTAATCATAGCTGTGGGACTTTGAACAAATGACTAAATCTCTTTGGGCCTCTGTATTCTCCTCTGTAAATTAGGGGACAGTCATTTCCACCTCAGGGATTGGAGCAGTGGGTTTTCAACCATGGCTGCTTATCACAACCATCTGGGAGGTTTTCAGCCAGGTCCGGGCCACCCCAGCTGAACCACAATGTGTGGCAGCACTCTCAGGTTCAGTGTTTTTGCAGCTTCCTGGGGGACTTTATGCTTGAGAACCCATGGATGGGAGATTAAAGGAGATAATGGTATTAGTATCAATATTCTATTAGGAATAACGGAAATCATAGCTGGTGTAAGCTGTGTCCTCTCCAGGTAGAAGGGACTGTTCTAGCATTGTACACATGATGCCTTTTTTTTTCCATCCTCAGCAGCCCTGTGAGATCAATTCAGTGCTTTTTTTAAGCATCTCCCACAAGTAATGGCTGCTGGGTAAGTGTTTCCTTTCCCAGTGTAGACAGAAAACGGGACAAGGTGTGTCAAAGGGAGCCATGCCCTCTGGTTCCCTGGCAGCAGTGCCTGTGGATTTGTGGGCGGCCTGAACTGGCTGGCGTTTGCTGGCAGCTGCAGGGCCAGCGGCTGCAGGTGAGGGATCATCTGTTGGAAGCAGGCAAGCATCCAAGTGGAACAGAACATTTGGGAGAGAGACAAACAAAGGGTTTTCTTGGGTCCATGACAAGAGAGGAGAGACACTGAAAAGATTGTATTTCATATCAATTAGCAAACACTTTGGTTGTGACCCAATGCCATTTTTCGACTGTGTTGGGTTAAGTTGTCGATGAGAAGTTAGGAGCATCTCAAATTCTCCTCTTGGCTTTTCCATTGGCATATTTTCTCTCCCTGGGAGCATTACTGACACAGACTTTCTCTGTATTTGCATCTATGAAATGGGTATTTCTTTGGAATCCTCCTGACCTGAGAGTCAGTGTACACCAGTGATGAACAATCATATAGTGTATGATTAATAGAAAATCTCTGGAATCGCATGTAAGCTGTAAAGGTTTCTGCCACTATGGCTACCTAGTAAAAATACATACATATATATTTTGCTTTCTCTATGCCCCATACATAAAGACCACGCTTTCTGTAATTTTCTACAATGAGAGTTCCATAAAAATTTTACAATCACAAACCACTGTAATAATTAAGTAACAAAAAGCTATGTGGAAGATTCCCACCCTCCTTCCCCCACCAGAAGAATCAGAACAGTGATAATGAAACAGGGTCAGTAATCTCATTTTAATGAAATGGAGAGTCTAATCCACTACATTTGGTACATACGTTAAATCAGAGAAAGCAATAAAATGTGTTCCCATACCAAGAAAGCACAATTCTTTATGTTCTTATTATGTAAAACAATCAGCCCCACTCCCTGAAGAAGACAGCATCTGTCTTGTCCAATTGTGTTTTTTTTTTTTTACGAGCACCTTACAGCCTACTTCCTATGCAATTGGTGAATAAAAGGTCTGTTTATAAAAAAAAAAAGAAGAAAAAGAAAATCTGTTCATTACACCATTAGATTGCATCGATGGCATTTTCCGTGGTAAAGCAATTTTTACTGCAGATATACATTTATGGGAAATTAGAGGAATGGTAGAGCTTAATGCATAAAGGCAAGGAATTAATGTAAAATAAGTGAGGTGCCCAAGTTGCACTTTCTAGTAATCCTCTCAAATCTGCATTTCATCCAGAAAGCTTTTATTTTAAAACCAATTTAAAAAGTCAATAATCATTAAATATGGAGACATTTGTGTGCTTTCCCTTTGTGTTTTATTCCAAATTAGGCAATCGGTGTTTTGTTTGTTTGTTTGTTTGTTTGTTTGCTGTATCTATAGGGAATGGGGTGACGTTGAAACCTATTATACTGGATTACCAAATAACAATGGTTTTCTTGCCTTTCATATGGAGATTACATGACACCAAAGCAAAAACTGCTATTTCTTTTTTGGCCCTTGAAGAACCAAGTAAAAAGAAAGCTCCCTGCTGTCAGCATTTCCAGTTCCACAACTGTGCCCAGGCTGCCCCAGGCCTGCCCTTCCAAGATGGCCTTTCTCTGATGTCTGACACCCCACATGTTGGCTGCTGCAGTGGACCTGTCCCTCCCTCTTGAACCAGTTTTAGTTTGCCTGCTTTCCACCTCTCAATTTTGAAAAACTGACAATGGCCCACAGTTTTTCCTGTACTCCTTTTCCTTGAGCTTCTTCCTGACCCTGTGGATTTGAAAGACTGGCTTTTACCCTGGCAAGATGACTCTTTTTTAAGGGCATGTCCCGAGGGAGCCTGTAGTAACCTCACCCTGGCCAGAGCACACTGGGGACAAAATACAACTTCTTGGTATTTGGTCTCTGGAGTCACTCATTCATTACACAGTCTTTATCTTTGCGCATATCCTGGAACAATACTCTTAAATAAATACTCTCTGAGATATTTTACTCCATGGTTATTTACTTTGCATTTCCATGATCTCAATGGAATACAGAAAGGGAGGAGATAGAAGGGTTGGCAAACAATAATTTGCCACCATCTACGCACAAGAGGACAACTGTGAGGGATATTGTTTTGTATTAAAAGAGAGACACGTCATTGACTTGACATAGTCCATCTGTGTGCAGACCAGAATCACTTAGAAAATTCCACTTGACATAGCATGCTAGATAACCTCTAGTGTGAGAGAACAGAAATCATGTGCTTTGAAATGAAATGACCCTGTTCTATCCTATAGTCAGTCGTATGCCATCAGCCTCGAGATCTTGGACAAATCCTACAGATTTTTGTGAGTCTCAATTGTATTCTACAGTTGAGGAATACTGATAGGTCTCCCACCTTCTCCTTAGAATTGCTCTGTGTTTAAAATGAGATTCTGTCCCCTGACTGTGCAAAAGTTAGAACATGCAAGGAAAGAAATAAAAAACCATGAATTAGTAGCCTGCTTTTAAAATGATTACTCTAACATTATCTGCCATGATTTACTAGCCTCATCATCATCATCTTATTATTATTATTAGATTTTAAAAACCTGATGAGATTAAAAATTATTTTCAAAGGTTATTAAGTCCTCAAAAAAAATCAAAATTTGTTTTAGACACACCCACATGTGTCAATGAAGCCTTTCCTGCTATTTGACTACCTCTTCCGCCTACTTATCCTTTTCAATTAACTACGAATGGAACGCAAAGATCTGCCCTCAACAAATAAACATAGATTCCCATGAAAACCTGCCAAGAGGAAAAGCAAAAGAGGAAGAGGATATACGATTTCTCAAGGTTCACTGCACTTGTTCCTATTGAAGCCAAACTGACTTCATTCATACCCTAAGAAAGATTGAGCCAGAGGTAGGCTACCCAGAGGGCTACTGGACATTTTCCCTTGGACCTGATAGGAAAGGAAAGGTTCTATTTTTTTTTTTTTTTTTTAGACAGTTGGGAGGATCCAGACATTCAGATTCAGAACCTGAATCTTTCTATAATGGTCCATGACTGGGGCAGGTTGGAGAAAGTCACATGTGTTCAGTCACAACTGAGCTCTTCAAAATCCAAAATAGAATAGGGAATGGATGGATGGCTCATCTCTAGGTGCTGGCCACCAATTTGTTTCTCTTCACACACCTAGGTATTTGATTGTACAGAGCAGAGGGTCTTTTTAAAAATACTAACATAGGAACTCGCATACTTTCAAGCTAGGTCATCAGCGGCAATGGGATCACCTGGTAGACAGTGCTTTTAATTCAATTGTCCTTCCTTTGTTCAAAACACTCTTGGAACTCATCTTTTAAAGATTCCCTTCAAAGGGCAAAGCACTCTTTTGAATATCCCTGAGTGAATGAAATCATCAAAATTTGAGAGAGGGTTTGATTTTGGGAAACAATCAAGTATCTCAATGCTAGTTAAGTAAATGGGATCAGTTCTGAAGCTAAATAACATTGTTAATAGTGTTAAAGGAAGTGTAATTATAAATAAAGGGATTTGCCTTGGAAATGCTGGAAAAATGTGAATCAAGATACATTTCAGTGATAGCAGCATTCTCAGGGAGAATTTTGTTAACTTCCCAAAGTAACTCTCTTAATGGGGCCGACAATTTAGCTTCAGTACACTGTAGTTGTTATACATCTTACTTAGTGACAAAGTTGATCCTTTTTCCAATAGGTAGCAATAAAATAGCATCTCCCTCTGTCCAACCCCCACTCCCACCCCCCACCTCCACCTCTGGACTACCACCAAGTTCACAATATATATAGAATCTGTATGGGGTTGCAGGGAAAAGAAGGGAAACAAATTTGTTGTCAAGTAGAGTGATTTCTTACACAGACCTAGTGGATAAATCCTAAGGCTGCTGAGATCTTAATGAGGAAGGAATGGAGCCCAGAATTATCTTTCTGCACAGTACCCCAGTTCCTTACATCTGGACCCCCTGGTGGAATAGTGCACCCCATGGAGAATTATTACTATGGTAAGCAAAAAGCAATATGTATACTGTGATGTCATTGGAACCATTGCCTGACATTGAGAGGAATCAGGTCAATAAATCATGATAACAATTCACGTTACAAATGATTTTGTAGTTGTATATGATATTAAAATACTGTTTTGAAACCTGGCCGAAGTCTGTTAAACTGAGGTTTTCTTTCAGAATTCCATTTTATTATAATCAACAATATTTATTTGAACTATTGGAGGAGCCCTGATAATCATTATTCAAAATGAATAGTCCAGATCTACCCTTGCAGCCTCCCATCTAAGACAAACCCCTTGGGAACAAGCAACAAAGATACACATAGAAACAGACCCCCATAAAAATACTGAGCTAATAATCCCAGATTATAAGACAAAATGCACACTGCTATTACATTTTACTTTTAGTTTAAAGAAAATTAATGAAGGCATCTTGAGAGACACAGGTGAGGGCCTGAGGTGGCTGTTTTTAGCAGTTTGGGAATGGATAGAAGTCAATGCCTTAAATCTGTCTGGTAACCAATAGAGGTTTACAGAAAAGTAAAATTTAGAAACTATTGAAATGATGGAAAGAAAGAACCTAGCCAATATCATCTCTGTACAAAAGAATTAATTTAAATTAGGACAATCCCATGGGATACTTCTAATCAGCTACAGTGATGAGAAAGGAAATTGTCAAAATGGGACTAAGAAGTTATTTTACCTAAAGAAAAAGGTTTGAGTTTTGGTAACAGTTCTAACTTTAAAACAGCAAAGCTATAGATTTCTGTAATAGTCAAGATATAGGGGGAGGAGGAGACATTCTATTATGTATGTGACAGTACGCCATTCCCCATCTAAAGGAAAGGTGAGTTAGGCACCTCACTTAAAAAGCCTACCTAATTGACAGCTCTCACAGAATACACTAGAGTTTGGGGGGTAAAGATAGAATCTTCCCTCAGGTTTGAAAAACAAGCTCTTACTCACATTTTCTATTTTCCCACTGACATGAAAATTGCCTAAGAAAAGCAGAAGTCCCAGAGGTACATTGCTTTTTAACTGGTATCTTTCCTTTTCCTTCTCATTTTTCAGTTGTCCTATGTGCCTGCGTATGTGTGTGCATATGTGTGCATGTGTGTGTGTGTTGTGTGTGTGAATGTGTGTGTTTCTCCATGAAAATCGTACTTAAATACAGGCCTATGACCTTCAGCAGTAGGAGAGTTGAAGCATGTACCCTTCTAATATTAGACCCATCCTTCTTTTGGAATATTGAGGGGTTATCTTGTGAAACTGGGCGGACATTTAAACAGCATGTAAATTGTCTTCTCCTCTCATGTTTACTTCCAGAAAGGAAAAATGGCATGAAAAATAATTTCAACAACACTTGGCTCACTGAGATTTTAGAGTATGCCTCAGGCGGCTCCAGCGAGAAATCTGTGCATTCAGGTTGCATGGAGATGTACAAGTGCCAGTTTATTTGGAAAAGCAAATTATATTTGATGTACTTGCAGTTATTTATGTGTAAAACACTGTAAAAGCCTATTGTAAACTTGCTTGTTTTATCACATATTTCATTAATCTCACACACACTATTACCCAGAGTTCACTCTCTTAGACTGCCGGCGGTTATCATCCATTTTCTAGGATATCTAATATTCTCCAAGAGAGGCATGAGAGAAAGATGTAACCTTCTTTCTCTACTAGTAAAATATCTTTAAAGGAGCGAGGAATGTGGGTTGGGAGGCATGATGGTTAACTTTATGTGTCAACTTGACTGGTATGACAGGATGCCCAGACATTTGGCCAAACATTATTTTGGGTGTATCTGTGAGGATGTTTCTGCCTGAGATTATCATATGAATCAGTAGACTGAGTAAAGTGGATTGCTCCCCCTAATGTCAGTAGGCCTCAATCAATTAAAGACCTACGGAACAAAAGGGCTCTGTAAGAAGGAACTCCTGCCTGATTATTGAGCTGGAACATTGGGCTTTTCTGGCCTTCAGACTCAGGCTGAAACATGGACTCTTGTTGGATCTCCAGCCTGCTGGCTTTTGGACTGGAACTTATACAATCATCTCTCCTGGATTTCCTCAAGCCTGTGGAATCAGACTGAAACTAGACCATAGGCTCTTCTGGGTCTCCAGCTTGCCCACCCCGGCTCTTCTCAGCCTCCATAATCATGTGACTTAATTCCTCATAATAAACAAACAAACAAGGAATCAAAATATCTTATTGGTTCTGTTTCTTGGAGAACACTGACTAATACAGGAGGTAAGGGGCTAGAAGGACGATACAGTTAGCATGACTATGTAGCACTTCCATATTTCTGTTTCCCTACCTCTAAAATGGGCATAAGCTAAACCATGGAATTATTTTGATAATACCATGAGATAATATGCTGCTTATTAAGTACCACACATCACCATTTGTCCATCACCACAAGCTTTGCATCGATCTGTTCCTATGTCTCTCCTACCACCTATCAAAGGAGCAGCAATATAAGAGCGGAGAAAAAACAGGATACCATAATTAGAAGGTAGGGGTCTTAAGGAACATTGGAAAGATGCCAAAGAAAGGTCACCTCTCTCCGATTCTTTTTTGTTTCATTCTCAATAATAAATCAAAGCTATATACAAAAACCATTTGTACACACATATCTAGAGTATCAGTGTTTCAAGGGTTTGGAGATGGTCTTGCATTTCCCCATTCTTTGTCTGAGCTTCCTTCCCGATACTCCCTGATTGGGCACCCTGGCAAGGATCCTAATGATTACCCAAAGAATTTCAAGGTCTTCTGAACAAATAAAGCTTATCTTCAATATGAACAAACTATCACTTATTTATAAAACATGTTTTTTTGTTCAAGGATGGAGTAAGGCTACAAAGAAAGCATATAGAAAAATACAGAATGAAGAACAGAGCAACCTGACAGGTAACATACTGGAGATGGAGATAATGCTTGGGGGGTAGATCATAAATCAAATATTCTGTTACTATAGAAGAGGGAGTGCTGATTGAGATGAGCCGTCAGTTTAACACTCTGTGACTTCTCTCTCTTTTTAATGTTCCTATGTCTACATCTTAATAGCTAATTTGGATTACAGTGCATTCAATTGAATCTCCTGACAGGAATATCAGTCATTAATATGCTACACCTCACTCTATAACCAAATCAACTGGGGGGTGGGAGGTGGAGGAAGTCAATTTGCTGTCAAAATGTAAGAGTCAGAGTCACTGTGACAATCCAAGATCTGCAAACAATGGCTGTGATCGCTATCCAAAGGACACTCATTACGCACCTGTAGTACATTTGGGCTGTCAGGTGCCTCACATGGTAGGTACAGCCATAGCTGTACCTGTGTTCATAGTGTCATTTTTCAAAACTAGAATAAGTTGGTGTATGAGCCCAAATGTACAACATCTACAGATCTCTCTTACTAGCATAGTACTTTTATCATTCGTACAGGAAATATAAATAAAAATGTGTGACATTTCGGGCATCAATTTATTGATTTTGGATGGTTCTGGCTCCTTTCAGAGGTCACTTCCTGGATAATCACGTCTGGAGACAGTAATTTGCCATTCACTCATCACCAGAATTTGGATTACTGTAATGACTCACTGGGGATCAAAGAAAAGGTATTTCCTTTTACATTCAATAAATGGATTCCCTTCAACAATAATAGATACACACTTTTACTAGTCTTTCCCAAATGGCCAGCATAGGAGGTGGCAAGTGTCCACATTGTAAGCAGCATGGAATTCTCTGTCTCTAGATGAGTCGGTCCCAGTAGGCCTAATGCCATTTCCTAGCCTAGGGCTTAGGTCTGTCTTGAGAGGTGACTGGAAATGTGTTCTTCTATAAATATATTATTATAGAAATTTTTTCCAGAAAGAAATAACATTTTGTTTTATCAATCACATAGGAAAAGTGATGGAAAGTTGTAGTTTTGTATTTAAACAAAGTAAGTTGAGTGGTGTTCCTCCTAGTTACACATTTTTAGAGAAGAGAATGAAGAATCATGACGGTATTACAACAAACAAATGGACTTGGGGGTTGTTTGTCAATAGTAAAAAGGTAAGCAGATTAAATTTGGGAGTTATGGGCCGGCCCGGTGGCTCAGGTGGTTATAGCTCCATGCTCCTAACTCCGAAGGCTGCCGGTTCGATTCCCACATGGGCCAGTGGGCTCTCAACCACAAAGTTGCCAGTTCAATTCCTCGAGTCCCACAAGGGATGGTGGACTCCACCCTCTGCAACTAAGATTGAACACGGAACCTTGAGCTGAGCTGCCGATGAGCTCCCGAATGGCTCAGTTGGTTGGAGCGCATCCTCTCAACCACATGGTTGCCGGTTCAACTCCCTCCAAAGGATGGTGGGCTGCGCCCCCCTGCAACTAGCAATGGCAACTGGACCTGGAGCTGAGCTGCGCCCTCCACAACTAAGACTGAAAGGACAACAACCTGAAGGTGAATGGCACCCTCCACAACTAAGATTGAAAGGACAACAACTTGACTTGGAAAAAAAAAAATTGGGAGTTGTAACTTGTGATATCTCTGAATCTTAACATGGGGTGACAGGACATCATATTCAAATTGCTTAGAAGAGAAATAAGCAGAAGGAAGAGGAGAGGACTAATTTTTGAAATGTGAGGCGGTTTGGGTTTTTGTTGTTGTTGTTGCTCGTGGTGGTGGTTTTTAATAAGTCAAGGAACTTAAAGCCAGTATCTGAGCCAGTCTACTTTAGGCTGGAAACTGGCTGGCACTCGTTATCAGTGAGGTGTATGCATAATTTATAGAAGTGCTTGAATGTCCAAACGCTTCTCTAACTGTCCTTTTGAACCTACTTTCTTAATGTACAGATTCTGTTCTACCAAACAGAATCCCTAGTCTCATACAGAAACAGACCACATATGTGTAAAGAACAAATAAAAAACAAACATTAACTTTAGGCGTACCCACAAACTGAAATAAAGTACTTTGACATTTATTTGTTCATTTTGTTTTTATTATACTGAATTTAATTCAACCATTTGAATTTTCCACTAAGCTAAATCAGAATCTGCATTCATTCGGGCCCATATAAATGTGATCCTGAAAAGGAACCTTGGAAACTGTACGCCATTTCAAAAGAGAACATGTTTTCCGGTTTTCACTTTATAGTCAAGAATACTTCAAAATTATATGCAAGCCAATAATTTTTAGCAGTATATTTTATTTTATTGAAAACTAATCTTTACATTATACTCCCTTAAAATGGTTGTATAGTTTACATATGGATATTACATATGAATAAACCATCTACCTTGAGACGGGAAAAATTCTGCACCATACGTGGAAGAAATTAAAAACTAAATAAGCAAGAGCCTCTTGAGTTAAGAATGCCAAATAGTGATATAAACATTCAGATGCAGACAGGGTCTCTGTCTTCCAACGCTCTTGTCAAAATGTCCCTAGGACCCGAGCCTACCCACTCCAAGGTGTGACAAAGCCATTCTAAGATTTGGGTCATTCCTGGCAGTCACTGAGGGTATCTTGGTCATTTCTTCCAGCCATCTATCTCTCTTTCAGAGGACAAACAAGCCAAAGCTCCCTTTTAGATTAAAATACATTCCCTTCACATAACTTGGGAGTCATGGGACAGGATGCTGGGTTTTTATCAGCTTCGGTTTCCCTTTCTATAAAACAAAGATGATATTATTTGCCCTGCACGGTGATACTTATAATTAAACTATTAGGTTGGTGCAAAAGTAATTGCGGTTTAAAAGGTTAAAAATAATTGCAAAAACCGCAATAATGTTTGCACCAACCTAATAGTGTGTGCAAAGGGTCTCAAGCTCTCTTCCACCCATTTCATTCCAACCAAGGCCCAGGCACATCTATTCCTCAGCATACATTTTCTCTCTATTGTTATTTCTCCTTTTCATCGTTTTTAGAAAGCCTTCTTAGCCTCCATTTTCTTTTAAATTTTTAAGATTAAAGTATGACAAGAATGCAGAAAAGAGCACAAATCTTAACCATCCATTGAATTTGAGGGAACACACCAATTATCCAGAACCTTGGTCAAGAAGTAGATCATTAGCAGTGTTGCCGAAAAGTGTTCTTGGTGTTCGCCACAGGAAAGAATTCAAGGACACCAAGTATGCCGAGGAAGCAAGTACATTCCTTAAAGAACAGTACACTCGCAAGACGGTGAGCGGGGGCTGCCTCAGACAACAGCACATGCCCCGAAGAAAAGAAGGCTCCCATATTTATTATACTTAAAATAAAGGCGCCAAATGAAGACTTAGGGGTGGCGCTATAGGCATTTCTAGGCGGGTCCTCACTGACCACTCCTTCCTGTCGGGCGGAGGGATATTTATTCTCATTTGGTTCTATCCAAACTGTCATGGTGACAGGAGTGGTGGGGTGTAGATTTTCCTAAACTGCTATGCTAATAACATTATAATCCATTATAATTAGCTAAAGTTCACCTAGAGTAGCAAGATAGCATCTTAAATCTGCTCTCAGCCACCAAGATCTAATTCTGGCTGGTTGGCAGCTGCACTTTTTATTATTATTATTATTATTATTATTATTATTATTATTATTACTAGTTTCAGGTGTACAAAACAATGTAATTGTTAGATATTTATACGCCTCGAAGAAAATTTGCAGACATTACCCTTAGTAATATTTTTACTGATATGTCCCCTCCAGCAGCAGATGTAAGAGAAAAAATAAACATGTGGGACTATATCGAACTAAAAAGTTTTTTCACAGCAAAGGAAACCATCAGTAAAACAAGAAGGCATCCCACTGAATGGGAGAAGATATTTGTCAATGATACATCTGATAAGGGGTTAATATCGAAAATTTATAAAAAAGTCATTCAACTCAACACCAAAAAAACAAACAACCCAATTAAAAAATGGGCAGAGGACCTGAAGAGACATTTTTCTAAAGAGGACATACAGATGGTAAACAGACATATGAAAAAATGCTCAACCTCACTAATCATTAGAGAAATGCACTTTTTCTTAAGGATGATCTCATCTCCTCCCTCCTTTGTCTCCCCTCACATCCTCCCTCCCTTCCTTGCTCCCCCTCTCTCCCTGAGGCCCTATTCTTTCTGCCTATGGTAACATCAGCACCCAGAAACCTTCCTCACACAGGGCACCTACTCACCCCAAATGGAAATCACCATTCTCCTGATTTATCTCACCATGGATTAACTTTGCTGCACTATACAGCATATACTCTCAAATCTAGCTTTTTTCACTCCATGTGTTTGTATAAGTGCTCCTTCTTGTTTGCTAATTTTATTACTGCATAGCAGGGGTCAGCAAGCATTTTCAGTAAAGAGCCAGACAGTAAATATTTTCACTTTCAGGGCTTACAAGTCTCTGTCTGACTCAACTCTGACATTGCAGCCTAAAAGCAACTGCAGAAAATACATAAACATGTAGTCCTAGCTATGTTCTAATAAAACTTTATTTATGGATGCTGAAATTCAAATTCCATATAATTTTCCCATGTTATATAATATTATTCTTTGTTTAATTTTTTCAAAGTATTTTACATTAAAAATGTAAAAAACATTCTTACTTTGCAGGCTGTGAGAAATAGATGATGGTTCATGTAAGCAGTCTATGCTTCATGAATGTTTTCTTTACATTTTTGATCCAGAACAAAAGGATTTCAATTAAAGCTGATACATATAAAAGCAGTAGCAATGATAATCCTGTGTCTAAAAGAAAATGAAAGCCACTAATTTTGAAGGAAAATTGGATATTTAGGGAAAAAAACGCCTTTTAAAAATCAACATCTAATATCTTTAAAGATACATAAAAATCCCCTTCAGTAAATTCACAAAATTGCCAATCATTTTATTTTCTTATAATAAAATTTGCCCTATCTTAAGCACAAGTATTCCCCCCCATAGAGAGAGAAACACTTTATTTTTGTTTTAATTATGGGTCTTGCATGGCATTTTTTCTTTTGTGTGGCTATCCATCTGCTTGGATTTTCAAACCACTTATTGGAACAATAGCCTTGGATGGAGTGATTTGGGATCCTATTATAACTTCTAATAGCATTTCTATGGGAATAGTAGTTTGAATTTCAGCATTTAACTTACAAATGAATGTCTAAAACATAGCTAATTTGATAATTGGGGATTGCCTATAAAGTAATTCAGTTAACTTTTTTTACAAACTACATCCTATTGTAACCCAATAGCTGATAAGGAGCTAGAACAGGGAGATTGTGTGGAAAGGAAAGATCATAAGTATTCATTCATTCATTCACATATTCATTCATTCACCAAAAATGTTGATTGACTTCTATAAAACCACAGCACGACCTGACATTGTAAGATATGCTGTTGACCTTGACAAATGTTGCTCTAATTAGGGAAATAAGGCAAACATTTCTGAAATATTAGAAAACAATGCAAGTAGTATAGAATTAGGTGACAAATGAGTCTTAAAGACAACTCATTCTGCAAGAGTACACAGGCAGGGGACATCATTATGGGACAGAGTAGACAAAGAAAGCTTCATGGAGAAGGTAAGAACTGAGCTTTGCGTTTGAAAATGGATACAAAGTAAGTAGGTGTTTTGTTGATAAAACAGTATTCTGCACTAAAAAAAAATAGTGTGAGCAGAAGGACAAAGGTAGAACATAAGAAGGTAGATGTCCTTGTCAGAGGAAAGCAGCATTTGTTCTTTTGCTACTGAATTATAGAAGGTCCTTTTATAAACTGGAACTTAATCCCTTATCGGATAAATGTTTTGTAAATATTTTCTCCAATTCCATAGATTGCCTTTTAATTTTGTTGTAAAATCAAAATCTTGAAGAGATACCTACACTCCCATGTTTATTACAGCATTATTCACAATAGACAAGATATGGAAACAAACTAAAAATCCATCAATAGCTGAAGCTGAATGGATACACACACACACACACATACACACACACACACACACACACACACACACACACACACACTGGAATATTTTTTAAAAGAAGAATCCTGCCATTTGCAACAACATGGATGGGCTTGGAGGACATTGTGTAAAGTGAAATAAACCAGACACCGAAAGACTAATACTATATGAGGTCACTTATATGAGTATGTAGAATCTGATGGTCAAGCTTATAGAATAGAGAGCATAATAGTGATTTCCAGGGGCTAAAGGGAGGGAGATACAGGGAAGTGAAGGTCAGAGGGTACATAGTTCCGGTTATGCAAGATAAATAAGTTCTGGAGATCCACTGTAGTGTCTATAGCTAGCAATACTGTATTATATACTTAAAATTTGCTAAGAAGGTAGATCTTATGTTAAGCATTCTTAACACACACATGCTAATAATAATAATAATAATAATAGGGGCAGGAGGAAACTTTGGGAGGTGATGGATATGTCTATGGCCTTGATCATGATGATAATTTCATGGGTGCATGCTTATTCCCGATTCATCAAGTTGTACACATTAAATAGGCACAGCTTTTTACCTTGTCAAGAATACCTTAATACAGTGGCGGGAAGGGAAGGGAAGGGGAGGGGAGAGGAGGGGAGGGGAGGGGAGGGGAGGGAAGGGAAGGGAAGGGAAGGGAAGGGAAGGGAAGGGAAGGGAAGGGAAGGGAAGGGAAGGGAAGGGAAGGGAAGGAAAGGAAAGGAAAGGAAAGGAAAGGAAAGGAAAGGAAAGGAAAGGAAAGGAAAGGAAAGGAAAGGAAAGGAAAGGGCTTTAGTGGGCGTATGTAGAGAGTAAGAGAAGGAGAAAGACAGACTGAGATCAGAATTTGGTAGATTTTAAAGATTGGAGAGTAAACAATAAAAAGTAACATTTTAGTGATGATTAAACCAAAAACCATGCTAAGAATGAGTTGAGTGGAAAACCTGTACGCAAATGAGTTAGTCCAGCCAAGAATATAAATACAGATGTGAAGTGATAAAATAATGACATCTATGAAAATGGAAATACACACGTGTGAGATATATGGCAGTTGGCAAAAAAGAGGAATCAAATATTCAACTCCACATTTTTAAATGTGCATGAGTTAGAAAATATTGTCACTGACAAAAATAGGGAAATGTGGGGATGGACTTAATTTTAGTGGAAAAAGAAGTTTGGTTTTTATTATGTTGAACTTAATCATCAATTCACAATAATTCTATATTCGATAATAACTTTGACTTTCCAAAGGAAATTTTATAATCTAAATCAGGGGGAGACAAACTATAACCCACAGGCAAATCCAGCTTGCCAAACGCTTTTAGGAATAAACTTTTATTAGAACACAACTTGCTCATTCTTTACATATTGCTTCTGGCTACTTTTACACAACAGCAGATTTGACCATTTGGGACAGAGACTATATAATCTGCAAGTCTAAAATTGAAAAAAGCAAAACAAAACAAACAAAAAAACTTGTTGATAAAAAGGAAGAAATAGATATTCTAGGAGGCAGAGACAAAAACTTTTCAAAGTTATACATATAACCATGGCATCAGCAATACAGTTCAATAGTTATAGTTTCTGAGGAAATATAAGTAGATCCCATGAAAAGAATCTTGAAAGGCAATTCTGATTCAAATGAAGAAAGGGAACATGCCTGAAAACATGAGGTTGACTGACTGGTGTCAGTCAGATACATAATCGACAGGCTCAGATTCTTTGCGGTTCACGTACATAATTTTGAAAGATAGACATACAAACAAAGATAAGTATAGGAGAGAAACATGGACCTCTGAAAATACTGTCACTTAAGCTAAAGTTCCAAAGAGCTAAAGTTACACAATGTTTACAGAGAACAAAAAGGACCTTTTAGCTATATTCACAATAAAAAGGAGAACCAGAATGGTACAACAGAATGCAGAGAAGAGTGTGGGCTCTGGAATTGGTCATATTTGGGTTTGAATCTTGGCTTTGCCCATCTCTTCCCAAGTGAGCTTGGGTAGCTTTTGAACTGTATACACTGTAGTTTGATTGTGGTTTTTATCGGTAAGATGCTGATGATAAGCATACCTACTTCAGAGTATTGACGTGAATGAAATATGTTTGATACAGTATGTGGTCTACATGTGGTCATATTACATATTCACTTTTACCACCATTATTAATTAAAGTAATTTTAAGCACCGTTTGAAAACATTTTAGAAAGGGAAGCATAGGTTAAAAAAACAAACTACAAAATAGTATAACAATATGATATATATATGATCTATGTACATATAAATACTATAAATATATAATATATGATAATATATTTCCTAGCTTTATCGAGGTGTAGTTGACAATTAAAACTTGTATCTGTTTAAGGTTTACAACTTGATGAATAATGCACATATATTAACATATTCATCAAAATGATAATTTTTAATATTTGTCTGACAGGTAAACATAAACTGGAACCTGATAGGAGAACCATCACATCTTGTGAGAAACAGTTGAAAATAAGACTGTGTGACGTGGGGAACAGTAGACACAAAGGAATCACCTGAGCTTTCTGAAGGAGGAATAATCCACCAGATGAGCTCCCCCGTAGCCCAGCCCTGCACTACATGAGTTACATGCATTATCTCCTTTAATGCTTGTGTCGTTTTGTGAGGGTTGAGATTTCTCTCAGAGGGAAAGAGTCCCAGGTGATTGCAGGACCTCTCAAAGAAATGTTGTAAGGAGAATTCCAGCATAAAATGCTAACAAAATCACAGAAGCTGTAATACGTATTCATTCGAGACCAATGAGCTTTGGCCTCCAGGATCCCGGGTGGGCAGGGCAGAAGGAAAGCAAGAGTCTTGACTAGGGGTTTAAATACTGGGAGCGCACTGGGAGGCTAGGGCAGAAGAGGGACCTCACAGGACCATCCTGCCTGGGAATACACATCCACTCAGGGGACTTGTGCTGTGGGAGGGAGCACGATAAAAAGTAGAGAAAAAGTGTTTCCTGTGTGAAACTCCATTCATGGATCCTTCAGACCTTGTATTCTTGAGAGGAGGAGGATGAAGAGAATACAGGTTCTAGACTTTAATAAAGAAAAAAAAGATCATCCAAATAAAAGAAAGAATATACTTTAGAGGACTCGTGGGTCTACATTTTGTGCCTTCCCATTTGTTTATTTCCTTTTTTTCCCATGCTTCAATCAGACAGCTTATCCTTCATGACCAAAATGTTCTGGAATTCATGTTTTGTTGTTTTCATTGTTGTTTGTTTTTATTCTCCATAGAAACATGATGCACGGACCTTGGTATTGAAGAAGTGGGAAATGTGGTGAAAGAAGAGTGAGAGGAGGCTCCTTTTCCCCAATGACAAGGCTAAGAAACCATTTCTAAAGCATTTCCATTGACATGTGACCCCTTGAAAGCACTGTCATCACCAGGGTCCATTTCCTTTACATTTTCATGATAATTTCCATAAATCATTGAGGCCTGCCTAACTTATGGTTGGCCCTTGATTGCAATCATTTCTCTCTCTGCATAATGGGCTTAGTTATTTCACCTCTTTTGCACCAAAAAAGGTGCTAATAACTCTGCCCATACTAGTTTGACTCTTACCTAGGAAAGTTGTATTTTTATGTGACTTACAAAGTGGTGCTTAATAAAATCCTTAGAGTTAAGCTTTAAAATTCTCCTGAACTACAGCAAAATTACTAGGAAACTGGAAAAATGTTTGTGTAATTTTCCAGGGAAGGCACTTGGGATGGTCACATGCATATATCACAGACTATATCATTCCAGCGCATTTGTGGAAAAAAAAAAAAGAAAACGTGTTCTTTTTTTTATAGTCCCATTTTTATTTTCAGGCTGCTCTGAAGATGCAACAAGGTGTTTTGCTTTTATTTTGGCAAGGTGGGTTTATCAGCCTTTCTGTCCTAGTGGTTGTCATGGCTATTGCTCCCTCAGTTCCCAGCAGAAGAGAAGATATAAGAGAAGAAAAGTGGTGTACCTTTACATTGGTTTCTGGGAGTAAGTGTGCATAACGTTATCTACCAAACGGAGAAAGGAATAAAAGAAATCCATAAGAATGCTAAGGGTACATTTTAATTATGACTGCAATATATGTTACCAACGTAAGGGTGCAGACATAGGCACACTAGCCTGACTCAAAGTGTTAAACAAAAGCCCCTCAAATGCATAAATGCTCAAAGTATCACCCAGCTGTCTTATGACTGACATTTAATTTTGAAAGATGTGACTTCCCTCTGTATTTCCTGTGCTCTTTTATGAACCTGTTTATCAAATGTATAGAACCCTTTTGTTTATGATGTCTTATGATTAATCATTCACCAAGGACACAGCCCTTTGTACCTGTTACTGTCAAGCATTTGTTTGGACTACATTTGACCCTTTGTACCGAGTGGTCTGTGTTGGAAACTTTTGAAAACAATATCCCTGGTTGAATGTCCTTATGGTACTTATTGAAATCATGCAGCTCTGTTGCTATACCACCCTGCTACATAAGAGAGACCAAAATTACAATTTCAGTTACAAAATCAAGTGTATTGTCATCCCAAAATCCATCTGGTCATTCTTGGGTTACTTGTAAGCATTCTGAAATGAAATTGTAAACACTGTTTTGAGCAATGGATGGCCATTTTGTGGCCAAAGAGTGTTACGTGAAGTAGGCCCTTTTGCAAAAAACAAGAGCAGGCTGGCCCCAGAGCTGCCCTCATTGTTGCTCTGTGTGTGATGATCAAAGTCCTTTGCAAGTACACCTCAAAGGAGTATATCCATACATCTGATTACTTAGTGACTAAAGGATCTGGGCTTCCAAAACAACAGCACAGGTCAGAAGGGAGAACACTATGTGTTACTGCATTTGTTTAATCAGTCACCGTTTAGACACCTCTTAGATGAGTAACTGTCTCAGTTTTCATCTCTTCTCCTTCACTCACGCAGTCAACAAACATTCATTGCAAGGCTGCCATGTGTGAAGTACCTTGCAAAAATCAATCAGGGTGGTCCATGAATTCCAGAAATTTATAAGCTTGCCCTGGGCATGAACATGCCTACATTTAACTTCAAAACAAAGTTGTAAATGTGCGTGCCACATGTCTGATACAGATAATAATTGTTAAGAGTGAGGAATAGGGTTATATACATGTAATCTTTCATACAGAGACCATTTTACAGCATACACAGATTTGGAGTTAAAGAATGCTGAGTAAGATTTTGATAGGAAAAAAATTCCAGAAGAGGAAATAGAGGTGGTAGAATTAGAGGGCCAAGAATTTAGAGAGTTTGGCTAGACAGGAGTGTTTATGAACAGGACTAGTTTGAGATGTGATTGAGAATGAAGGCAATGAAGATTTCTCATTTTATTATGAGTTTCAATGAGCTGTCAAAGGATGGGAAGAAGGTGCCACATTATCAGACAAAACTAGAATAACTGTTTATACTCTGGAAGTAAGAGAATAGACTGTATAATATTTTTATACATGTACAACACAGTGATATTGACAAATATTGTAATATTTTCATTCCATTTTCTTTAACTTAACAATTTGTCCATAAAGAATCTGATGTACTTCTTATCTGATCTCAGAGTGTGCAAATACATGTAAATAAATCAGTAAGGAATTCTCAAAATGCTTAAAAATCAATTGATTTGACCTGTCATATTTTTCTCTCCTGGTTTGTGAGCTCTGACCTCATAAATAGATGTTGATGGAGGCAATGGCAAGCGTGAATAGACTCACTGTTTGTTGAGTATTTTAGAGAAAGTTCACTAAGGACCTTTATGTTCTTTAAATCAACAAATTATCAGAATCTAGTAACTATAAGCTATGCCAATGCAATAACATAAAGGAAGACCTGATTTTTTGCCAAAAAATACTTTAAAAAATGGCAAGTGACCCAAAGTGTCTAAGGAATTTCATTTCCTTTCTTAAAAATGCTTCAGAATTCTAACGCTTACATTGGATACAAAGTAAGAAGCTAACTTTAGAAGTACAGCGGGGGGGTTCTGCTCTGATTCCATTTGTATATATGCTCCACATTTATTCATTCACATATTTATTACTTCCTACATTTTTTCATGAAACATTTCTCAAGTGTATACCACATTCCAGAATGGGTTATTCTTTAAAATTGCATTATCTCAGAAATAAAGGGATATTTATTTTATTGCTGGTTGAGGGAAACCCCTCAGAAAGGGACAACTATAAAACAATGACTCATTTAATCCTTCCTTCACCTATCACATACTCCATGCCCTGGAAAATGCAAAGACAAATAAGAAACGCTCCCTCAGAGAACTTGCTGTCTAGTCTCATCTTCAATCCAGAATCTCATAGTATGTAACTCTATACGTTTCTGTATTTATCATCACCTGGAATGTGTTTGAATAAGACCATCTGTGAAAGCACTGCAAAAACATATCTATTATCATCCTGATTCATTTTATAGATGATTCCCTTCAGGTATTTGAAAACACGAAATTCCAACACATGTGAAAGAATAACTTCTTATTGCTTTGTTGTCTTTGCTTATCTTTAAAAAATATTTTATTTCATCTTCAAGTTATAATACATCTCAAAATAACTAGTTAAATTTTGATTATTTACAGGAATTTAGAGGAATTTACAATTTGTAGGCTTAGACTATCTTAAGCAGCAGATTTTTAAATATAATAACGTCATTGAAATAAAATTTACACTATTTTAAAGTGTATAGTTCTGTGGTTTTTTATATATTCAAAGAGTTGTGAAACCATTTCACTGTGTAATTGTCACTTATCTATTTTCTGTATCTTATGGATTTGCCTATCCTGGACATTTCATATAAATGGAATCACACAATATGTGGCCTGTGATTATTGCTTCTTTCACTCAGCATAATGTTTTCAAGGTCCATCCATGTTGTAGCATGTATCAGAACTTCATTATTTTTATAAAATATCAAATATTCCATTGTGCAAATATACCACATTTTGTTTATCTGTCCATCTGTTGATGAATATTTGGGTTATTTCCAATTTGGCTATTACGAAAAATGCTGATAAGAACATTTGTGTACAGGTTTTTGCATAGACATAAGTTTTCAATTCTCTTGAATATATACCTAGCGGCAGAATTTCTGGGTCATACAGTAATTCTATGTTTAACATTTTGAGACACTGCCAAAGTGTTTTCCAAAATGGCTGCACCATTTTACATTCCCACAAGCAATGGATGAGAGTTCTAATTTCTACACATCCTCACCAGCACTTGGTTCAGAAAGGTTTTTGTACTTGCATGTGAATAATGTGCCTTAATTTCTCAGAATTCATATCAAAGAATATGATGAAATACACTATAATAATATTTTTAGGGGTGGTGTGAAATGGTATCCTTTTTTTTATGCTGACAGCTTCTCAAATCCCTGTGCCACCCTGCATGCCAGGATTCCAGAATTCTGGAAAGGGAAATCCTTGCAGGCATTGTATACTCTCCGTGTGGCACAGCCATTCTTCCAAACTTCCCCTGGAGCAGGAAGGATCATTGCCTTGGGGCCTTTAGTGGGTCTCTCTAACGCAGACAAAGAAGACAGTGTGCAAGCTGAGAGAAATCAAGTGACAAATGTTGTTTCGGGCTGGAAGGCTGAGGAACTCATGATTTGCCTCCCATTTCATAGAGGTTATTTATATATTCTAATTGGAACTTTGACTTTTCTTATGATTACTGTGTATCTTTTATGAAGCCAGTGCCCAGTCATCTGATAAAGTTTTTATAGAGCAAATGGCCAAATATTTCCCTCAGGCACATTCCTTAGGCAAAAATTAAGATGCACAGCATGCTCCAAGATGATCGCCAGGAATAACCAACTCAGTGAGTCTTCAGGAATTCATGGTTTGAATAACATGTTCGATTTACTCACCTTTTAAAAGTTAGGACAGATTGCTAGTGACCTACAAATATTTGAAACTCTATTAAAATGCTATCATGTGAAAATTTATAGTGTGCTCAGGGCAGGAGTTCAACCTTATCCACTGTGGAGCTAGCATAAGTAAACAACTATAGAATGTGAATGATTTTAGTTAGATATGAGTGTGTATGTGAAAGTGAGCCTGATCTTACAGGATTAGGTAAAGGGTCTTAGGTAAATTATGTTGAGATGTATACATCACATGTTACTATTTGAGACTATTAAATCATACACACACATACACACGCACAAAAGCAAGCACATACAAGCTACTGGACAACACCATCCATGTGATCTTACTCCAATACACTGCTCTCATGAAGTCCTTTGTAAGCCCTGGCATGTTGACTCTTTCAAAACTGTTTACTAAATAATATCAAGTACTACTAAAATCATTAGACTATACGATTCTCAAAAGTATTCATTTCCCTTTGTTGTTGCATTTTATATTCTTAGTACTCTGGATATTGCGTCAATGTCAGGCACTGTTGTTGATGGATTTTCTCATGAACAGAATGGGGCAAAAATAGGGGGAGACTGAAAGAAGTAAGAGTTATTTTAACAAGTTCTGTTTGTACAGAGACCTCTAGTTTCTTCCACTTTTAACTGCTGGACATTGTCTCCATTCTCTGCCTCCTGGTGCTGACCAAGATCTTTATATGAGGTAACAAACCTAGCAACACACTTTCTTACTCGTTCAGGAGACTAACCTAGATCACTGCTCTGTTTGGTAAAAGATTAGAGCTAGAACCACCATACTGTCTCAAGTACATGGTTATAATTTTGAGAATCTTTAGACGTGATTTCAACTTGTCCAGGCCACCTTATAGAAAAAAGAACAACCCAAGAGTTCAATGTGTCAAATACTCTGTAAAGACTAGGGAAAGTGCATGTTTCACTCCATCCTTAGGGATCTCCACCACAGTGCCTCTACCACCCTCTGCACTCATTTGCTGGCATGTCCATCTCTCCCTAGAAGGTAAGTCATGGGGTAAGAATCAGGTCTTGACCATCTTTTATCTCGTGTTTGCCATATGGTAGGTATTTGAAAAATGTGTGACTGATCTCCTTCATTCCTTAAGTCCCTTGAAAAAGAAAGAATTCTATTAATACTGCCATTGAGCTGCACAAATTTATGTAGGGGAGCTGAAACTTTATCTCTACCCTTGTAGGGGCTCCAGCTGGACTTGAGATTTAAATTGACATAGGACATAGGTTAACAGTTGAAAAGCATGTAGATATTTCCATGTACATGAGAGTCCCACAGAAAAAGGAAGATCCAAAGCGGTGGCAAATATCTAAGTTCCCATATACTGGGTTGAACAAAGAGAGCAAATTGTGGAAAAGTATCTAAAAAATAGGAGCAGGCCAAAGGAAGATAAGAATTATTTTAACAAGGTCTGTTTGTACAGGTTTCTCTCTGCCTCCACTCCCACCTCTGTTGATAAGACTGTTTCTTTTCTCCTGGTACAGGGAGGGCACCTTTCACATGGGAGTTTTATCTCCTGCTTTCAGGAAGACAAGGGGGGAACAGAGTATCCTTCTTGCAACTACTATTTTTCAAGTGACTTTAACTCAAAATAGTCCTTATGCCATAATGGCATATTTTCAGGTGACACATTCTGCCATCCTTTATTTGTTTTATGTAGATGATGATTGTAACTTCTTCATAAGGTTACTTTAGAGGAATGAATGGATTATGTGTGTGTGTTTGTGTATCTTAGAGCAGTGCCTAGCATTTGGTAAGTGTTATGTAAGTATGAATTATTACTTTTAGTTTAAGAAAATGATCTGTGTAGGTAAATTATATTTCCGCCATATTTTAGTCCAATCTGGCTCCCTGATACCATACCAAAAAAAAAATAAAAAAAAAAGGAAAAAAAGTGTGAAAATACAAACATATTACAAACATATTTACCTGGCACATAAACTCAAATGACTTTAAGTTGAACATCTAGCTTATAAAACTAATGTATTAATTTAGTTAGTAATCAAAGTCCACACAATCCTTGATCATGAAGCCTCGAATTATTCTTTTGTTCTTCTCAGCTATAGACACTAGCAATGGAGACAGAGAAGGGTTTGCTCTAGGAGACTTTGCATGTTACTTGTTTATATGTGATTACGCTAACTATTATCCAGCTATTTGTCTTGGGCTGTCTAAATGATAAGATTCTTGACCATTTGCCTTATTCAATACTGAGATGCACACCCGAGAGGCTCTTGCTATACATTAATTGAACGAATAATTGAACATAAGCCTACATGCCTTTTTACTTAAATCCAGGCTTTTGCTCAGTTTTAAATTTCCTGATCATATAATCGCTTACCATTTACCAAGAAAAAGGTATATAATCAATGACGAGTTACTTTTCAATCTTAAATTCCACTTTCATTTTTATTTCAACCACAAATATTACCGATTGGGTATGATTTATGTATTTAACTTTGAACCAAACCTAGAAAACAGTCTGAGCATATGCCTAAATTTCCTTTTTCACGATCTCTTGTTATATCTGTTCGTTTAACCTAGCTTTATTTCAATTATGTATTCTTCACTTTGCCTACTTCAGGTAACTGGTGAAGGTGAATGTGGGAGAGTTTGCTCCATGTTGATGAGATTCAACTCAGTGCAGACATAAACTATCAAGTTCAAAAGGAGTTGGTAAAACAATGGTGCATACTGACTTTTCATTCTAAAACTACCAACTTTTAATAATTCTGTAATGAAAGACTTAAATCACAGTTTGCAGCAGAAAGAGAGAACAAACAGAAAAGTGACCTATGCAAAGCCACACAGCCTGCACCGATCACCCCAGGGGCTACGTCTGGGGTGAAATCCATACCCACCAACCTTCATTCGAGGGCCATTTTCTCCTCAGTAGAAACTCTATTTTTCCCTCTGTCTTATCATCACTACTCTTGGAGCACAAATAGAGAGCTCTATTTATATAAACAAATTCATGTGTAGAAGAGTCTTTTCAGAAAAAGCAGATTCAAAACTTCCAAAATTAATATATCAATTGAGGGCTCCAGCCAATTTTATATATGAAAAGACTAATCAAATTTGGCAATATAAAAACATTTATTATATGGGAAAATCTCCAGATAAATGCCTTTTGCTTCTTTACTTTTCATATTGAAGATGATCTAGGTAAAGACAGCTGGTTGTGAATTCCACAAATGAAGAGGAAAAAGACATTTTCTTTTCGAAACCAGGAAGAGAAGTGATATTTTTATTTGCATAATCTGAAAACAACTTGAAAATGGAAATGTTTTCCATGCTGTTACCAGGCCCAGGCCCAAAATAAACTATTCTAACTCAATAGTACAGGGTTATGGATAAATGACATGCTCCATGGATGAAGCATTCTGGAAAAAAGCTTAATATATCATCTTGATACAGATTCTCAGGCAGCCAAACAGCCTTGCCCCATCTCCATCCTGCACACTATTTATGTGTTTCCATTTGCATGAACCTACTCTAAGGTTTTGCCCGGTTGATTTTTCAAGTTAATGATAGGGCACTTGGGGAAAGATTAATGTCAGGAATGCAGAGCTTCAGCAAATTGTTGAAGAGTTTCACCATACAATTAATCTCTCTATTTTCTACATTATAAAAGTGTGAGGGATGAATGCAGGGAAGCTGGAATAATGCAGATATCACAGGTCTGTCTGTGAGAGCTGGAGGAATCAGTTATAAAACAGATAGGAAGATGGCTGTCTGCTCTAAGAAGGATTTATAAATCATCCCCTGCTCCCTGTGCCATCCTTCCTTGCCAACTGCTTGTGGTACCTCAGTGCTATTTCCCATTTGGCTGTCATCATCAGGGCGACAGTCTTCTAAGTAGGACACCGGGAGGGAAACAAGATGGCATCTGAATTAAAGCAATGCTACGCTCTTATCCCCATGATGTGCCCTAATATCCTCTCTTTGTTTCTAACTTTATCTTCATTTGGCTGTAGATAATTCTCTTTCTATGATGTGTTATATGAAACAAATACCTCCTCTTTCTAAGGCAATATTGTGTAGCAGACCAGGTGATATTCAAAATAGTTAACTGGCATGCCACAGAATCAGAACAATAAAAAGGATGCAGGTCTTAACTAAATCTCTGTTAACCCCTTACTCACTGGATTGTCATTTTGGGGGAACTCTGAAAGCAGAGGAAGACTGAGACAGTGGAAGTGAGGGTCACAATACGTTTGGGGGCGATGACTTATCTCAAATAATAAGACAGTTTGTTGTTCTTTCTCTGGACCTCATCAGCATTTATTTCCCTCTCTCTTTTTTAGCTTCTTAACTGGGCATATCAGGAGTAGGCCGTCATAAGCATTCATTCAAACAAAAGCCAAATATGTAACCCCTCTCAGAATAGGTGATTGGTGTTGGTAATCTCATCCATCTTTGTAGCCACCCCAGAGGACTGGAACTTGTTTGCTCTCTGGGCCTCCTGAACAAGGAGGGCAGTGCTTTATCAAGCCACAGAACCTTTCTATACCCAGCTGTGCTGACTGTCTTCGCTCATGCTAATGTGCTAGGAGCTGTGAGCTGGCAGCCTGGAGAGATGCCCAATGGGATTATTGGAGCACAAGGATGAGTTTTGAACCTTGAGGGACATTTTTTTTTCCTCTTGCTCTAGGTATGTAATAATTTTGGAAGGAAGATTTACAATTTAGAGGCTAAACCACTTTCTTCCTAATATTCATAAAATCTGGGGGAGAAGCAGAAATACCTGGAAAATACAGGTGCAGACTGGTCTCCCAAGAGAGGGAAAGATGGATACTGTTGGGGGGAGAGGAAACAAGGAATCTGAACCTCCCAGTGATATGGCAGTGGGACTGGCTAGGCCTGGGAGAAAGAAATTATAATAGGTAAAATGGGCCCTCTGGCCATGTATGACATTTTTGTCTATTGTTCGACATTTGGACAAGCAATTGTGAAGCACAATTTTTGGACAATACATCTCATATGAATTAGAGGGCTGTCTCAAACACTAATAGTGGAATAGTTATTGGTGCCACCACCTTCAAGATTTTGAACAGCTATCAGAATTGAATTATTTGATTCTCTTTGTCGTCCTACCTGAGATTTTGGTGACAGCGTGATTTGAATCAAACAACAAAACTTACAGAGTCCTTCTGAATGTGTGTCTAGTTCAGTATGTATTCCTCCCATTTATGACTTCTTCTGGGGATAGGCTATTAGTACTGGGACAATATTCCATTGTAAACTCTGCCAAGCCAGAATCTAAGTGAGCAGGTGGGTCCCTCTCAGGGTCTCTTGTCTCAGATCATCCTCCTCTCCATGAGTGTGTTGACTGCCACAGAGCTTTACTTCAGCAGTCTTTGTGTGTTTATTTCAGTTACTGCTTAAATCAGAATCAAGGGCTTGGAGGATGCCCAGAAAGGCCATCCATTCTGTTCCCCTAAATTCATAGCCCAGGAGGAGAAAGATTTTGAAAACTCCAAAACCTCTGTAGTTATATAGGGCAGAAAAAGACATATGTGAGAGATGGGGACACTTCTCAGATGTCTGCTTCTACTTAAAGCCTCGTCTTTGTAGTTAAAAGGTGACCTATTCATCACCCTACCCTCTGGGTTTGAGGTGTATCCTACAGAGGGTGTCAGTCACACCCCTGAGAAAGAGGACAGGGTCAGAGAACATTGCCATAGACATTCTCTTGTCCACGTGTAGTCCTGAGAGTCTCAGGGTGGAATCTTCCTCAGCACCTTTGTTTATTGGTGCCACAGTTATAGGCAAACACTGGCAGTCATGTGGCCACAAACCCAAGACTCCAAACTGACACGTCTTATTTTTGTATATACTTGGAAAGTCTAAGGCTCTCGGTTGATTGCCACAATAATCCTGAGAGGTGACAGCACCATTGTCTTTCAGACATCGGGCTTAGGGCTTCAACAGGTTGAGCAAAGTGTTTACAACCATTCTGCATGTGAGCTACAGAAGCAAACACTAAGTAGGGTCAGTCCCTCCTTTCTCTGGGCGCCCATGACAACTTATGGGGAAAGGAAAATGAGAGGTACAATTAAAATTTCAGCCTTGCACTTCTGGCCTCTAACACTCAGTATTTGGAGTGCTAAGTCCCTCCTTGCAGCAATGCAGAGGACATGAAGGACTCTGCTAGGAACCTAAGTACCGGTGTACCAGTCTCCTCCTCTTCCTCCTTAGCAGTCTCTGCTGAAGCCCAACTCTGGCTGCAGCAGCCCTGGAAGAAAGAGATCAAAACCCCAAAGTCCCTTGGCCTCCACTGGGCTCTGCAGCCAGCTAGCTGATTGGAGCAGGGTGTAGCTTGATCCCAGAAGAGCAAATCAGAGTCTCTCTCCCACATGTCTGGTGTCAAAATACAGAGGCTGAGGCCAGGAGAGCTAGAGTCATAGACAGTCCACCCTCATTATTCACAGAGTTACACATTTGCAAAGCTTCCTACTGGTGAAAATACATGTGTAACCCCAAAATAGTGCTAGCAGGGTTTTTTGAGGTTGTTCATGGACATGTGCAGAGCAGCACATTTTTGAGTCACCTAACCCACATGTTCCCAAGTAAGTTCAAGCAAGGCCAGGCTCTGCCTTCTCATCTCATCTCATCCCTTATACTGTAAATAAGTGCCTTGTCTCAGTCTACTTAGTGCCATATTTTTGCACTTTTGTTGGTGATTTCCCTGTTTAAATTGGCCCCTAAGCATCATACTGATGTGCTGTCTGGCGTTCCTAAGCTCAGGCTATGCAGTGCCTGTGGTGGAGAAAACACATGTGTTAGATGAGCTTCCTGTAAGCCTGAGTTATAGCACTGAAGGCCTTGAGTTCAATGTTAATGAAGCAACAGTATATAGTCGATAAGGTGTCTTTAAACAGAATCACACATAAAACAAGGTTACGTATTGATTAGTTGATAAAAATGTCATAACTAGAGGCTCACAGAAACATAATCCTCCATTTTCCCGAAAAGCAATGGGCTAGTATTCACTAATTCAGAGTTTGTGGTGACTTTGTAGAACGTTACTATGAATGAAAACCTTCTATGAACTGGACATGAGGGTGATCGGTTTCTGGTCAGGCCAGGTGGAAGCAAGGGAACGTGGCCTTAAGAGCGTACATGCTCCCAGATGTGCTGAGATGAGACGCTGCGAAGGCATAGGGAGAGAGGCATGGATAGAGAAACTTCTTGTTTCTCTCTTTCTTGTTTCCCTGTACTCTGGCTGTGCTTCCTGGACTCATTGCTGTGAGATCTCCCTACATCCAACCTTAAGCACACATGAACTCAAGCAAGCATCAGCACTTCTCTGTTCCTTTCATACACATTTCTATAGACTAAAACTACCCAGTAATATTAGTATTACTAGTAAACACCTCCTAATAAGATCTACAAATTGAGTCATAGATAAAATGCAAATATCTATCAGATAATAAGTTATTCTCATCCTTAGCACCAATAAAACGAAAGAAAAATTTAACAGATAAGGTTTTAGATCTTGACTAATGACTAAATAACCTGTATTCCTATGCTCTGGAATTTCTAGTCACCTGTATTTATTTGGAATAAATTCTATTGTTTTTAAGTATTTATTTAAATGTTTCCCCATCACTTTCCACTAAAGAAATATCTCTTCTCTTTCATGCTTGACCTTGGCCAAAGAATTGAAATCTTGAGGAAACAATGACCTCTTGTAGGCAGAATATGGTCATTCGGGAGTCAGAAGTCGCCTATCATCAGAGCTAATCGATAGACTCTTGATTAGATGGTTTTACAAGAAATACAAACTTATTCAGGTTTTCAAAGCTATTTCCATTTCTTCCTTTTTCTGGATAATTTGCAACTACTGCTGAAGATCAAAGGAAAGCAAAAAGATCCAGAAAAATCTAACATGCTTCCTCATTTATTTACCTGCTATAATAAAGGGAGGAAAAATTACTGCAATTTCAAGGATGATCACCCTCGGCCAACTGCCACATATACATCACAGACAAAGTGCTTGAAGATCTTGCAAGGTAGTTATCAGGACCACCATCATCCACAGAAAGAAACAGAGGATTCACACAGATTAACAGAGGCCTAAAGTCACACAGAAGCAAAGCTGGAATTAAAACTCACATCTGTTTAACATCAAAATTGTACTGTTTTCACTTGACTGTTAATTCATGGAGGAGCAGGGCTCAGGAAATACATGGAGCATAGTTTCCACAAACTAGAGTATAGCAAAGAAGATAACATTTCACATCATTCCCCAAGGGTTTCACAATCCACTACAATCTGTGCTACCCTGAGGATGGACATAGAACAAAACAAACCAGCCTGCCCATTCCCAATGATGGGAGTTCTGTTGCCAATGACACCCATTGCTTTCATCTTAAGAGCAGGAGACAGACCCTTTGCAAGCCTTGAACTGTCTCCTATGCTTGCCAGCTTCCCACAGTCACAGAAGGTGCCTATACTTAGCCCACAGCCTTTCTCCCCCAGAGGATGGCTTCCATCTCCACAGGGCTATTGCTTTTATGGATGGGAAAGGGTGAGTCTGGAACATCCAGTTTCACAACCTTTAACTTGCAGTTGGATGAATTGTAGTAAATAGGAGCAAGTCTTACTTGTTTTTGAGAAGAAGTATGTTACACTTTATACATATTAAAAAGCACATGGCTTAAATTATGTGCAAAGTACAAGCGGTGGAGTGAATACAGCTGGAAATATTGACCCCACAGTAAATGTAGCATATTTGGTCCAGAGCATTTCTCTCATAAATATATAAAGTGTTTACGTAACCCATCAGTTTCCATTACAGTGCCAATAAAATCCAAGAGATGGTAGAGTTTTGTGATACAACCACACTGGTATTCACGTACAAAATATCTATTCATGGTATGTCTTTAATCCAATGCTTTGGAGCTTCTCTGTCTTCATTTCATGAATTGCATGTGTGTTTGGCAACTAGTGTGTAGATGACATAAATTGAATGTCATCATTCTACAAGAAGAAAAACAAACGAGATCAAATGCATACATGTAAATTCCAGTTATAAACCTACTTTGTGATTCCCTCAAATGTTTGAGTTGCAACCACAGACAGTCACCAAATGTAAAAACAATGTGACTAAGCATCCTTACTCATTTCTACTTGGCAACGAACAGTAAGTCCTGAATATGCTCTACCCTCTCTTCAGACACTGAAGAAACCTGTTCTCTTTGTAAGACCTGAGCCCAGCAGGCAAGCTGCCCAGGCTTCCCTCTCCCAGATCCCATTGTCTGATGAGATGAAGCTGCCTTTGCCAGTGAATAGAACTAACATCCCCCAGTCCCCCAGTATCTTAGGAATCTCTGCAGGGTCTACAAATAGCCACCTCACTCTCCTTCATCTTTCAACAAAATACAATGTTGGAAAGCAATTGTGCCAATAGTTTTCCAGAATTGCTCTGACTGAAATTTGATCTTTAGCCTCTAAACTTGATATTTTAAAACCTCATTGACTAGTACAGCTTAACCCTCTCTATTCCTAAACGTCCACATCAATTTCTTGTGCCCTCCCTCTGGCAGGAAAGAGCTAGTTTACATGAAAGGCATTCCAGGTTCCTAACATGAAGACAGCAACTGCTGTGTGCATATCCTGCTTACCACTTTCCATTCAAGCCAGAAAAAAATGCGACCACTTCTTTCCTACACTTCTTCCTCTTATTTTCTTTTCCTAAGCCCAGTACAACTAATCATCTGTCAAGAAAAGAGTGGATACCCATGGCCTCAGAGTGCTCTGCCCCGGGCTAAGGCAGCAGAGCTGGCCACCTGGAATCATCTTCTTTGTCCTACAGCTTGATCATCTTTGCAGTTTGGACTGAGGACGACACCAATTCCATACACATTGATACATTCTGGCTTAATGCTTGTATGAATTACAATATTTTGATGTGTTTCCAAATTGTGCAAAATGGAGAAAGTATAAAAAATTGTGACTACAAATTAAGTATATTGAGAAAAGCCACACTTGTAAGGCTTTGGTTTTATGTAGGCAGATACATGTAGTTACTTATAACTTCACTAAAATAACTTCACTAAGAAAATGATGAGCAAAGTGGGCTCTGTCCAAACTGAATTTTTAGTACCAAAGAAAATTACAGTTGGATCACTGGACTTCAATTCACACATACCTTTGTTTTAACTTCTTCCTATTTAATGGCATTAGAAAATGATCAGTGATGCATGGTAAATTTGAATTATCTGTGCGCATCTTGAATTTCCAGTAAATAATGAATGAAGGAAAGGTGAAAATCTGAAGGCATCCATAGGATAATGGAACCAGGAGCTATAATCAGCAGGTATTCGTGAGGAACAAATCATTCCATAGACAACTTGATTGCTTTTTTTGATGGAATTACAAGACTTACAGATGAAAGCAATGTAATATGTCTAGAATGACAATTTTGAGACATTTGATACAGTATTGCACATAATCCCACTTGCAAAATATATTTGTGCATCTTGGGACTATCATTAGATCAGAAAGCAAAAGGCAATGATTGAATAGGAACAGATAGTACTGTCTCCTTGATCCACACTTTAAAAGCTGACTTACAATAATAACAACAAAAATGACCTGTGATTTGGAGTTGAAAAATCTGTTTCAAAAGTGGAAAGATTGTCGTACATGTTGACCTTGTGGAATATCTGGAATTTGAGAAATTGTGCAAAAAATTGGGAAGACTGTAGGTTACCGACCACATTTCTTGAGCAAAACCCAAAAGTTGTGTAAAGTTCTGGTGATCTGAAGAAGCATAGGGTGTGTTCTTTGAGCTCTGAATGAGGACAGTCTAATTGGTGTGCTGGAGGCATTCACTAAAGAGTGACTCATGATGAAATGTAATGTATGCTAAGAAGAACATGGGGGGAAAAAAACAACAGAGAATTTCAGAATAGAAAGGGGATGGAAGGGAAAAACCTTAGGTGAGTAAGTTATCAACAGGTCCAAGTTTTAGTGAGTGGAAGTGAAGTGTGTGAAAGGCATCTTCAGTGATCCCTCATACCTGCAACACTTTATAATTTGATTATGCAGCTGAAGTCTCAGCACAAAACTAAACAGATAACATGCTAAGAAATAGAAATCAGAAGACGCAGGGCTTCCCAACAGCAGTGTTGAGTACTAAAGAAAATGGAGCAAGGTATTTAAAATTCTGTGAGAAAATAATCTTCAGTTTTGAATTCTAAAATCACTCAAAATACTAAATGCAAGGGAAGATGAATGACATTTTGAGACATGTAAGGGCCTTGGGATAGAATTCAATGCAAATGTAGAAAACATAAAACATGTATCTCCAGTTTAAAGGATTGTATGAGAAAGGAAATGTAATCATAGTATACTACCTGGCTCTGCAAAAGAATAATGAAAATGTACAAATGTAGACAGAGCTTCCTGAGCTATCCAGACATTATGATATAATGTCATTAGGAGGATGTGATAAATAGAAGAGAGGAATTGTTTATGGGAGCTTATCCATCATATCAGAAAGAAAATGGATCATGCCTAAAATTAATAAATGCTGAATGATTACAAACATATGAAGAAGGTAGATAAACAGAGAAACCTCTACAAGGGCTCAAAGTGGTCAAACTTGGAGAGTGGGATTGAGGGGTGGGGCAGAGAGTTACTGGGTTTTGTTATACAACTTCACTGCTATTCGATTTTGTTTAAACATGCATGCATTATTTGGGTAAAAATAAATATTTAAAACAGACATCAAGCCCTACCTGTGAAAGACAAAAATAGAAAGAGAGGAGGAAAACATCACGTGGCTGAGGATGTGTGTGTGTGTGTGTGTGTGTGTGTGTGTGTGTGTGTGTGTGATGGTGCTGTTGAGAGGAAAATCTGTGGACAGTTTCAGTAATGTGGGCCTGGACATATCACAGGGTTGCACAGATTGAAAAGTTTAGATTCAACTTTAGGATTAGATGATTATGATAGAGAAAGAAGGTGGAACCAATGATATCTTCTGACCTTGAATCCTAGACTCCTAGGAAAATATTGGTATCTGTATTTTTTTTCCTATTTTTTGTTTTCCTAGAAAGAATACTTCTCATGAGCTACTAGTAACAACAAAAGTAAATATAATCATAATGCAACATTTATGGAGGGCCTATTGTATGCCAGGTAATGATTGAAGCACTTCACATGTATCCATTCGTTCACGCACGACACCATGAGGTAGGTCCTAGTCTTATCTCTAGCTTAGGAAATTTTGGTACTCTACCTTGGCTCCCTTTCTTACTGGGTATCATGGCTGCTAATGCCTCTGGGATGTTCCCTTCTCCTTAACGGCCCTTGACCAAATGGGAGACACTGTTCCTGGGAAGTTATTCCTACCTGCCTCTACCTCCCAAAGAGGCTGCCTGCAGCCAAGTAACACAGAGGTTTAAAGGCCAGTTCCTTGTCTCAAACTGAGACCAATTTTGTACTGCAATTCATTCTGCAGAGCTCCCATGGAATCAGAGGGAACATATGACTCTAGCTGAGTCCACATTCTTACATGGGCCTATTTTGATTCCCTCTCTCCTTTTCTCCTCAGAGGATTTCCTCAGTAAACCAAATGTGTCCAATTCCCCACCCCAGGATCTGCTTCTAGAGAACCAGACTTAGAATGGAGTTTAGAGATAACAAAATTGAGGCACAGAAAGGTTCAGAAACTTGTGCAACATCCATACTATAAAGTGGCAGAAACCGAATTAAACCCAGGTTATCTATGTAGGAGCCTTGAGAGCTGAGTAAGATATGAGGCTACCCACCAGACAGAGAGGGGATGAAAAGCAGTGCTGAAGTATTTCAAGTTCAAGTTTCCATCATCCCTGAAACTTTACTGCTTCCCGCCTCTTAAGCAGGTCAAACACATGAGGCCATAAACTGTCATTTGATTACGTTTGGTCCAATTGAGTTTCTGTCACTTACAACAAAGAATCCTAAAACAGCACTCTTGACATAAATAGGGAACTTCAGGGGTGAGCCATTATCTTGTTTTAGAGACAAGATAATGAGCTTGTTCGTAGACACTTTTAGGTGGAGATGTCCAAGAAATGAAGAGATTTGTGCAACAGCTCTTTGCTAGTAAAAGAGAGAAGAATTGATGATATGAAAAAAAGGAAATAAATCTCAGCACTTAAATAAAGGTGTGGGAGGGAGTATTGACATGGAATTGTTCAGGCACTGATATTAAGTAAGGTTGTCAGATTCTGTAAATAAAAGTAGAGGACAGCTAGGTAAATCTGACTCCCTATAAACAGTAAAAAAAAAATTTAGTATGAGTATATTCCATGCAATATTTGGGACAAATCACAGTATTTTTTAATTGTTTATTTAAATTCCAAATTTAACTGGGTATCCTGTATTTTTTCTAGCAATCTTGTTAGTTAGGCACCTTTGTAAGTGGAATAGTAATTGAATTTCTGAGGTGGTTAAATACCATTCCTCTTTTTTACTTTTTGTAAAAACAATTGCTTTCCTAAAATATTGAGTAGATACAAGGTGAATATAAACTCTATCTGTGTCATAAACTAACAGTGATGGAATAAACACCCTATTCCCACTGCTTATCAGGTTGAGAAAAAGAGCATTCCCCATTCTGCCTTCCCATCTCATTCCTGGCTCCTCCCACAGAATCAAACACCATCTTAAATTATCTATATAGTAATACGCAGCATTTTTCTTTCAATTGTGAAAGTTATCATTTATATCATTTTTAGGGAAAGTTATCTGTACATAAAATATATGTACAGAACAAAGAATTACACAGAGAAACCGGTACAATCACCATCCAGGTAAAGAATGTGATCATTGCCAGCCCTCAGAAGAACTCTCTGGAATCTTCTCCCATCATATTCAGCTCCCTCCTCCTACAGAAAACCACTATCTAGACTTTTCATGAAAATCATTTTCTTGCTTTTCTTTATAGTCCTATCACCTTCCTACATATTCTTAAGCAATAAAATTTCATGTTGTCTGTTCTTGAAACTTACATAAATGAAATCATTTATTTCAAGTATACATCCTGTATTAGTGTAGTAGGGTTATCATAACAAAATACCACAGACTGGACAGCTTAAACAAAAGAATTTCTTCTCTCAGAATTCTGGAGGCTGGAGGTCTAAAATCAAGGTATTGGCAGGTTTGATTTCTCCTGAGGTTGCAGATGGCCACTTTCTGGCTGTATCCTTACATGGTTTTTGTTTTGTTTTGTTTTGTTTTGTTTTGTTTTGTTTTGTTCTATGACCATGCACCCTGGGTGTGTCTTGCTCTTCTTATAAGGACACCAATCTTATTGAATTAGGACCCACCCTTATGACTTCACTTAACCTTAATTACTTCCTAAAGGCCCCATCTCCCTCCGAATACGCTGACATTAGGGGTTATGACTTCAATGTATGAATTTGGTGGGGCACGGAGGGGAACAATTCAGTCCATGAACATATTCTTTTCTGAACTTCCCTATCCCAACTTTATATTTGTAGAATTCATCCATCTTTTTGGAAACAGATGTAATTTTGTTAATTTTCATTGCTGTGTTGAATTCTATTGTACATATTTAAACAATTTTACTATATCCACTTACAGCTGGTGGACATCGTAATTCTTTCCAAGCGTTGCTTTTATAAAAAATGCTGCTTTGTACATTTTTCAATGTTTATCCTTATGCACAAAGGCAATAGTTTTTCTAGATATGTATTTAGGAGTGGAATTATTGAGTCAAAAGGTATGGGTATCTACAAATGAACTAGATAATGTCAATCTGGTTTCCAAAACAGATTTAATTAACATTCCCCAAAACGTTGCATGTGAGGTCCCTTTGCCCTACATCCACACTAACAATATTGTCTGCCTTTTCTTTTACTTCTTTTCCCCCCGCCTATTTGGTCAGTGAGCAATGGTATTTCATTTTGGTTTTAATTTACATTTTTCTGATTAATTATAAGATTACATGTATTTTAATATATTTGCTGGCCATTTGTGTGTGTGTGTGTGTGTGTGTGTGTGTGAAGTCCTTATTCCGATTTTTGTTTATTTGTCTATTGTGTCACCTGTTCATCTGTTCTTTCTTTAGTGATTTATATGTCCTGGGTACTAGTCTTTTCTTGATCATCTGTGTTACAAATATCTTCATTAGAGTATGACTTATCTTTTCATTTTCTTACTAGTCTTTCATAATTTTAATTCATAATTTTAATATTGTCAAATCTATTTATACTTTCTTTCATAGTTAGTATTTTTCATGCGTAAGAAATCCTCTCTCACTATGAGGTCATAAAGACTTCTATGTTATCTGCTAAAAATTTTGTAATTTTTCCCTATAGGTCTTTAATGACTTGGAAATGAAGCCTGAGTTTGATGATGTAGGGTGGGACTCATATTTCTTTTTTTATCCCTTTTTCTTTTCTTTTTTACCAAATGGGTGCTCAGTTATACCAAAACCATTGGTTGAAAAGTTAAGCCTTTCCTGCATTTATTTGCAATAGCAGTTATGTCATGTGTGTATATCAAAAGTCCATTTAGGCATACGTTTGTTTGTCAGCTCTCTGTCTTCTTATATTGCTCTATATTTCTATCTCATCCTAGACTCTCTTAAATATTAAACCTTTTTAATAGGTCTTACCTTACTTTGTTTGAATGTCTTCCTATTGTAAATCTTTGTGCTTCAACACACATTATATGTGGTATCTATGAAGCTGCACAAAATAAAGAAAAAAATAGTGACAGAATTTTTATTGTGACTTTACTAAATATATAGATCAGTTGAGATAGTATTTTAATAAGTGCTCTAATAAGGCAAATGTTAGATACTTCCATTTTCTTTGATATTTCTTAGTAAAATTTCATTATTTTCTACATAGATTGTATTTGTACAAATTTTGTATAAAAGTGCTTTGTATTTTACGCTCTTTTAACTGACATGTTTTTATTGCATTTTCTAATTTGTTGTTGTCCATACATAGAAATGCAATTCTATTTAGTGTCCATCCACTAACTAAACTTTTCATTAATTCTCATAATTTATTGCTAGAGACTTTGGATATTCTATTTACATAATCATGTGACACTTTTTCATTTCTTCCTTTCCAATTATTATGTCTTTTATTTTTCTGGCCTTACTATACTAGGTAAAACCTACTATATGCTATTAATTGAAGTGGTAATACAGGCATTCGTGCCTAGGTCTCCATCTTAAAAGGTTTTTTCAGTTATTTCACTAAACATTGTATTTATTTGCTGAAGGCTACTTTTTGATGCCGCTCATAGAGCAATAGAAGTTCCATTTTATTTCCAGTTGGCTAAAAGATGTTTTTTTAAAAATATATGAATGAATATTAATACAAATGGATATTAACATTTTATCACATATTTTTCTACATCTATTGAGATAATCTGATGTCTTTCCCTAATCTTGTAATGTAAATTATATCAATATATAACATAGATGATATTAACTAATTTTTGTCAATTTTTGCACTCTGGAAATAAACCCAACTTTATTATGATATATTATCTCACTTAAGATATTGTTGGGTATGATTGGTTAAATTTTTTATTTATATTCTATTTTCATGAATTAGATTGGCTTGTCATTTTTTTTATCACATTATCCTTGTCAGCTCTTGATATCAATCTCAAGCTTTATTAGCCTCAGAGGTAGATTTATCATGATGCTAATAAAGTTTGAGCTTCAGGGATTCTCACTTGCATAGAGCTCCACCAAATGCCCATTACATAATTTTATATTCATAATTTTATATTACTTTCTCATTTAAAAAGTCTCAAAATTGTTTTGCTTGAGGCTCCACAAAACCTATATTGTTCCCTGGCTACTCTCACAAAATAAATAAGGGAGCAACATATCTTCATTCTACTACCTGGAAAAATTTGTGTAAGATGAGAAATATTTGTTATTTCAATGTTTGAATAGAATATTCTGGTTTAGCCATTTAGGCTACAATTTTCTGTTTGGGAAACTATTTTAACTACTGTTTCAACCTCTGTAACAGCTGTAGGAATATTCAAATTTTCTATTTCCTCTTTAGTCAGTTTAGGTAAGTAGTGTGTGTGTGTGTGTGTGTGTGTGTGTGTGTGTTTTAATTAAAATTTATTGGGGTGACAATGGTAAGTAAAATTACATAGGTTTCATGTGTACAACTCTGTATTACATCATATATATATCACATTGTGTGTTTACCACCCAGAGTCAGTTCTCCTTCCATCACCATATATTTGATCCCTTTTACCCTCATCTACCATCCCCCCCCCCCACCTTACCCTCTGGTAACCACTAAAGTATTGTCTGTATCTATGAGTTTTTGTTTCTTTATTTGTTTGTCTTGTTCCTTTTTTGCTTTCAGTTTTATATCCGATGGTGTCCAAGACATGGAAACAACCAAAGTGCCCTTTGATAGATGAATGGATAAAGAAGATGTGGTATATATACATAATGCAATGCTATTCTGCCATAAAAAAAGATGAAATAGTGCCATATGCAACAAAATGGATGGATCTTGAGATTATTATTCTAGGAAAAATAAGTCACATAGAAAAAGTCCAAAACCATATGATTTCACTGATATGTGAGATATGAAATTGAAAGTAATATATTTTTAAGATTTTTTTCCTTTAAAAATAAATGTTCAAATTTATTTTCATAAAGTTTCTCACAGTATTCTCTCATTGTTTTATTATCTTTCTAATGTGAGCAGCAACGATGGTTATATTCCGTCATTGCATTCCTGAGAGTTGTATCTGTGTCTTTATTTTATTTTCTTGATTAATTTCACCCGTGTTTTGTCAGTTGTATAACTCTTTTGATACACTCTCTTATATGTTCATATTTCATTAATTTCTTTGCTTGTATTTATTATTTTTATCTTATTTCATTGGAATTATTTGGTAGTCTTTATATAACTTTTGAGATAACATTAGCTCATTAATTTTTACTGTTTCTTTCTTAATGCCCTTAAAGTAATACTTTAATTTACCACTAAGTTGTTGTTTATTTGCATCTCACAAGTTTTGCTATGTAGTATTTTCATTAGGTTCAGAGTATTATATTTTCTATTATCCATTACAATATTTTTTTACTCATGGGTTCTTTGGTAATGTATTTCACAACTTCCAAACTTGCTTGAATTTTCTAGTTATCTTTTGGTTACCGGTTTCTATAGCAATTATTTATGCTATAGATTTTATGCCATTTATTCTATAGATTGCTATAATTTCTATAGCAATTATTTATGTTTATATGTTCTATCACAGTTTCTAGTTTAATTGCATTATATTCTGAGAACATACCTTGTGTAATTTCTGTCCTTTGAAATGTATTGAAATTGGCTAAATCATCTGGAATATGAGCAACTTTTTGTCAATGTCTCCTATGTATTCTACAGCTAAGGGATGCAGTGTCCTATATATGACAACTGAGTACATTTTTTTCACTGTGTTGTCTAACATTTCTATAGCAATTATTTATGTTTATTTGTTCTATCACAGTTATAGAGAGACATGTGTTAAGTTACTCACTGTGGTTATCTATTTCTTCTGTCAATTTTTGCCCTATAGATTTTAGCACATACAAATTCTTGCTGGGGTTTTTTGGAAGGGTGGGAGAGGCTAGTATATTAAACCTCTTATCATTATAGTGTAACCTCTATGTCTATTAGTGCTTTTTGTTTTATATTTTATTTTATCTTGTATTAATATTGTCACATCATTTTCTTTGGTCCAATTTCACAAAATATCCCCTTAACATTAAATCTTTTGGAATGCTTGCTTATCTGTTACATGTTAGGTTTACTTTTTCCATTCTGTCTGAAATCATCATGGTTGGACTGGGGCACTTAATCCCTTTATAGTTAATGAAATTGCTGCTGTGTTGTTGTTTTTATTTGTATTTATTATTTAATATTATGTTTTCTATTTGTCCCAAATGTGTAAATTTCTTCTTTTAAAAAATACATATTTTTCACACTTTTTTCTCTATTTGTTGGAAGTTGTGCACTCCCTTTATTCTTTCATTGATACCCTAGAAATTATATTATTCATCATTCATTTATTCAATCTAAAGTTAACCAAGACATTTACTATCTTAGATTATATACAAACTTTAAAATAGTTAAAGCCTATTACCCTTCATAATGAGAATGTTATTGTTGATTATGCAACTTATTTCTATATGTTTAGTCCCATAAGAAACCATAATTATTGTTTTACATCCTCAATATTCATTTAGATTAACCTTCACTTTTACTACTTTCTGCTCTTTATCCTTTCTTTTATCTCAGTTGTTCTATCTGGATTCCCTTTCTTTCTGCTTAAAGCATATCGTTGAAAATTTCCCTTAATTAGTGCCCTGGAGTCAAAGTCTTTCAGCATTTGTTTTCTAAAATTAAACAAAGTTTGTCTTTATTATTTTAAGATATTTTGCTGGATCAGAAATATATTGTGCTTCCCCAAAAATAAAACCTAACTGAAAAATAAGCCCTAGCATGATTTTTCAGGATGACATCCCCTGAACATAAGCCCTAATGCGTCTTTTGGAGCAAAAATTAGTATAAAACCTGGTCTTATTTTCGGGGAAACACGGTAAGCCAGCAGCATTTATTTTTTCAGGATATTGAAGATATTGTGTTTTCTGTCTCCTAATATTATCGCTGTTGATATAACAGAAATAATTCTTTGAACATATAAATTGAGTCTGAAATCCAGAGGATGTTATTCACATGCTGTCACAAGGGCATCAGTACTGCCAAGCCCAGCACTAAGAAAGGAAAACAATTTCAAACCCCAACTGTAATGATGCTTCCTCTAATCTCAAATCCCTGTACTGACATTAAGATCAAGCCACACCTATTTTCTGGAACCACCCTTCTCTCTGTTAATTAAATTTAGGTCTCTCTCTGTCTCTCTCTCTCTGTCTCTCTCTCTCTGTCTCTCTCTCTCTCTCTCTCTCTCTCTCTCTCTCTCTCTCAATTGGCTATTGTAATAGGAGTGTTCTATGTTAATTTTGTCAAACTCGTTGCTGGAGCCAGAAGTCCCAATACCGGCAGTGTTTGTGCAAGTTGTATTTAAATTTTTTCAGAGCATGGCAAAATATGAAAAGCGTCTTAATTAATTCAGCAACACTTATATAAGCCTGATGTATTTCTTTTCAATTGTACTCACAAGTAAGGAGGAACCACCGGACAATTTTCTTTATGAATAGAGATTTTTCTTTAATTAGCAAATTTAATCCAGCAGCATATTCCATGAATAATACATCATCATCAAGCAAAACTTATTCCAAGAATACAAGAATAGTTTAATATTAGAGAACATGAGTAGCATTTAACATATTTCAAAGAATAATGATTTTAAAATAACTATAGGATAATATTAATTTTAAAAATCAGGATATTAACCGTCTATGGAGAAGAATTCCATTTTCAACTAAGAAAATGTGTACCTATATACAGTCCTTCCCCCCCTTCAAAAAAAAGGGCAGGACAAATAAATACTAAAATGATTGTAGTGCTTCCTTCTGGTGGTAAGATTACAAGTAACTTCTATTTAATTCCTCATGCTTTCATGTGTTTTCCAAATTCTCTGCAATAAAATAGGCATTACCTATCAGAAGATATTGATATAATAATAAAGTTTCACTGTCTGTTGGTAACAAGGCAAATCTAACACCTCTCTCTGGCAGTCAGGGACCCCACTTGATTATATGTCTTTCTAACAGGTTTCCTCTAACAATTTGCAAACAAAGAACTTTAAAACAAGTATTGTCATGCCCAAACTTCCTGGTCCTTCTTAAAGACATTTGCTGCTCAAAATCTATCACTTACATTCTTATTTCCATCCTTTACAATACCTGCCAAATCAAATGCTTTCATGTAAGTACCAGTTTCATTTATTTCCACCTCATAAGACATTCCTATCTAATAAAACATAGAAATCCTTATTTTTTTTCTCTCCATCTCTACAGCCCTTAAATCTCACCTCACAATTTGGTAATAAATTAAATGATAATTTAAAATTTTCATTCTGTACTATTTGCACGTTTGTCCAAAACCAGTTTGTTTATCAAAAGCACAAACCTTTCCATTGTTTTCATGTATTTTATGTTTTTAATTTATTTTATATTTCAGTTACTAGCATACTCCATAATTCAATATACAAAATGATAAAAAGGGGGAAAACCTGGCTCATTGGGTATTAGTGAGGAGATAGCACTCTTAAGGAAAAAATATGAAAGAATGCCAACACATTAGGCTCTCCACTGCAGCAAGACAAACAGCAAAAATAAAGTTTAAAGAAGAAATACACCACAAAATATTATGTACCTTCAGCAAAATAAAACAGATACTTTTAAAGAAAAATCAAAAATGTAAATAAAATATTATCAAGTTTTCATTTGGGTTATCAGGGAGCTTGGCAGAAAGGTAGTAACGGAAACAGTAATCTACTGGTAAGGAAGTTTGATCAACAAAAGCATCAAAAAAAAAAAAAAAAAAAAACCAGAAAAAAACAGAGGAAAGGCCATGGTGTTTTTTATACAGTAGGTGACTAACAAACACCTAAGTAAATCTATAAATCAAGGTCCCAGTCCATTTTTCAGAAGACTATTACAACCAAAGGGATTGTGATTTGGATGGAAGTTATCTGATTATGTACTTCAATGATTCTACGGACCACCTAACCTGTTTGGACCACCTAACCTGTACCCGGGAAAAAGATTGGACACTAGAGTCTCTCTATAAGCCTAAGGTTGAATAAATAAGATGTTGGAGTTCTTACTTTCATGTTGGGCTCACTGTAACATATCCATTACCTTCCTGTTTGTGTTATCCCCACTAACCACCCCCAACATTACCAAACTCGACACAACTCCCCAATACCAATCTCTAGCACTTACCCAGTCTGACCAGATGAAACCTCATGTCTAAAATTCCCCCATTATTTTTCTCTTTCTCTCACTGCCTGTCTACTGTTAAATCACAAGGAACATGATGGCACAGAATATAAAGTACAGCACACAAATCAAACAGCTAAAAATAAGCTGGCCTGAGATATAGGCAAAAGATGTGATTTTCTGAGGAAAAAAAATGTTTAAATCACTTCATATTGTGTCACTTGCCGTGAATTTCATTTTTGTATGTGTTATCATTTTTTTAAAAGTCTGTTAAAAGTCAGTGGGGTACATCCAGACAATGGAATACTATGAGCACTAAAAGCCATGACAGCACATGGAAGAACTTAAATGCCTATTATTAAGTGAAAAAGGCCAATCAGAGAATGCTCCATACTGTACGATTCCAATCATATGATATTTTGGAAAATGTACAACTATATAGACAGTAAAAAGATCAGAGGTTGCCCAAGGTTTTGGGTGGAGACGGATAATGAATAAGGGGATCACAGAAGATTTTTAGGGCAGTGATAATATTCTGTATTATCTGGTACTGTAATGGTAGATACATGTCATTATACATTTGTCCAAAGCCATAGAATGTAGAACAGTAAGAGTGAACCACAATTTAAGCTATGGAGTGATGATGTGTCAGTGTAGGTTCATTGATTGTAACAACTGTCCCACTCTGGTGGGGGGGTGTTTGTAAGAGAGAGGCTCACAGTGTGTGAAGGCAGGGTTACATGGAACATCCTTATACTTTCACCTCAAGTTTGCTGTAAACCTAAACTGCTCTAAAATAAGTCTTTAAAATAAAAGTCAGTGGTAGAATCTTCACAATATGATTGGATGACATACATGCAGTTCTTCCCTTGCAGATAAATGCTCTGTTCTAAAACACCAGAACTAGTTCTAGATGCCTCCCTGAATTTCCAGACTCTGGCACCCTTAACACAGTGGATGGAAAATTCTCTAGCAGTAGAAGGGTATCCCCCATTACTGATGGATAATGTTCAACTAAGAGAAACACAAGGAATCCCTCATCAGACTGTAAGAGACTTCAGATTGAAATATCTTTAGTTTTCTCTTTAAAACCAATTTGCCATGATTTGGCGACTCATCCTTATCGTCATTCAGGAATGTGGTAAAACAATGTCTTCCCCAACTTGGTCATTGGAGGAGCTCCCCATGATTTTTGCCCTATCCATACAGTACCTGGCCTATTATTTACTTAATATTTTTTATGTATTAGTTAAGGTTGAGTTAAACTGGGTCTCTATACTCATTGCTGTGTCCTATGGCATTATCAGGTGCCATCGATAGAAGGCAGCTACATAAATGAAAACACAACCAATGAACCCAAAGTGCCTAAAATCATCTGGCAAGCTACACATCGTGAGTGTTGCCTGTGGGGAAATGCTACAGAGGAGGATCATTTCTACACTCACAAGAGAATGGTTCAGGTAATCATCAAAAGAGACAAATTGATGTTTGCTATGATAAAACTTCCATTTCCTCTCCACATTCCTCCTTTTCCAGTGTTATTCCCATGGAGAGTATTGAGTGAGATGATACTTATGTACAACATTCATAAACTGCAAGGGCCATCTAGTATGTGGTTTTGAATATCACTAGTCTTTTCTGATCATGATAGAAAAAGAGTCATTAAATATCAAATACCTTTTTTCCTATCTTTAAAATTCAGCTGTATAGTGAGTACGTACCATTTTTAACATGGTCTTAGTTCATATGAATGTTTTCACATAGTAACATTATACATACATAAACAGTGTTTTAATATATTGAACATGCCACTTTCCTCATATTCTGATAAAGTTGCATATTCAGTTTATTTCCTTTCCTCCCTCCCTCTCTTTCTTCTTTCCTAATGAGGGCTTAAATTATCACTATTTTGCAAATTGAATAACTAAAGCAGAAAGGTTAAATGACTAACTTGCAATTTACCATGCGTTACCTTCACAAATATCCCATGAAATGTTGGCTCAAGATGGAACCATTAGCCTAGAATAGATTGGGTTACCTAGACCATAAATGACAAAAAATGCTCAAAGATCAATTTAACTATGGAAAGGAATAAATCATTATTCCCAGTGGAAGCCCACCTTCTGAAAGTTAGCCAAATGGACTAATAATATTTAATTAGTTATTTGCTTTCTAAACAAAATGGAAACATACAGGATAAAAATGTGACAAATTTATTTCACATAAGATCAGTATTATGATCTGTCTATAATGTCTTCTCCTTATTTTGCCACCTGATAATCCCTTCCCACAGCATTGTGTTTGGAGTTAGAAATCAAGGATATGTAGATTTGTTCAATTTACTAGCTATAGGCCCTAGTTCAGTCATTTAACTCTCTGCACCATTATTTATATTCAAGATTGGGATGTAATATCTATATTAATGCCTTCACAGAGTTGGTTGTCCGAATGGTATATATGAAAGAACCTTTTTAAATTACCAGTGCTACTTTACCAGATTTAGTAGATTCGAAACAGTCCTGAGATTATGGTATTTGAGGGAGATGGAGTATACTTAAATTCAATAAAGTACTTCTTTCTCTCCTACTGAAAGGAGAACAGGTGACAAGCAGACAGATTGCAAAGATAAGGAAGGCAGCACACTTCTGCCCCCAGCTATGACAAGGGCTGATAGAAGGCCAACCCTTCCAAGAACAACTATAACAATTGAATAAAGTGCAAGCGCGCACACACACACACACACACACACAGTGTTAAGGCATTCAAGAGCAACCAAGGCAGCCAGAACCTGAGGATGTGAATTCCAGAAAGAAGGAAGGGCATTGAAGGAAGCTCAGTTCTACCCACTGCTTCATTCTGGTAGTCTTTGTAATCTGCCAGCTCTGCCAGGGCCAAAGGAACAAGCACAAATTAGGGGCTCCAAATGTTTAGCATCTCATAGGTCACTTATAGTTTAGACACATGTGACTGACTACGTCATTTCCTGAGGGCATCCCGTGGAATGTTACAGAGAAACCTCTGGGCAGATGAGAAATACATGGTGTTGTGGATTGAATGACGTCCTCCCGAAATTTTGTCATCCAGAACCTGAGAATTTGAACTTGTTTGGAAATAGGGTCTTTGCAGATAGACTTAGGTAAATTAAGATGAGTTCCTACTGGAGTAGGATGGGCCCTAAGTCCAAACGTCCTCATTAACAGAGGAGAGAACACTGAGAAACACACAGAGGGAAGATGAGTAAAGGTAGAGGCACCTGAAAGCTCCACATGCCTGGACCACCGAGGATCGCCAGGAGACACCAGAAGTTAGGGTGTGGCAGCAAAGGATTCCATCCTCCCCTAGTGCCTTCAGAAAGCCATGGCCCTGCTGAGACCTTGATTTTGTACTTCCATCCTCCAATACTGTGAAACAATAAATTTCTGTTGTTTTAAGCTGCTCAGTAGTCTTAGGAAACGGATAGACATGGTGTACATTGGGGGTTGTACGCTGGCAGCCTCACAACGCTGCCTGAAGATTGGGCAGAGCAGGTTGCTGATGAAATAAGAAGAAAGGGGAGAAATTTACGATGGTGCACAAGAGGGGTCTGATGAACGTGCCCAAGCTGCTACTAGGCCAGTTTGGTTCATTTCCTATTCTCTAAAAGCAGATGCCTATTTCCACCTTTCATATTGCTTTTGATGCGGGCTCTGCCTAAAGCCACCTCTTCCCTCGCTCCATGATTCCAAATTGGCCAGGTAAGGTTGTACTGCCTCTCAAAACATTTCACAGCTCATTGAGCTCTCCCTCCTCCAAAACCATTATTCCCTGATTTTATATAAGTTGCTGAACCCAGGAGAAGTTAAATGGCTTATCCAAGTTCAGCTGGCTAGGAAGAAGAATGGATCAAATTAGAATCTCAGATTCTCTCACCTTCATCCATTTCCATTTCTGTAATGTTAACCTTTGCCTGCCTGTCTTTTACATAGTGAAAAATTTTTTTTTTTCTTTAGCAAGTTGTTTTCCGGTGAATGAAACAATAATTGAGCTGTTTCTTCCTTGATCAGAGGAGGGAATTAGATCTATTATACCTGCCACATGTCTTTTGTGATAGTAAATTATATTTGAATGCCAGTGATTTCATTTGCAGCAGCAAAACTGATCCTTTGCTATACATCTGACTGGTACAATATTATTGATTTAGACATTGACCCTAATATCTGCGAGGGCTCCTTCATCCTAATGGTTTGTTTAGATTTTGAAATTGATTATTTTGATAGTTTTAATTGCATTATGAAACTCTTCACATCGAGTGAAAATTGGGTTGCTATAATCTCATTATGAAGCTCATGATTTATAGGCTGAATTGAACTGGGTGCAGACTGCAATATACAATCATATATAGTCATTGAGAAGCCATGTGCCTGATTTCTGACATATAAGAATTTTATAGTCTACTATGTGCAGAGTTCATGTTGTTCCTGGCAATTAGAACACAAAACCATAATTTACGGAAAGAAGATTTAGAATTTCTAACTTTTTCAGTTTTGACAAAAGATGGTTGCTGGCATCATTTGAACTTAGACATCATGGATTCCCTTTGAGGCTACGTCTGCAGATTTACTTAGGTTTAAGTCCCATCAAAGTCAATTATTGGAGAAACTTACACGTATCGCCAACTATCATTTTTCCCCCCATCTTTCTCCAAAAGTGTCTATTGACCATTTCCTTTGTTTACTATTTATTGGCTTCAATCCATTGAATCTCAGAGTGAGTGAAGTGCTTTAGGTGAGTTTTTCTCACCAAAATCAAATATCTATTGTCATGCTTTGATATATATTGACATTGTCTCATGTAAAAAATGTCTGTGGATTATAATTTCATCTATTTTTCTATTCATTTATTGGTATTCTTTCAGAGAGTCTGTTTGTCTTTAACTTTGATAATATTTAAATGTTGTCTTTTATTCACATAAGCTATTATTGAATCATTGTGTTCAAAACAACAAAACAGTTTACTCTACAAACATTACTGAGTGTATGTGATGCCCAGTGCTTTCTACTGAATGCTTGAGGGTGCAAAGATTTAAAAGTATAATTCTTTTATATCTATGAGTTTGTTTCTGATAGTTGCCAAAAGGGACGGGGTAGGGGGATGGACCAGAAATGGGAAGGGGATTAAAAAGTACAAACTTCCAGTTATAAAATAAGTCATAGGGATGCAATGTACAGCATAATAAATACAGTCACTAAAATTATAATAACTTTGTATGGTGACAGATGGTTACTAGACCTATTGTGATCACTTCATAAAGTATACTTGTATAAATGTTGAATTACTATGTTATACACCTGAAACTAATATAATATTGCATGTCAACAATAATTGAAAATAAAAGTAAAATAGGACACAATTTTTTTAATTAAATAAAAATATAACCCCTGTCCTTGAGGAACTCAGTCTAGTGAGAATGCAAACATATAAAGAAATCATTCAAATTCATTATGTATCAGTTAAGAGTAAGTTTCACTGCAAATAACATTGGCTTAATAAATTAGAAATTCTCTATTTGTGTAGAACTGATATAGTGGCTTTGCCACCAAAGACCTTAGGGATTCACTCTATTTCTAGATCACCTCTCTATAATCTCTAGGATATATCCCTTATCCTCATGTTCCAAAAGTGTTGCTAGAGCTCCAGCAATCATAAGTGCATTACAGGTGCAGGATAGAGGAAGAACTATGAAGAAATAGCAAAGACTATGCACAACTGATGTTTTAGTAAGTTTCCTAGAACTGTCAGTGTGTGTGTGTGTGTGTGTGTGTGTGTGTGTGTGTGTGTGTGTTTAATAGAAATAGAATCCCTAATTTTATCTGGGCCAGTGGCTGCATTACATTTTGCAAGTGTGGTCATGATTAAGTACTGGCCAATGAGTTGTAAGCAGATATATCGACTGATAGTTCTAAGAAATATCAGCAGTTTCATATAGTTTAACCAAATGATTGTCCCTCGTTGTCCTTTATTTGCGTGTTGAGTATTGTCCATCTTTCCCCACAACAACGAAAGCTCCATGAAAGTAGGACAAAGCCTACTTTGTTTTGAGTACACCTAAAGCTCTTGGAATGCTGCTTGGCACATAATTGTCATGGGAACATTCCCAAATGATGAAGCTTGATTCCTGCTGTTCTCTTGACCTCCTGAAGGGTTTTACCGAAGGTTTTACTAACTGGGTCAGTCTTTCTCACCACCAAATCTTGCAGCAGCCCATAGGATTCAGTGTCTGTGCAGACAACTATCAGTATATTTTGACCACTCAGTTTCTTTACTCATCTCTAATGATTTCCATTTCTACTAGTTACCACCTAAAATTGCTCTACCCCTAAAATTAGACATTTTACTCTTTGAGCACAACTTCCTTCAACCTCATTCATCCTTCTAGCCCAACAACTCTTCTACTTCTCCCTTCACCATCATCTCTCTTCCTCTTCACTTTCCCACTTTTCCAGCTTATGTTTGCTTGTCTATAACTTCAGTCGCTCTCTTCACAATAGACTAAAGTCCTTGCCCCAGTTTCCGTTCATCTGCCTAGAAAATGAGGAGGAAATGAATCAAAATGTCCATCTTCTCTGAACCTATACTGAAAATATTGAATGTTGTCAGAGCATATCACACAACCAGGTATATTTCTACCACTGGAAATTCATGGTTGTGACCTCAGCTGGACACAGGGCACTGTAACACAAATCTGCCATACTACTTTAGTCAGCATCACTGTTCCATGCTGGACCAAGCCATCATCATCTACTGTCTGTTGCACTGCAGCTGCTTTTTGCCTGTTCTGCCTAAATTCACTCCTGCCTCCTCCAATCAATTTCCCAGTCTGCAGTTATCTTTTTGAAATACAAATATGATCAGGAATTCTTGTTCCTTTCTTTCTTCCTTCATTCATGGAACAAGCATTTATTGATCCACCTTGAACATTTCCTCACTGTTTAATTTGTGTTTGTAAATGTACATTTAGATTATGGCTATATCTCAACTGAATATCTGAACTAGACTTTGGTCCAGCCCAACTGGTCACGTGAGCTCTCTTTACAATCAATGCTAGTCAAATCAATCTTAAGTGATCTGCATCAGTCACAGAAATGACCAAAATGACAAGCTCAGTCAAGCTGCAGTACAATTTTATGCCAAGGGACAGAGTCTTGATGTCATTTGTAGTGGCAATTAAATCTAGCATAAACCATATTTAGCATTTCATCATGTTGAACAGCTAAATGGCACTTATTTCAACACAGCTGCATGAGAATATAAGCATAGGAAGATTAGGCCTTTAGAATAAATGGGGAAAAAAACCCAAAACACTGGACTAGTAAAGATTGTTATTTTAAATGTTCTTGGTCTCACTGGTCAGGGATTAACTCAAGTCTGTCACCTTCAATGCAGAAATCTCCCCGAGTGCTTTTAAAGAGAAGGCCATCACTTTGTTATTAATATTTAATAGTGCTGAAAAAGAGTGGGTTAATTCACTCTCCTTGGAGGAATTATACATTTAGAGTGCTGCAAATATTTATGGGTTTTACGCTGTTCTCTGCTATGTAAACAAATGCCTTGGTTGTCATTTATTCCTGAGGTTATAAACCATGCATGCATTTTACTAGTGACATTTAGTTCTCATTATCACTCCCGTCAAGACTGCTGTTTCTGTTCCCTTGAATAATTGCTGCTTTTCTTGCTCTGTCCACTCTCTACATCATCTCTTTTCATCATCTCCTTACCTAGAGCAAACCTGTGCCTCACTCAGGAACACACTGAAGCTACAATCGTCAGTATCCTCTCAAATTTGCCTCTGCCCATTCATTGCCCAGTCGACATAGGAGAAGAGAAGGAAGCAGATATGGACTGAATTGTATCCCCCCTAAACTCATACATTGAAGCCTTAACACTCCATGGGACTGTATTTGGAGATAGGCTCAAAGGAGGTAATCAAGGATAAAGGAGGTCATAAGTGTGAGATCCTCATCTGACAGCACTGGTATCCTTATAAGAAGTGAAAGCGATACCAGAAGTGTGTGTACACAATGAAAAGGCTGGGTGAGGATCAGTGAGAAGGTGGCCATCTGCAAAGAGCCAGAAAAGTAGGCTCACTGGAAACTGACTGTGCTGGCCCCTTGATCTTGGACATTTAGCCTCCAACACTCTGAGATCAGTTTCTGTTGTTTAAGCCATCATACCAGTCTATGGTATTTTGTTATGGCAGCCCAAGCTGACTAATATAGAAACACTGATTCCTCAAGCCAATGCTTACCATTCTGTTCCACTGTGTTCAAATCACCATTATGGTTGTCAATTGCCCTTCTGGAACCATTAAATCAGAGACCAAAACAAGTGTAGCATCATGCGTGACCAATACATGAAAATAACTTTTTGTTAAGGTAAAATACATCTAACATTTACCATTTTAACCATTTTTAATGTACAGTTCTGTGGCACTAAGTATATTGACATCGTGCAATCATCACCACCATCCACTTCCAGAACTTTTCCATCATCCGAAACTGAAATTCTGCTCCCATTAAACAACAACTTGCCATTCTCCCCTTCCCACAGCCCATGGTAACTGCCATTGTACTTTCTGTCTCCATGAATTTGCTACTCTAGGTACCTCATAGAAATGAATTATTCAATATTTGGTTCTATGTGTCTGGCTTATTTCACTTCACCTAATGTCTTTAAGGTTCATTCATGTTGTAACATGTATCAGAAATACCTCCTTTTTGAAAGCTGAATTCCATTGTCTGAGTACACCACCTTTTGTTACCCATTCAGTAATTCACTTGTATTTTGTCAACTCTTTTCTCTTCCTTAGCTAACTTCTTTGCTAGGTTACTTTTTTCTTGTTTCTTGAAATTAATATCATTTATCCCAGAGTTTCTCAATTCTGAGGAGATTTTGCACACAGACCTTCGCCCCAGAGGGCAATGTCTGGAGGCATTTTTGCTGTCTTGACAGGGGGCACTACTACATCTAGTGTACAGAGACCAGGGATGTTGCTAACCATCATCCCATAATACGCAGGACAGCAGAGAGTGTCACGATGCCAAAGTTGAGAAATTCTGTCTGAACAGTCCATATTTAAAATGAGATTTAGTGGGATGACTAAGTGCCTCAACCTACTTGTTTCCTCACTTCATGATCTCACAGACCCTTCTGAATACTCCGCACCAGCCAAGAAACAGTGCACCCTCCCTCTGAGCCAGCTCATCTTCCACTTACTTCTACCCCAAAACAGATCTGAACATATGTGCCTTCTTGGCAAACTCCTATCACTCTTTAGTCCCCTGTTGATAACCCTGAACTTCAAACGTTTGTCCAGATTGGACTGAAAGGTCAGCTACTTGGGCTCCTACTAATACGGACGTCCTTCACCCTCTAAACTTCCGCCAGGTCTACTGGGAAGAGGTCTACCTTCAGGTCATCGTCACTGTTTGCTTCCTACCCAGCTGTTGGGCCCCTCATCCTTGTTCTCATAAAGCTGCTTGAACCCACTGTGTTCTCTACTTTGAATTGTCCCTCACTGATGTGTCACTATGATTTTCTTAAGGTTCTGTGCCTGTGTTTTCCCCCAATACATAATCTGTACTGACTATCGCTGCCATTTTCCCTTTCTCCAAGTTCCCAATCCTCCATAGCCCTTCTAAATAAATGATTTCACTTCCAATTTGTTTACAAAACAGGTCAAGAGGCATGAGAACTGTACTCCACCTTCTTCTCCCTTTCTAAGTAACTGTTTTCTTTATCTGTGTCTCTCCAGTATTTACAACTGCAGGGGCTTGTTTCTCTTTGCCTACACACACAGAGCAGAATTCTTCATTTATTCACTGTCAAATTTCTCAGTGATTACTACTATTCATACCCACATCTAGGTGCAAACTTCTAGAATTATTTCTAATTATAGAATTCCTGGCTAGCTTAGTCTGGCTTCTGTCTCCACCCACTAGAGAGAAATTGCACCAATGATCATCAGTAAATTTCTTACTCCCAAATTGTGCATTTATCGTGTGTTCACAGGATAAACCATCACCTTTTTTTCAACTCCAGTACCACTATCATAGGCCATATCTTTTTACTTCATGGTACATTTAAATCCTCTTAACTAGTCTCCTTGCTACCATTTTTTTATTCTTCTAATATATTTTACACAATAGCATATTTAATACTCTTAATGCATTGCTTTATTTATCATATTGCTTGTCCTTAACTACTTAGTTTTGAGATGGATTGGGTGAGGAAGAGCTGAGCCAAGATTCCAGGTGGAGTCAGAATATTCATCAGGTCTAAGCATTCAGCTATGAAAGCACGATCAAGATTTGACTTTTCTAGCAACAGGCACTTGAAAATGTGAGTCTCAAGAATCGAGTGGTAACCAGAAGACTGTCTGAAGGTTGATCAAGGGTGTGTGGAGTGTGCATGCCATTCATACAAAAGCCCACAACTACCCATAACAGTCAGCATGGCGAAACAGAGGCTGGCTGCATCTGTATCCCTGGAAACCAGCAGGTTCAAGCAGGTGGGCAGTGAGCTTTGGGAAGATACTGCAGCAGACACTGAAAGTTGATTTATGGCCAGATTGGGGCTTGTTGGCAGAAAGCCTAAACTCTGGAGAGGCTGAGCTATGTGAGAGGCAGTCTGGAAACACAAAGTATAATACACTTCAGCGATGTGTTTGCCAACCTCGGAATGGGAACTAGAGCAAGACTGGATGGCGAGCAAATGAGCTACTGAATTAGGACAACCTCCATTCCCCCTGTCTGAGACCATGCTGGGCAAGGCTGACCCAACTGTCATCGTTAGACAGTTGTCATTATTTAGAAAAAAGTGGGAAACTAATAAAAATAATATTTTGCTTCTACTCCTTTCCTACAGAATAATATCCAAATCCCTTAGCATTTCCAAAGAAAACCCCTAGAATGTAGACTTCTCTTTTTAATCTGGAATTCCAACTTTTTCCTTCACAGATTCTCTATTTTAGCCAATTCCCTAAACCCTCAAATATGTTTTAACTTTTCCATAGTCCTTACTCTCTCCCTGACGTATCCCAATACCATCCACCATTAAAAATCAATGTTAAAAAAAAAATCAATATTTAAACCCCTTTTCTAATGAGGCCTTTCTTAATCAAACATTACTATTGTATCTTCCTCACCTGGATTCTTATAGCAGCTAATGTCCAAATAATTTATTTCTCAGTTGATCATGGATGTATTACATTAAGGTAATCATCTGCCTGTTATTTTGAGCTTATCTTTAACTTGTCATGTGATTACGTCTGCATTCTCCAATTAGAATGGAAGGTCCTTAAGACCAGGAAGCAGATCTCATTGTTTGCTTTTGTATCTTCCACAGCTCTTAAAATAGGATTGTTTACATAATAATTTATTGCTAAAATATTTATAGCTGATTTCATTGTCACCATATCCTTTAAAATGCTGAAACCCAAGAATGATGATTTTTTTTCTGTGTTCATGTTTTAGCAGTACATTTTATGAGAGTTCCTCTCATTTACATTCCTCTCCCGATAAAAGCATTTGCCATAGTAACAGACATTCCTGGTGATGTTCAATCTTTAGTAATAAGCAGGATGCAGATTTCTTGGTGGAAGCTAAAATGCATATACTGACAATTAAAAAGCCAATATGTTGGGGAAATACACCAAATGATTATTTTTCTTTTGTTTTTCCTCTGAGTCTTTATTTAAAGGTCTTTTCCAAAAGATAAATATTGTCACTCTTTTACTGTGTATTTCAAATTACTTGAGGTTTTAGGGCTTTTCACAGTTGTTGTTTACACAAATCCAAGAGCTCTGAACAATTGAATCTAGTAGGTCTAGCAAGAATGCCCTAGAGCTTGATATAAATTCTCTTTTTTTCTTTCCTTTAAGATGAAAAGGCCAAGGTGGTATGGGACACAGGGGGAGAAGGAGTTGTAGACAGAAGACAGATTAAGGCTACATTATTTTTCTTAATAAACCACATCATGGGAATTAGAGTACCCTGTCTGGCCTCTGCTGCGCAAACTCTCAGGGCACTTGGTAATTGTCAAATAGTGTATTTCTCTAGCTAAGCCAGGTGTCAATCACAGAGCTCCCTGAAAGAGAGTTTAAGAAGGTGCCCTGATCTCTGTCAGCCTGCATCCCTGAGATCTCTCGTATTGTGCAGAAGTTTATGTTCTTCTCAACCACATGAGCCCCTGTGGATTGCCCTGCATGACCTGCTCTCCACAGTGGGCAGCAGCACAGCTTCCGAGGCCCGGAGGAAGTGCATCTCATCAACACAGTCTTGCTTTCACCACCATTACAAGGTCAGACAAGCTAAGTAGCTCTGATTGTCCCTCAAGAAAGTGTGACTTCCAAAGGCTCAGCTTCCTGGGAGAAGTTAATTATAAAAAGCAGCCCGTGTTCCTTTCGGCTTTTCAAAATAAGCTGAGCTCCTTGCTGGTGGAGAAAAACAAGAACATATTGATAGATTGATTTCTTTTCATATACTGATTTTCGTCATAAGCAAAAAGGCTGTGCTGTTCAAAAGCAGAAAAAACACAGGGTACCAATTTGCCATATTTCGTTTTCATGTTTCCAGGGCTCATGTCACATTGAAAAAGGATGCGCAGTCTGACCGTGGTGGAGGAGAGAGAGCTGGAGTCCCATGTTTTACTTCCATGTCATTGTTTTATTCTTTACACTGACAAGCACCTGCTTTTCCTCACCTCTTTATGTTGTTGAATTGATTTGGATTTTCTCTCTTTCCACACCAATCATTTCATTTCTTCATTTTTGTTAGTTTCATGGCATCTACAAACTCTTAGATTTTGTAAACTGGGGACATCATTTGTGCAAATGAATGACTTTCTCTTCGGGAGAAATGAGGCCGAGTTAGGTTATAATGCAAAAATAAGAATTTTGTTGTTTTATTCATGCTCCCTCCACCTCACTCAGGTATCTTTATGTCAGGGACCTTCATAACTAATTATACAGTCAGTGCAATGAATTCAAATTGTGCAGTAGGTTCCCACAAACACCAAAACATTGTTTTTATTTGTTTGTTTTGATCCGGTGGTTTCGATTATGTAATTGCCAACAGGCTAAACACTTCAGAATGCTCCATTTCCTCTACACAAAAGCTGATGCAGCTCAAGTCTCTACAAATGAGTCTGAATCAGCCCTTCTAGGTCAGAAAACGAGAAGACCCCTAATTCTCTGACATTTCCAGACATTTTGTTCTACATGGAAACTGATTGCCTCAGGAGGACAATTGCCCTGTCAAACTTCTGCATTATGTCACACCAAAATGTGAACTGGTGCCTGGCAACTTGCAGAGTGCTTTCGCACTAAAACATTCCCTTTTTTTTTAAAGAAAGATTCCACAAAGACATCACAAATAATTACAAAATGCATCATGTCTTGTTCAACTTAATTTTATGTGATAAATTTCTGGAGAAACTCAATTCATTAGGAACTATAAATTTTCCTTCTTGCTTCTACGTAGAGGAATATTGATTGTGACAAGAGAGTTGAAACATATTTGTAGGCATCGAGAGGGTTCTGGAAGGTTCCTCCTGGTGATTAGATGCTCTACTGAAGTCCTGACTTGACAAGGAGCGTGGCCAGGTGTTGGACTGCCCGGCGACACAGGGGTGTACAAGCATGAGATGGCAAACAGATCTTTGTTGCTCAGGCAGGTTACCAGTTGAAGTTAAGCCTTTTGAAACAGAAGGCAACACAGTTTATTTGCACCCTCTGAAAATCCACCCTGCTGGAACAAGGGAGGTTCCCCAGGAAAGGGCTTTTACTCTGGCTGAGTTGACATCTTGGGGAAGCAGGTGTTCGGGCACAGCAAGTGGGACCCTGTAAATATCTCCCCAAACAAGCTTCAGGTAAATTTTTCCAAAGTTCCTTGAGACAGAGAACTATAAGACACTGAAAAATTAAATTGAATTAAAAACAATGTGTTACACTAAAAAGGCACAGTGAGGAAAGGAATAAGCCAATAAATTCTTTTTGGGAAGCTACTCAGGAATTCAGATGCTGGTGGGATAATGTCCCTGATCCACCTGGGATAGAGCAGCCTCAAGTGGTCCAGTGGTCCACAGAAGTGACCCTGAGCCTGAGTACGTAGAGAGTGCCTGTAGGAATGACGGGGCCCTGCCCTGGCAGAGATGGGAGAAAGCTGCCCTTCCATGGCACCAGGAGTACCCAGGGCTATCTGGCTCCTGGGGCCCAACATCAACACTATGGCTGCAGCTAGGGTATTTCATTGAGGGACTGGCCGACTTATCCCAGGGGGAGCTTGTGAGTGGATTGTCTCCGCTTCTTCCAAACCTACATGTTCTACATCCAACATTATGTCACTGTGAATATCATTAAATGTTTGTCTTCCCAGGGTTGAGAATGAGAGAAAAATGTTCCCCAGCCTTGAAAAAAAAAATAGTGCAATGGATAGGCAAATGGGATAGAAATGGTAACATCTCCACTTAGACTATCACAGATGTCTGTAAATTGACAATTCCAGAGCAGAACCCTTTATCTTTTTCTTTCACCCTAGTTTCACCCCAATCTTTCCCATCTCAGTAAATGGCACCTCCATCTACGCAGTGTCTAAAACCAGAAACCCAGGAATTGCCCTCCCTCTGCTCACCCCTCCAAGCCCATCACCACCATCCCCTTCTCTCCATTTCTACTATAATTGTCCTCCACCATCTCTCCCTGAATGACTTTGACAACCTCCCTCCTGCAGCCTAGCTTCACGCTTGTCCCCCCACAATGTGGTGTCTGATGGCAAGTGCACTTGGACCTATGTGCAAGCTCTATGGCACATCTGTCCCACTGCCACCACCTGGATAGAGCCCCGACTCCTGTCATCTGGACATTGCAGTAGCCTGCTACCATCTCCTGGGTTCCTGTTACTGTTTTCATAGCTCCTCACTACCCAGCAGGGGAAGATCTTTATAAATGGAAATAGGATCATATGACCACACTAATTAAAGATCTTTCCCATGGCCCTGACTGAGCTGCTCAGCCATTATACTAGTTTCCAGTGGACTGTCATACAAAGTATCGCAAACTAACTGGCTTAGAGAACAGAAATGTATTCTTTCACAGCCCTGAAGGCTAGAAGTCCAAAATCAAGGTGTGGGCAGGCCCACACTCTTTCTGAAACCTGTAAGGAAGAATCTGTCCTTGCTTCTTCCTGCTTCTAATGGTTGCCAGCCATCCTTGGCATTTCTTGGCTTGTGTCAGCATCATTCCAATCTCTGCCGCTATCTTCACATGGTCATCTTCCCTTTTGTGTGTTTGTGTCCAAATTCCTCTCTTCATATAAGGATGCCAGGCAATAGATTAGGGTCCACACTAATCCACTGTGTGTGTCTTAACATCTTTATCTCAGCAAAGACTATTTCCAAACAAGGCCACATTCACAGGTTCTGGGTGGACATGAATTTCTGGGGACATTGTTCAAACCAGCACAACTCCCAAATCTGAGTCACATTTGAACTTTCCTTGAAGTTTCCCTCATGCCCTGGGCTCCTTTAATTTCCCTCTGTGCTAATTGCCTCCTCTGGATAAGCCTGCAGACCCTTCGTGGCAGGCTTCTTCTCATTGCTCAGGTTTCAACGTAAGTGGCACTTCTTCAGAAAAGATTTTCCAGTCACCTATTCAAGCAGGTCCTTCTGTTTTCAAAATTGATATTTTTTCTCCTTTTCCCCATTGGAATGCAATCTCCTTGGAGGTAAATTCTTGTCTGTCTTTTCCACTAGGCTTAGCGCCAGTGGGTGAGGATCCCCCAGGACGGTCACTTAAAGTGTCATGTAAACTTTCTGTCTTCTGGTCAACCCATTCTTGGACCAAAGAAAGGGAATGCTGCAACATTTGCACAGACTTCATTTTAGCCACACGTGTATGCTTCAGTAGTCTCTGTGTGCTATTTCTTCTTTTCTTTTTTACTATTAGTTTCAGTTGTACAAAACAACACAGTAATTAGACATTTACATACCTCACAAAGGGATAACCCCAACAAGTCTACTACCCATCTGACACTGTACATAGCTATTACAATATCATTGACTATATTCCCTATGCTCTACTTTACATCCATGACTATATATTTTTTAATTATAGTTGACATTCAATATTATTTTATATTAGTTTTAAGTGTGTAACATTAAGTGTATAACACTTAAGTGTATAAGTGTATAATGGTTAGGCATTTATATAATTTATGAAGTGATCTCCCCAGTAAGTCTAGTACCCATCTGACACTATACATTTTTTTTACATTATTATTGACTATATTCCCCGTACTGCATTTCCTATCCCTGTGACTATTTTGTAATTACCAATTTGTACTTCATAATCCCTTCACTTTCTCACTCATTCCCCCAACAACCCTCTCATCTAGAAACCATCAGTTTGTTCTCTGTATCTATAAGTCTATTTTTGTTTTGTTTGTTTATTCTGTTCTTTAGATTCCACATATAAGTGAGATCATGTGGTATTTGTCGTTCTCAGTATGATTTATTTCACTTAGTGTAATACCCTCTAGGTCCATCCATGTTGTGGCAAATGGTAAGATTTTATTCTTTTTATGCACAGTAATACTCCATTGTGTGTGTATATATATATATATATATATATATATATATATATATATATATTTATGAAGTGATCTCTCCAATTTCTTTATCCAATAGTCTATTGTTGGGCATTTTGGTTGTTTCCATATCTTGTCTATTGTGAATAGCACTGCAGTAAACATAGGGGTATATATATCTTTTCGAATTAATGTTTTGGATTTCTTTGGATAAAGACCCAGGCGTGGAATTGCTGGGTCATAAGGTAGTTCGATTTTTAATTTTTCAAGGAACCTCCATACTGTTTTCCATAGTGACTGCACCAATGTGTGCTATTTCTTTACATTGGTGTCCCTAAAATGTTTTCACTATTGTCCCCTTAACGACCCTTTTTGACATGATTTTTCTAACCTCTTCCTATTAAATTTTAATGTCACACATTTACTATATCTTTGTATACTGTCATCATTTGAAGGCCCCCCAAACTATTATGATATCTAAGGGTTTTGTGCCCATTAGGAATCAAATTTTGCTTGCTGAGGACAATATTGCCCTGTTAAGAATGGATGTTATACTAAATCAATGATTTCCCCATTTCATTTTTAAAAAGAAGTGCATGGAGATCGATTATAGCTTTGAATTGTTTTTTTCCTATTTCCAAATGAGTGATTCTTAATAAATGATCTTTCTTATCGTAAAACTTTATGAAATTAACGTATATTTCCCCATGTATAGAAATGTTAACTTCTTCCCATGGACGATTAAAGGTTTTTGAAATGTGATGCTGGCTGACTACATCTTCCCTTTGATGTTGGTTGGGGATCGAGTGAAGGTAGTAAGAGGACAAGAAATGTGATGCTGGAAGGGTGCCAAGTGACAAGTATTGTCAGGCATTTCATATCATATGTAGGAAAAGAAATTCACTATTTAATAGGTTGATAAAAAATATTTAAACATCTTAGTTGTTATAAGTAGCAAATAAAATACATATTAACTTTTACACAAACAAAAGACCTACGATGTCTCAATACCCCTCAATATGGGAACCTTTGTGACCTTTTGCAGAAGGAAGCAGTCCCCACTTAGTTTGTTTCTGTGAAGACATCAGCCCCCCAGGCACAGCATACTTTCCCTCCTGACACACAGCCTACCTTCAGTTGATGCCTCCACAGTCTGTGTTTGGCACCAGTGTTTGAGAGCGGGCCACATGCCAGTCCAGCAGATGGCCATAATGATAAGCATATGTCCAGTAACAGGTATGCGCACTGCCTTTGAGCATTAATCAAAACAGGCCATCTTTTGTGGGTTGCAGATGTGGCTCTTATAGTTCATCCTCCTGTGAAGGGTGAGAGAACGTGCCATCTCAACCCGCGCCCAGTACTGGCTCAGCACTGCAAAGATCAGAGCAAAACAGCTCTTCAGCTGTGGCTTTGTTTCCCCTGCAAAGCCAGTTGGAAGAACAGGCTCTCACTGGCACCTCCTCCAGACCACTCTTCCCAGCAGATGCCCACCAGCTGCAGATGGGGTTCCCCAGCTGTTGGCAACCAGCATTACTCCCCGAGGGGCAGACCCATGGCTCCTGCAGGGTGAAACCTCCCTCGGATGCATTTCAGTCGGTGGCTCTCAAGGGTGCATGGCAGCCAGAAACCATCTGGGCTGGCTCATCACAACACATTCTCACCTCCAGCAGTTTTTGCATTTCAGATCCTCTTCTACCAAGAAGATGCAAACTGGCCAAGGTGGCAGATTGTCCCACTCACTGGGATGTATTTACACTCTTGTGAATTGATTCTGACAAAGATGAACAAATCTTAATGCATAAAACATTTGTAAGATTGGACTTCCTTTCATTCACTGACTGGAGCAAACCCAGCCTACAGGGTAACCTCCTTTCTGATAGCTGGTCAGAAGAAAGAAGATAGAGCCCTAGAATCACAGATCACAGGCGGCATTGGGGTCCAAACTGCCACCAGCTGCATGACCTTCATCAATGCCTGATTTGGCTTTCTATTTCAGTATCATGTACAGAGCTTCACATGTGGAAGCTGCCTAATAAATGCTTGCTTAAGAAATGAATGAATGAAACTCTCAAAACCACCCTACATTGTCCCTAGTAAGTTCAGGACTGATTCTTTCTACTTTTTTATAAGAGGTAGAAGTAGGAACATTGGTTAAGAGGGAGGGCTAGGGGTTAAGATGTATACTCTTACTGGATTCTCATAGCAGTAGTGTGAGGAAGGTAAGTACACATTATACCCCACTAATATAAAATAAATGGTGACCTTTGGAGTTTTACCCATTTATTTACTTGACAGTATGCTCAAGGGCAGGGAACATAGGGACAAATCAAACAGGCAAAGATGAGTGCAGCAACTGCAGGTTGGATCAGGTATGAGGCAAGGGAGGTGTTTGGGGTCTGGGAGGGCCTTGCATTCACCCTGAGCAATCTTTGTCTTGCGCTTGGAGACTTGGAACAAATTCTGAGACAACAGGAAAAGTCCCACTGAGCATCCTCTTACATAAATGTTAAGGCCATGTGATTAGGAGAATGTCTTAAAAATAGTTAATTATTGATGTGTTAAATATGAAGCTATAAATTTCATTGTCCCAAATTTCATTCTTTATGGTAGAAAGAGTTGGCCAATATTTTCTTAAAAGGTCCAAATAGTAAATATTTTCAATTTTGCAGGCCATACAGTCTCTGTCTCAATTATTCACTTTGCTTTTGTAGCATGAAAGCAGCCATAGACAACACATAAACAAATGGTTGTGGCCGTGGTACAATATTTACAAAAACAGGTGGCTGGCCATATCAGGCCACTGGGCCTCAGTTTGTTCACTCCTGCCTTATGGCATTACAACAAAGCTGTCATGGTAAACAAAGTATTTATCCATAAAATATGACTTAGAAGAATTTATAGTATATGTGATATATAGTATATAGTATATGTACATGTGATATAGTATATAGTATATGTGATATATAGTATATGTGATATAGAATTTATAGTTTATGTGATATATGCCCTTCAAAATGTAAATTCTAAAGTAGTATTTTAAAACATGGGTTCTCATTGTGAGTTAATCTCTTAAAAATTATAAGCAAAATTTTGTGTAACTGTATTTTTCTAGGAACCCAATCTATAACTGCTAAGAGCTTCCCAAAGTGTAAAAAAAAAAAAGACTGAAACTGAAAACCACTGCTTTAAAAATGAACATTAACCTCAAAACGGACAATTTCCAATTTCCTTTCAAGTAACAATTATACCAGTCGCTCTATCAAACTCGAATCCAGACAAGCATGTATTAAACCACTAGTAATGACATTTTCGAGTCTACTGGATGTCCTTAATCACATTTCTGGACCGCCCCAAAAAAACCTCACAGATTAGGCAGGAGAAGGTGAAAGCAAGCAATCTTTAGTCACAAAGCAAAGCTGTCAATTACCTCTTCCATAATATCAATGCTTATCAAGTCTTTTTAGCTCTGCCCATAAACGACAATTCCCTCAGGGTCTCATGAAACCAGGGGGTACTCCCAGGAGGATCAATTTCTTTTAGACAGGTCAAACAGGAAAGAAAACAAGATTACTCATAGGTAAGGGAATGTTCTTAGAAATTCCTTTTACTATTGGTTTGTTTTTTTTTTGTTTTGTTTTTTTGTTTTTTTTACTGAACATGCCAAAATCCACACCGTGTAACACTGGGAAATTCACTTTTCTCAGCCATGTAAAGGAGTCTCTAATCTTCAAACTGTAGCTTCTACAGATGATAAGTAGGACATTAAAACTTTATAGAAAATTTTTAATAAAACAAAAACCATCATTGTACACATGATTATCTCAACAAGAAAAAATAAAACAAAATGAAGTACTACAAGAATATAGAATGCCAAGGGGTTCAAAATAGAGGGAAGACTTGGAGCCTATAAGGAAAGACTTTCAAGGAATATATTATATATATATATATATATATATATATATATATATATATATATCATATACTATATATGATATATATATATCATATATAGTATATTGATATTAATATATGTGATATATATGAGATATATATTAAAATCCATATGTATTTTGATTTGTCAAAAAAAAAGAGATGAGTGAAGAATCCATGTCTCAAAATCTTATATAATTTAAAAAGATTATCAAACCCAGAATAGCCAACGAAATATTGAAGAAGAAAAAATTTGGAGGACTGATGCTATCTAACTTCAAGGCTTACTATAGAGCTATAGTAATTAAAACAGTGTGTTATTGGCAAAAGAATAGACAAAATAGATTAATGGAACAGAATAGATAGCCCAGAAATAGACTCACACAAATATAGCCAAGTGATCTTTGACAAAAAGCAAAGGCAAATCAATGAAAAAAGGCTAATCTTTTCAACAAATGGTACTGGAACAACTGGACATCTACAGGAAAAAACTGAATTTAAACACAGACCTTACACACTTCACAAAAATTAACTCAAAATAGGTCATAGAACTAAATGAAAAATATAAAACTATGAAAAAGAAGATAACAGATGAGCAAAGCTAGATGATTTTGGATTTGGTGATTACTTTTTAGATAGAACTTTAAAAACATGATCCAAAAAAAATTTAAAAACAAAACAAAAAAACATGATCCATGAAAAAAATAATGCATAAGCTGGACTTCATTGAAATTAAAATTTTCTCCTCTGCAAAAGACACCATTGAGAAAATGAGAAGACAAGCCACAGCAGATTGTGAGAAAAGATTTGTAAATGACATATCTGACAAAGGATTGTTAACCAAAATATACAAAAAACTCTTAAAACTCAACAGTAAGAAAATGAACAACCCAACTTAACAACAACAAAAAAATGGACAAAGGATCTCAAAAGACACTTCACCATCTCAGATATAAAGATGGTGAATAAGCATAGGAAAAAAATATATAAACCAAAAAACAACAAAAGAACAAGACAAACAAATGAGAAACAAAAACTCATAGACACAGACAATAATAGTTTAGTGGTTACCAGAGGGTAAGGAGGGGTGGGAGGAGGGAGATGAGGGTAAGGGGGATCAAATATATGGTGATGGAAGGAGAACTGACTCTGGGTGGTGAACACACAATGGGATTTATAGATGATGTAATACAGAATTGTACACCTGAAATCTATGAAATTTCACTAACAATTGTCACCCCAATAAATTTAAATAAATAAATAAATAAACAAACAAACAAATAAATAAATAAATATAATAAAAAAAATTCAACATCATATGTCATTAGGGAATTGCAAATTAAAACAACAAAAAGATACCACTACACCCCTATCAGAATGCCCAAAATCCAGAATATTGATAGCACCAAATGCTGGTGAGGAGGTGGAGCAATAGGAACTTTCACTCATTGTTTGTGGAAATGCAAAATAGCACGGCCACTTTGGAAGACATCTTTTCAGTTTTTTACAAAACTAAGCATTCTCTTAACATACGATCCAACAATTATACTACTCATTATTCACCCAAATGACTTAAAAGCATATCTACACAAAAACCTGTACACAGACGTTTATAGCAGCTTCGTTCATGACTGCCAAAACTTGGAAGTAACCAAGATGCCCTTCAGTAGGTGATGGATAAATATACTGTGGTCCATCCAGACAATGGGGTATTACTCAGCTTTAAAAATAATTTTACTATTAAAGTACAAAAAGACATGGAGGAGACTTAAATGAATATTACTAAGCAAAAGAATCCAATCTGAAAAAGCTACATACTATGGGATTCTAATTATGACATTCTGGAGAAAGGCAAAACTATACAGACAGTAAAAACGATCATTGGTTGTCAGGGTGTGGAGGGGAGGGAGATAGAGTGATGAATAGATGGAACAGAGAACTTTTAGGACTGTGAAACTATTCTGATGCTATAATGATGGATATAGATCATTATACATTTGTCCCAACCCATAGAATGTACAAACAACACCCAGAATAAACCCTCATGTAAATTAAAGTATGGCCTTTGGGTAATTATGATGTCTCAATGAAAGTTCATCAAATGTAACACATGTATCACTCTGGTGGGGAATGTTGATGATAGATGTATTAGTTAAGCTTCTCCAAAGAAACAAGACCAGTAGAATGTACATATAGAAAGAGATTTATATTAAGGAATTGGTTCACATTATTATGGAAGCTGACACACCCCACGATCTACAGTCAGCACGTTAGAGACCCAGGAGAGCAAATGGTATAAGTTCTAGTCCCAAGGCCAGTAGACTTTTAAGGCAGAGCAAGCGTTAATGTCCCAGTTTAAAAGCAGTCTGGCTAAAGGAATTCTCTCTTACTCAGGGGAGTGTCAGTCTTTGTTGTATTCAAGCCTTCAATTGATTGGATGAGGCTCACCCACATATAGAGGGCAATCTGCTTTACTCAGTCTACTGTTTTATTTGTTAATCTCATCTAAAACCACCCACACAGAAATACCCAGAATAATGTTTGACCAAATATCTGAGCATCCCATAATCCAGTCAAGTTGACATATAAAATTAGCTATCACATTGGGTGAGTCTATGCATTTATGCGGACAGGATTATATGGAAACACTTTATACTTTCTGCTCAATTTTTCTGTTAACCTAAAACTGCTCTAAAAGCATAAAATCTACATATATATATATTTTTTAAAGTAACATCTCAGAATGAACACTACACTTCTCAAAGAAGTAACCTCTGAATGTAACTACATGAAAGGCAAATGAATCTTACAGAAACAAATTTCAGTTAAGTGGAATTGATTAACTAGATTTACCAGACACGTTATTTAAAAGTGCCCCCCACTGCAGATGTTAACTCACACACTTATTGCATGATGATTATAACTTGGCAATTTAAATTTCTGTGATGATTATTTTACTCGTATTATAGATGAAGGTTTCTGGGTATAGATAAAGGTACATGAACAAATCTACAGTCAAGATAATTTTGCCACCTCTAGTCTAGACAACAGGAGAGGAGGCCTTCAGCACAGAGCCCACTCACTCCAGGGCATACAAACACCCTAAATTGTTTGGTAACAATGACAGAAGGTAGATTTTAGTAATTATTACACCAGCTTTGATGGTAAAGCACAGCTCATGGCCCACCACACGTTTTTGCAAATAAAGTTTTATGGAAACAGTGCTAGGCCAATTGTTTACTTATTGTTGGTGGCTGCTTTTGTGCAACAATGGCAACTACAACAGAAAATATAGGGACACAAAGCCTGAAATATTTACTATCTGTTTACAGATAGTAAAATATTTACAGATAGTAAAACATCAGCTTCCTCCCCTAATTTTGGTAATTTTATCCAAGCTAAATGTTGGAAACAATAAAAATGCTTCTGACACAGATAATGATATAAAAAAATAAATGAAGAAGAATGGAAGACAACAAGTGCATTGTAAACAGGTAAATGGAGATCTAGGTGTGCAGGTATCAAGTAATTCAGAGGTTGAACAATAAGTTTGCTTTTCACTTTTTAAACCTTCCCAGAGTAAATTTAAAAAGAAAAGAAGTATGAAGTGAATACTTCCTTAAACTATTTATGAGAAGAGAAGTTAAAAAAAAAAAAAAATCTTTGACTGTCTGCTCTTTGCACGGGTTGTGTGTCTGTTCTCTTGGATACCTTCCAGATCTGAGCTCCATGAAGGCATTAACCTCGAGTAAATCCAAATTACAGAGGCTCAGGGACCAGTCTGAGTTTACGCTGCTTTGTGACAGCAGATCAGAGAGAAATTGTTTATACCCCTGACAGAAAGATCATGCTACAATCAGACAGTGTTCTGGATGACTGGAAGCCAGACACTTCAAAAGGCAAAAGTGGGAACGAAAATATGCACAGGGAACTAACTGAACAGTGGAGCTCCAACCGGCCCTCCAGCTGGTCAGGCAAGCGCCAAGGGAAAATGCATGAAATGGCAAGCAGTACATGCATATGGAGATTCTAAAAAGTGCTGGGATTTTATTTTTTATCAATTGCACAAGAAGGAAAATCCCCTACAATTTTCTTCTAATGAATGTCCACATTCACAGTTTGGCTATGTCAGGTCAAAAGTCAGGTGCACTGCTCACAGGGCAAGGAGGTAAGACTTACAATGAATAACGGTTAAGAAGAGCTTACTACCATGTCCTGTTTCTTTAAGATTTAGTAGACTGTAATATTTAAATTATGCAAAGTTACAAGGAAATAACTACACACATCTGCCTTCTCCTTTCTCAGTCTCAGTTTCATCACCTGCAAATTGAAGGGATTAGAATAATAATATTGAACATTCCCTTCAACTCTGAGATTTATGACACTATGGCGAAACCAATGAGTTCTGGCATCCAAATGCTTCCTTTGATCCCATTAGGAATTTCTCCTTTTAGGAAAAAGGATAAATTTCTCCTCTGTAGGAAAAGTGACAGAGTGGAGAGTTAGAGCTCCCACTCAGATCATTTGGGCAATCTAATTCTGACATGCAAAAAACATAAATATTCCATGTCCTGAAATGCACAAGATTCTCTTACAAATCTAGCCTTTGGAAACCGCTATTGTAATAGCCAGCTGAGATTCAGCAAAGGCAACGGTGGAGTTCTCAAGAAGGATTTTAAGCCTAGGGGGAAAATGGTATTGTTTGGATTGTATTTCCTGTCATAAAGTTGGAGTCATGGTTCTCGCTCCCAAGTCGGAAATGAAGTGTTTCCTTATTGCCAAAGGCCTGAGATATAGGGTTAAAAGTCCCAACACATAAAGTAATTCAGAAAACAATGACCAAGTATTCAACATGTGACAGGCACAGTGCTAAAAGTTTTATATGATTTTCTAATTTAACTCCTGCATTAATTCTATGAAGAAGAGATTGTTGTTACCCCAACTTTACACAGGAGGAACCTGACTCTCAAGTTCAATAACTCTCCCCAGGTCATACAACTAAGGAGGACCTCAAACTCAAGAAGTTGGACACCAAGGTCAACATTCTTGACCACTAACCTCCCACCTGGAACCCAAAGACATGGGATTTAAATGTCCAGAATTAGTGTCAGAAAGGAATGTACCCAGCTAAGTAACAATGTTACATTCCTTCTCCCAAATAAAATTTGGACTAACGTGGATCTAAGGTTTATTGACCACAGTCCTACAAGGCTGAGGCCTGGGTTTCTTCTACCCTTGGGAATCCCCATAGTATGTCCATTAGCTAACCGACCCATTTCAGAAGAACCAATTCTGAACATTGAATGTTTCCTCAGACTTGACCTTATTAGCAACTGGCTATTCAAAAACTAGCATTAAAAAAATGTAATAAAAATCCCCAGTTATAAGAAAAACTAACATGAAATTTGGGTCATAGAGCTACATTTAAAATCAAAATGGTTTATCTTCACATAACAAAGACAAAACTACTGTTTTTCCATTAAATTATAGTTTTTCGCATCTGTTCTTTCTGTGTGTTTTTTTTATTTTTAATTTAATCTACCTTTCACGTTCTCCTATGGTAATGCTAGATATATACAACTTAGAAAGTGCTTTTCCTATTCAGGAGTATATTTTGCCTTGGATGACCACAGTATGATTTTTATTAATATCTTGAGAATAAATAAAATTAAATATACTGCCGTTTCACAACATGTGAATATCTGCTCAGATCATCTCTTGTACTTTTGTATTTTGCTACTGAAGTGCATGCTTACTTATGCCATATGCAACAGCTTGTTGTTAAACATAAGTGTCCTTGTTTAGAAAGTTCAGGTACTTATGTAGTCTTGTTTTTGAAAATTACCATACTTTAATTCATTCATTAATACGTTTTAAAGTTTTATGCTTTGTTTTGAGCTAGTTGTCACATCTTACAATAATGTCAAAAATCAGACTCTTCTTATATCTGAAATTTTTAACCATGTAAGCTTAACTTTAATAAGACATATAAAAGTCAGAATATTCGGTCATTGTCACCTATGAAATAATATTTTGTGCAGTTTTACCTAATACATCTGATTGAACAAACAGCGGAACACTGCAAATATTATCTTGAAGCTAATGAAGGAGAATAGTATGTATTGGAGTTCCATGTTACATATTTATGCAAATATATTTTTCTACATTCATCAGAACAGATATATAATGAATGATGTGTGCTACATCAGATTGCCCACGTTATTCTTAGCAGGAGGAATTAAAGCCATAATTCGATTGCATATCAGAACTGGCAGGAATTCTTTCAGCCTCAGGAAGTGATCTGATGATAGCAGTGTTGTAATACAGACTATGGTGAGTTCACTTAAGACACAGTGTTCTGTTCTTGTCAGTTCCTGTTCATCTAAATGTAACGTTTGCAATGAGGAAGAGAATGAAAGCAGCAATCTAAAACCACAAATTGTGAGGAAAATACGCAAAGAAGTAAACATATATGGCTTGCAAATATTGAAGAAAATATGAATGTACCATTTAAAATATGCTGACCAAATGTTAGAAGGGACCCTCAGACTCGGTGTGTGTGTGTGTGTGTGTGTGTGTGTGTGTGTGTGTGTGTGTGTGTGTGAGGGTGTACGTGCGCTTGTGTGCACACACATGTGTGTGAGGGTGTGCATGCATGTGTATATGAGTGCATGTGTGTATGTGTGTGACTGTGGGGTGTGTCAGTGGGTGTGGGTGTGAGTGTGTGTGTGTGTTTATATTCATAAAAGATGAGCTAGAAAGCGCCCATTGATTCACACTGAACTGGCTTGAACTTGGACATACTAGAATTGTATCAAAGGCATCCCCAGAGATTCTGGAGAGGAAATGAACCAAAACCTCTGTTTCCAGTTAGGGCAGAATTAACTCTCTAATTGAGTCTGGCAGCGTGACTGCAAGCTAGGAATTTTGTTAGATGGTGTTTTGTGAGCTAAGCCAGGCCGAAATTTCAACATAAATGACACACTTATTTCCAATTTCAGGAGAAGAGTTAAATTCTAAACAAAGAATGTCTTCATTTCCATTTTTTGTCCTTCTCCTCCTCTTGAATTTAAAAATAACATACAGTCGAATAACAAGTGAGGGATTTTTCAATGGATTCTCCCAAAACAGTGATGGACAACTAGAGAAAACCTGTCATGTGTAGAACAGGTGAGAACCAGTCACAAAGTGTTGATACAGAGCGGATTAATCTGAAGCATCAAAACTCTTAGTAATACAAGCCTTCTGAGAACTTTCTGTACGGGCCCACTCGCAGAATTCCTTCCTGGCTCACAGTAGAAGCCCCCTGGATGCCATGTCACTCTAGAGTATCAGAGATAGTGTAAGAGTCAAAAGTATCATATAGATGATTAGCTGTCCATCCCTCTCGACCCAGTTAGAGTTCGGTGAGGGGTATTCTGGGGGAGGCCAGGCTGGGTTTATGGGACCGCCTCACAGCAAGTCAGGAGACTTACTCACAGCCACCTGCTTGGTTAAGACTGAAAAGTCTAAAGTTAAACACCTTGCTTTGAATCTTGCCTGCTCCTACATATGAGCTGGGTAAATTTTGACCCCTCTAGGACTTTCCTCATTTATAAAAAGGGGCAGGGGGTGAATATAGCAGCTTTTGAAAGGAAAGCATAAGAAATTAAATGAAAAAAGCTTAGAGCAGGACCTAGCAGTTATGAATATTAACAAGTGGCTTTATATGGCCATGCATTCCATCTGAACCTCTCAGAAGGAATCAGTGGCAGGGAAGTTTGATCAGCTAGAGGCTTTGCAAGTCGTTTGCAGGGAGGACAGCCAACTGGATGCTGGAGGAAAAGTATGCTCTGTGGGGGAGGTTGGGAAGAGGAACGAAACCAGGAAGTAAGAAGTGGTAGTTTGCCATGGAAGCCTTCACAGTAACCCAGAGTTCACTGGACTTCTCTAAAATGCCTAAAACGAGACATATGAGATGGTTGCTTCCTATGTGTTCAGAATTTCTCTTCTGCATTTTCTTTTAAAATGTGGGGGCTAAAGTACATCTGAAGAGGCTTCTGCTAATCCAGACACCAGGAATAAACAGTTGGTTTATGATGATATTGAAAGTGGTGAAACTCCCTTTGCCAGTGGCTCGTGTCTTGTCTAGTTTTCATCTGAAAAACCTTCCTGAAGTATAAACTACAATTTGGAGGAAGCTCAGAATGTTGTTCAATGTGTTTCCTGGAAGTTAAGTTGCCTTTTATCTTGCAAAGCCCTCCCTTCCATGTCACAATTACACCTGGCCAGATTGTTTAGTTTTCTTACCCCTCCGCAATTCCTACTTGACATCTTTCTTATTCTGCCCCTACTCTCTCCATTGCACTATTCAATCTTTGTAAGAAATGCACACAAGAGAAAATGGCTGTCCATTTTTACTGGTGACAACCAGAATGAATAAGCGCAGCAATTGTCACTGACTGTGTCAGCAGATGGCCATGGAGTCAACCATCTAATAGTTGAATGAGCTTCAGTACCATGGCCCATGCTTGAAGCTGCCACACAGTCAGAATCCAAATACCACATTTTTGCAGGTTGTCAAGTCTCAGATTTGCAACGTGAAGCTTTAGTTTTTATTTTAAAAAGAATTAAGCTGTATGAAAACATTTGTGCTAAAGAGGAAATTATTTAATTTGACAGAGGAAAGAGTCTCGAGAGACTCAGAGGGAAGTGGGCAGAACTTGGCACATTTTTTTTAATCGCTCTTATCTTAAACCCTAAATCAAAGAACGTAAACAAAAGCTTTCATGTACATATTTATGTGCCTCTATCTAAGTTGGTGATTTCAATATGCCTCACACGTAATGATATATATTTGCTTACTGGAATAGACTAGATTAAAAAGTGTTCATCTTTCTGGATGGGTTCTAGCAAGCTACAAATTCAGAAATCCTAAAAGCAAATCTTAGTAGTGTAAACACATTTTCTCTCTAGCAGTGCTGTCATGGAAGGGAATGCGGTACTCTGGGACCAGAGCCCATGCACTTCAGCTTTAATTTTAGAACATCGCTTTAAAACACACACATATATATATATATATATATATATATATATATATATATATCTCCAAACTCACTCACACCAGCTCAATTTTTATTTTGGTAATGCCTTTCCAACAGTAGGAAAAAATTACAAGTGAATCTGGTATTTGTCCCTGATGAATGCTGGTGCAGATCAACATATTTTCTTTCGATGACTAGCTCATATAATTTCTCATCACTGCTTTAAAACAATGATGGCCACAGCTCAGAAGCATCACTCACTTGTCTCAGGAAATAGATCACCAAAGCATACTTAGTGTTTAAACTTTTCACTAAGGGCATATTTAATGAGTCAAATTCCACAGAAAATGGAGCGAAATCTAATAAATATAACCTTTTTTGTCAGCAAGTAAGTCCATTTCAGCTATCAAATAACTTTATTTGTTCCAAAATGAGCACAAGAATTTTTGAGCCTATTGGTTGTAACTATGGTTTGCATAGTATATTGTGGTACTGAAAGGAGCAGGTGCCCCCGAAATTCATCCAATTCAAGTATGTAACCAAGTTATTTGATTCAGATATAGGAAGTGTGTGCATTCCATGGCTTCTACATACCCATAACTTGCAGTGTTTTATAGGACTGGACCCCTAAGCAGGTCTAAGCTATAATTTTCAAATAATTAAAAATTAATTTAATTTAAATTAAATATGTATATATCCCAAAGATGAATGTCAAGAATTTACCAAAGATTTGAAGTTAATTTGAAGTTAATTTGAAGTTAATAGAGAGTTAATTGAAGTAGCTTATACAATCATAGGGAATTACTGAAATAAATGAGGACATATTCTACAATTCAGTATTGCTGAGTTACCAAAATAGTATTGGACATAGTTACTTGATGACAGGAAAAAATGTTCCTCAAGTAGTGTTAAGTGGAGAAAAGAAAATCAGGTTACAAGATAGTATGCCAAGTATGATTGTCTTTTTGTAAAAATAAGTAAAATGTATAGAAGATTTCTGGAATAATAATCACCAGAATTTTAACTGTTATTATCTCTGGGCCAGGGAGTTATGGATTGTTTCTCCTTCTTTTCGGTTATCCATATTTTGCTCTTTATCTATTTTGAATGTAAGTGGCTTTTTTTGTAAGAAGAATGGTCGAGTTTTAGAAAATGCAGTAGCATGCCTTCAGGGTGAAAACTGGGCAGGAGGCAGCTTGTTATGGGGATGGTAGTTTGAGATTTTGCAGTGAGCCTCTCAAAACAGAGGTAAGTTGCAAAAGTTAAAGAAGTTGAAAACAGGAAAATCTTTCTTTTCTGAAAGGATTCCTCAGGAAAGGTATACCAACATAAAGGGATTTCCTCTCCTCCAGGTAGACAGCCCTGAGCCCCAAATCTGTGCTCTCCCAGACATCTGTTATTTACAATTAGAACCTTCAGCTTCCCCAGTACACCCATCCTTTCAGGCAGGTTAATTCAGCCCTTCACACATTATCTTATCCTTCTTCCTCTTCAGTGTCAGGAAAGCAAAACATTCATTCTAAAAGCTACCAGGACCATATGACAGTTATTGTACAACCAATGAGTTCTTCAGAAAAAAGGCACCTATTTTTTAAAAAACAGCTTAAGTCAACTTGTTTAGGAAACATCATTTGGGGCACAAATAACCTACACAGTAGTCGTGGGTTTGCTTTTGCTAAATGCCCTGTCATGACCCAATTGGGAGGAGGAGTAAACAGGCAATGAAGGTTTGGGTGCTTATCACTCGAGTTACCTAAGTAGCTTTACTAAACGAAAAGCCCACCGGAAAGCCAGTCATGGCTAACCAGACACAGGCTGCTCTCTATGGAGCAGTTTGATATAATTAACATGTTGCACTCTTTCTTGTTAATAACCAGAACTCTGCTGGCCTTATCATCTGGTCTTGCTCAAAAGTGTCCTCTCTCTTAAAAGTAGCCATGTAGCCACAACCTGAAGATCGCCACCACTTCCTGTGCCCACTCATCATCTATTTCTTCCTTCAGTGAGTATGACAGGCTAGACAGAGGCTGACCAGTGAAGAAATAAAAGTAAAAATATTCCATTTCTACTTTTAAGGAGAGGGTAACAGATGTACAAATAAATAATTACCATAAATCTGTGGTCTCCTAACATGGGCTTAATAGATCAGTGAATTAAACTGGGGTGACGAGTGGATGTGGACAATAAAAGAAAAAAAGACAAATAATAACAAGTGTTGGAGAGGCTGTGGAGATAAAGGAACCCTCATACACTGCTGATGGGAATGTAAATTTGTACAGCCACTATGGACAACAGTATGGAGGTTCCTCAAAAAATTAAGAATGGAGTTACTATATGACCCAGCAATCCCTCTTCTGGGTATCTACCCCCAAAATCTGAAAACATTTATTCTTAAAGATATATGTACCCTGATGTTCATTCCAGCATTATTCATGGTGGTCAAGTCATAGAAACAACCAAAGTATCCTTCCATAGATGATTGGATAAAGAAGATGTGGTATATATACATGGTGGAATATTACTCAGACATAATAAAAGATGAAATACTTCCATTTGCAACAACATGGATGGATCTTGATTATCATACTAAGCAAAATAAGTCAGACAGAAAAAGTTGAGAACCATATGATTTCATTCATATGTGGTATATAAAACTGAAAGCGACAAACAAGCAACAAAAACTCACAGACACAGACAACAGTTTAGTGGTTACCAGAGGGTCAGGGAGGAGGAGGGGAAGTAGAAAGGATGAACGGGGCCAAATATATGGTGATGGAAAGAGAACTGACTCTGGATGGTGAACACACAACGCAATAGATAGATGATGTGTTATAGAATTTTACACTTGAAACTTACATAATTTTACTAACCAATGTCACCCCAATAAATTTAATAAAATTTTTTTTAAAAAAAATCAAAAAATGACAGACAAATTTAGAGTTGCCAGTTAAGGACAACTTTCAAAATGAAGATAATTCCATATAATACTTCCTGACAACTACTACCATCATTTCATTTAAAAAAATAATTTTTAATAATAAGAAGAAACAGGAAGGACATAATCACAGAATAAAGAAGAGCCCTTGCAAGAAAGGATAGTTTGAAAAAGCTATTTTGATCTATCAGTTATACTACCATTCTATCAATCCTAAAGTCTCTAATGGTTGGTATCTGGAACCAAGTATTTGGAGCCAGCGTAGGACGATGTGCTGATATAATGCAAGTCCCATGTTTGAGTGGGTCTTGTGCTGGCTTGCATAGAGTTCCCCCCAAATTCATGTCTACCAAGAACCTCAAAATGTGACCTTATTTGGAAAAGGGGACTTTGAAGATGTAACCCATAAAATGAAGATAATAATAATAACAGCAGCTCACAGGCTTATTGGGGTGATTGACTACAATGTTAATACAGAGGTTAGCTAGTATCATTTTTATTACTTTTTTTTTGTTTTTATCAGATGGATTATTTGATAGGGAGTCAATACCCATAGTGAAAAACTAATTGGAAAAATGTATGACACACTGTATACAAGAATAAGCTGTGTGTCATCATGAAAGCATATATAATTCAGATTAGTTAGTGGGGTTTTGTGTTACCAGACTCTGCCTGCTAGGGGGTTGGCAAAGCTCCTAAGTAAGACATAAGAATTTTTCTTACAATGTTTTCTCATTCTCCTTTGTGAGTAACACCAGAATATTCCACAACAATCTATGTCAAATCGAACTGTCTTTACATCAGCACTGACATATCAATGTGGAATATCCTTCTCTAGTTCTACACTTGACCAAAGTTCCTTTAGGCCATTTCCAATTGTATTTTTGTTATTCTTATCCTTGGAAATTTTCTCTTTTGGAGTCATCATCCTTTTTATACTGATTGGCAAGAGATCTACATAAATTAAGGCCATTAACCATTTGTCAAAAATGTTGTCAATATTTACCTTACCTGTATTTGCCTTTTAATTTTGTTCCTCCTTTTGCTTTTTTTGTTCATTTAAACTTTTTGTATTTCATTTTTACATAGTCAAAACTATGACTATTCCCTCTGTAGTTTCTGCAACTGATTTATACTTAGAAAACATCCTCCCAATGTTAGCTATATTTCTACCTACACTATAGTTTGTTTGTTTATTTGTTTGTTTGTTTATTTATGACTCTCTAATCCATCTGGATTTCTTTTTGAATTTTCTTCAAAGTAAGAATCTAAGTTTTTGTTTGTTTGTTGCTTTGTTTTGTTTTTAGAAATATTACCTGATATCTTAACATTGTTTATTAAACAAAACTGTCATTTTCCACTTAATTTTAAAATGCCTACTTTATCACGTAATAAATTCTTTATCTATAGGCAGTTCTCCCTAAAAATGCCCTTAAAGATTGTCAATACCTACAGATGAGGTGAAAAAAGTTGAAAACCTGTATGACTTGAGAAGATAGAGAACAAATCTCTCTGGTGAGCCATCCCTTTTCCAGGTTGCTTCCTCTCCTGTCTACACAACTCACCTTTGCTAATAGGACTGAGCTCAGGATTCCTTTTGCTGGCTCTTTGGCATTTCCTGAGTAAACATTAATCCCAACTGCAGTTTACCAAACAAGTTACTGCATATTGAAGTGTTTAGCAAATGTAAAATCTGGGCCAGACCAAACAAACCCAGCATAGTGCGCACAGCCTCTAAATACAAGTTGTTTCTCAAGGCAACAGGAAGAATCTTGAGAGCCTTTCCCTGGGCCGTTGACCATACTGGGTAGGAGCTGACATGCTCCTACCTTTTCCCCGGGTGGACTTCCAGAATCACCTAATAGGTTAACAGGAGTGGTAAGAAAGAAGCCAGAGGGTCTCATCCTTCCAATAGCTTGGGACAGTAGAGTACGTCCAATTGTAGATATTTAAATGGAGGCTCCTTACTAAGTCACTACCACTGTACTTCTATCAAAAGCTGGATCAAGCAAATACACAAGGTGTTCCCCACTCATCTCCAGTTAGACCACCAGAGGCACTGCTGATGAACATGCAGATCTAGATGAGAAAATGCCTTTTCCTTACCAATCTTCATGCCTTCTAATCCTTAGGGCATAATAGGATGAGTATTTAGAGTGAATTTTTATTAACACTGTTCTCAAAAGTATTAAAACATTTTCTCAGGTCTTTCTCTTTTCTTTGATACATTTCCCTTCCCAAACAATTCTATCCTACAACTACTATGTGGGTCTGAGCAAGGTGGATGTCTGTGTTGGTTGGAAGGAGCCACAGAGGAGCATGGAGGATGATTATGGCATCTGGTGAGGCTCACTGGAGCCCAAGCTGGATGAGTGGGCACCCACGGGGATGTGGTGTAACCATGGTGTCAAATTCCACTGAGATCAGTATACCTAGGCCCCAGATCTTGGTTTCTAAATCCCATTTTCATCTGAGAGGAACCAGTGCTCCCCGGATAACTGGCTGAGTTCTGGTCCAGTGCAGAGAAGGGCCAAGATGAGGTAAAGCCTATCATCAAGCCAGATGGTGAAGAAGGGCTTAAAAAATGATGACACATAGGCCAGCTTGAAGGATCTCCATTCTCAGACTCCCCCATATCTGAGAACATTTGAGCATGAAGATAAGTGATGATAATAAGATTATAATCCACTGAATGAGATGGAAACGCATCCATACTGCTTGAGATAAATACAGAAATGAATAAATTAAATGTTGGAGGAGCAGGATATTTACATAGTATTAAGGTAGCCTCCCACCCAATACGGATTAGTTACAATGGAGAAAAGGAGTGAAGAGCCAGCAGACACCACCCCCATCAAGCAGTCAGTGAACATCCTTAGTAATGAGACAAATCACTCCTGTGTCCCTCCTGCCAAACTCATGACCTGGATCTAGTCATGAGGAAGCATCAGGCAGACCCAGATGAAGAGAAATTCCCCAAAAATACCCAACTTGTAATTGTCACACTGCCAAGGTCATGAAAGTCAAAGAAAGACTGAGGAACTTTTCTAGGATGGTGGAGAATAAAGAAATACAGCAACTAAATCCAACAGGTGGTTCTGAAGTGGATCCTTCTATTTTAAGGGCCATTTTAAGGGCAAATGTGAGTGTGGCATGAGGATTAGGTGGTAGTAATGTATCACTGTTAATTTTTTAACTTTGTTGATTCTATTGTGGTTATGTGGGAGGATATCACTATGTTTAGAAAACACACCAAAATACCAGGGATTATGGGACATCATGTAGGCAAATTATTCTCAAAAATTTCAGAAAACATATTATTTGTGTTATCCTTGCAATTTTTCTGTCAACACTTTATGCTGGTTTTAACACTCATTTAGACTTCTTATCAGTGATACCTTTAAGCATGAAGGGAGGATAATAATTTCTGATAAAAATATGTCCGTGGGACCCCTCACAGCCTCTGCACCCACCTGGGGCATTCTTGTCTCCACTCTCTCTAGCACTGACCTGGAGTTCTCAGGTCACATGAGTGTTAGCTGTAATGACACAGTCATGCTCCAGAATGCCACTACCGTGCATGGTGATGAAAACTGCTGCACTCTGCCAGCATCCTAAATAAAGGACAGTGAGACCAACAGATGATGTCCACTGGCTGCCAATCCAGGAGGATCAGAAAGACTGACTGGCTCTACCACAGCAGGTCAAGGAATGTCTGCCCCTGGAATCCAGTCAAATGAACATCCAATGAGAAGAGATCAGAGAATCTGTGGACCGGGGCTAATGGCAACACTAAAAATAACCAGAGTGACCATTTACACTCTGTGCTAAATCCTGTCCTCACACTATCTCATGTGACCATCGCAACCACCCTTCGAAGTGAGTATAATTAGTACCCTCATGGGAGATGTGAAACCTGAGGCTCAGAAAGGTCAAATAACCTGGCATATGGTGGTGGATGTTAACTAGACTTATGGTAGTGACCATTTTGCAATATAAACAAATATCGAATCATTATGTTGTACACCTGAAACTAATATTTGTATAATGGTATTATGTTGATTATACTTCAATAAAGAAATTAATATATAAATAAATAAATTACCTGGTGAAGCTCACGCCAATATTTAATCACCACTGTAATCCCACAAAGGGGCACAATTGTTGTCTCTCGTAGATGAGGAACGTGAGACAAAGAAGAGCAGTGCTTGGTGGTTTGCCTGTGGACACACCATCGGTGGGCTTTCTCATTCACGACCTGCTCTCTGAACCCTGTGTCCCCCTGAAACCCAAGGGATCCCTTATTTCCAGGGCTTGCATTCACTGATACAGTCCTTGTCAAGGTAGAACTCTGGAGCAAAAGCCATGTGAGCACATTTCAATGCAAGTTACTTTTTAAGCAACCTGGAGTCAGGGAATAGCGTTTCTTAGGTTCAACCTCCACTCCTGGCTGGCAGTGGCCTTCTGCTCAGTTCTTTCCACTTGTCCTGGAAGCAGACAGCATTCCTTGCTATTTCCCAACCTCCCCAAAGTCCTTTCTATGCTTTCAGTCGACTCTTTAGATTTGTCACATTCAAGCAGGTAAAGCGACATCTTGCAACTTGAACCTGCACCCAATATGCTTAGGATGAGGGGTTCCCAGGTTGGGGGACTCGGCAATAGACATCCTTGCTTTTGTTGAGCCTTTTCTTTGAAATATATAAATAACTCCAATGTTCAGGTCTAAACGTCGTCATTGTACCCATTAGGGCCATCCCCATGACTGAAGATGGTAGCTGGAGGACACTCCCATGGATACGGGAGAGGTACATGGCAGCAACCAGAGCTCCATGGCCAGCCTGGAGTTAATCTTGCTGCTACCAGGCAGGTCATCTCTTTTTTACTTGGGTGTTGATATCATGTTGTCCCTCCCTCCCTGTGACCAACGATGTCCCTCTGTTGTCTGTCTGAGTGAGGGCTGAGCAACTGCACCTGGCAGCAGTGGGAGGCTAAGATCTGAGGCAAGGGAGAGCCTGGGGAGAGCTCTGGTTCTGGGGACAGTCCCACAGTGTTCTTTCATCTATTCTCTTGCCCAGTTGACCCCAACATACACTGAGGATCTTCCCTGTGCTGCAAAAAGAAGGAGGCAGGAAACTGCAATATTCCCAGGAGCCAACATGGAATAACTCTGCAAGGAGCTTCCCTACACAAGATGCCCTTTAAGACGATTAAAACATGGTTTCAACGCATGTCTTAAGGCAGGAAATGAAAGGCTGAAATTAGAAGGAATGGATCTCAAATATGCAGCGTCCACAACCAGCTGTGAGTCAGAGCTGAGTACATCTCTGTTCTTGAGCCCTGTTTTCCTCAGGTTTTCCCTATTCCTTTGTAGTGTCAAGCCCTCTTGAGGGAGGAAGGCCAAATCTTGAGGCTTTTTTCTCTTTTTTGATAACAATCTGGAATTATTCTGGCAACTCTGGGATGTGGAAAGTGTTCTTCCACATTCACTTCTTTCCTGCTTCATGTTTCGACTTAAATGTTTCAAGTTAGACAAAGGACATAAAAGGAATAGCCAAGCTATAAAGTGCTGTAAGAACATAAGGCATAAATATTATTATCCTAGTTACTTTTAGGACCCTGAGGTGGAATGACTATTAAATGAATTAGGAACAAAGTTATTTCTTTGATCTCTTTATTAGCCACTTCCAATAATCCTTATGTGGTTCATTCCAACCCACTCTGGAACCTTCAGTTCCTGTGATCCAATCCCACATAGAAGGACCACAGTTCAAAAGCACCGCTTGAATCATACAGGACTCCTATTGATATTAATAACAATGATGATAATCCTGGCTAGTTAACGTAATAAAGATTTTGATGGTATCACCCAACATAGACAGCATTTTCGTTACTTTTTATTCATAATCCCTAATCCTCACCAGAAAGAATACATCATCAACAGAGGCCATAGGTGTCTTACTGCATCTGAGATATTTAATGGCCAAGAGCAGTCCTTCTCAACCCCTGGTGCTAACCCAGTCTGTCCCCTGTGGAACTTTTGGGAAACACCGACCCACCCGGGGTGTGGCCCCAGGGATTCCAATCCAGTACGTCTAAATGGGTCTGACCTCTCTGAGTTTACAAGCTCCACAGATTAGTGTCCTCTGACCCAGCTGCCATTAGTTATGCCCTCCTTTCATCTTGGTCAGGGTGATATTTTCAGGCCTTTACAGAAGGCTCCACTTCCCTTTGCATTAGTGGCTTCATTACAGTTCTAGAACAACACTCTAAATTAACACAGGAAGTGGACTCTCTCCACACGGCACTGATCGATGTGAACATGAAGTCATCAGATCAGTGTGGACAGAAGTAGAGAAGGAGCAACCCTGAGGAGCCCTGCGCTTAGCAAGGACTAAGTGCTTTTGGTTTCACTAAAGGACAAACTCTGAGTACCCTCCCTCCCCACCCCCCACGCCCCTCAGTTATTGGTGGCTCTGAAAAGATATCACACAGCTTATCCGGCCTTTTGGCAATATTCCCTTGTTTTATTCGATGCCTATCTCAACCTGGTTGTAAACTACTACTGAATTAATGTTGCTAAATTTGAATTCAGTCTCTCTCCCTCCTCCTCCCTCCCTCCCCACCGCTCTCTGTCCCTCTCCCTCTCTCTTTCTCTTCCTCTCTCTGTCCTCCTCCCCTGATCCTAAATAAGGCATTGACTTTGAAATGAGAACACAATGCTTTCATTAGCTCACTAAAAACTCCACTCCGCTGTGATTATTTTTTTTAAATCTCTGAGCAGATATGTATTTCTTATCAAAGACTTCAGTGCCGCGGTGATTGCCTGTGTGTGTCTCACTCCCTAAGCTTGCCCCTGTCTACCTAGCATGTTTCAAATACACATCTTCCCCTCCAGCTTGAAGTTGAGATCAATGTCATAGAGACTGCACAGAAGATTGCTCTTTATTTTCTGTTCTTAAGTGTGTGGCAGCCAAAACAAGAACTTAATGCCACGCTGGGGTCTGTGCGAGCACCCAGGGCTCACCGCTCTTGCGGGCTCAGCATTGTTTCACATGAACCGCGGAGGAGCTCTTCCGCCACCAAATCCATTTGGCTCTATTTAGGAACTAAGTACAGGAAGGTAGTTATTGTACAAGATTAGTTTCCTGTAGGTCATAAATTGGCAGGAGCAGAAAAATACAGGATGAATTTATTAGCGTGCAAGGTCAGCTAAAAGGAAGGCAAGGCTGGGCGATTGTGCTGTTCTCTTTCACTTAACCCACCTCCCAAACCTCAGCCAGGCTGAAAAAGACCCTTTAACTACTTAATTACTTCTTAATAGTTTTAAGCAAATTCAAAAGACTGCGCTGTTGCTAAGTGCCTGGAGGTCAGAGCTGCCTGGAATATGTTAGGAATGCCTGTTTGGACTGGAATTTCTGAAACCTGATTAGAAGTCCCTACAATCTATGGCTTTGTGAGGTTGTTGGGGTTTTGAGGGTTTTTTTTTCCCTTTCTTTCTTTCATTTTTTCGCCCTTGTTTGGTGTTGATTGTCTAGGTATTTACTTTGAAGCTAAAATTTTACATTGGGGAATAAAAGAGCAGCTTTGAACAGTTAAAAAAATCTATCAAGTCAAAAATATAATTGTTTTCAACCAGAGATACAATTATGTGATAAATGTCCCTACAGATACTTGCTTTGAAAGAACCGGGACAAGTCATTTGTGTGTGTGTGTGTGTGTGTGTGTGTGTGTGTTTAAATGAATGCTTCTTTGAAAACACATAGTTACAGGTAGCCAGGAAGGTGGGATACATTCATTTATAAAGATATGTATACATTTAAGAAAGAAGCTTCGTTACGTGAGCCTTCTCCATGTTAGAAACATAACCCTGCCTTTTTATTTTCTTTTGATATTTTTCCAAATGGCTTAAAACTGTCAGGTAAAATTAGGCCCCGCTGGTATGAGACGAAGTATTTGGATCCGGTTTTCTAGTGTGTTTGCATGAAAGGTTGTAATTCAAATTTTAATTATAGCCAAGATCTGCAGTGAATTATGGGAGACCGCTTTGTCTCCGTTACTCTGAGGACCTGGGCACCCCCACTTCTGTTGAGCCTATGTGCTCCCCTTGTATACTCCTTTGCATCATAACACAGGCAGAATGGGCAGCGGTGGAGGAATCAGGTAGGATGGGTCTCTCCTCTCTACCCCTTCCTAGCAAATGAAAACCTTTTTAGGAATGTGCTTTTCTGTGTCCTCGGAAACTGCAGCACTTTCCATAGCAGAAAGACATGCTGAGCAAAGTCTTCGCATAGAAAGAGCACAATTAACATTTACGGAATGAGTGTCCTCCTGAGCTTTGTGGCCTGTTGTCCCCTGGGCAGCACCTGCTGGGGCCTAGGAGCCTGGAGGTTTGCCGTCCCAGTTGCCCCACAGGAGACAGAGTACACAGAGAGCATCCAGTTCAGAGGTTCACACAGACACGGGTCCAAGCTGTGCTGCTGTCACTGACGGTCTGAGGAATTTTAGTGTTTCTCTAGTGGGTCCATTTGTCCAAGCCATGCTGTCTTTAATCAAAAATTTTGAGAAAGTTCTCTCCTAAGGACAGGACAGATCTTTTTTTTTTTTTTTTAATCATTATTATTAGTTTCAGGTGTACAAAACAATGTACTAGTTCATCAGTAGGGTAGTAGATTGGGGGAGGGGTTATCACTTTGTGAGGACAGATCTTAAACAGATGTTCTAGATGTGCTCAGGGGCATCCTTCCCCAGCGCCCAGGTGAAGGCCCACAGAGCAGCTAAGCCAACCTTGGCTCAAAGCCCACTTGCTGGGCCACACTGGTGGGCAGGAGCTTGCACTCCTACAATCTAGGATCTGTTGGAGGATTGGAGAGTAGCTTGGCTGGACTTTCAACCCTCCTTTGCTCCCCTGAAAAGAAGATCTGGGATGAGCTCTAGCTCCCACAGTGTCCATCTGGCATCAGCTGGAAACTCAAAGTCAGGTCAGACTCAACCTCTGCTGACATTTCCTGAGCCAATTATCACCAAATAAATCCAAACATTGAGGGAGAAGACCACATCCTAAAATGTACCAAAGAGAGCCTTCGAAAGGCCATCCAAGGCCAAACACTAGTTGGCAGTTTCGTCATTGACTCAGTAGGGTGAGTCTCCACACAGTCCAAATCCATGGTCCCCTTAACAATGACAACTTTCCCTTCCAATGTTGTACTGAAGTAGGTCTTAGCCAATCTTGTAAACCTCAATCCCACAAATATTTAATCCTAAGTAACAACAATGAGCCCAACTCTACATTCTCTGTTCTAAGACAATTGAAATAAGACAATTCTACGATAGATCTCCTAGATTTCTTTGTTCAGCCATCCTCAGAGACATGCTTAGTTACTAATTCTGTTCATACAGAAAAAAACAAAAACACAGCTCTGGAAAGGAGGGAACATTACATTCAGAGCCAGAAACCTTCGTAGCTGACTTCAAAAATGACTCACAACCTCTTGCTGGCCATGTGCTACATGGTGGGCCAAGAGGGGATGAAGGATGAAAAGCTGAACGACACACAAGCCTGCACTGAAAGACCCTTCTCTTCTCCCTTTTCTCATCATGCCTGCTCTGGGCTGCATCCACGAGAGCAGTGTAGCCAGATGCAGCATTGCTCTGGAGGTGGAAGGTGGGAGGGCGCTTATTCCTCTAAACCCATGCAGGATCCTGGCCTTACAGTCTGCGATGAGACATCCTCCCAGGTGGCTGATGTGACCTATGGAGTCAGCTGGAGTGCATGCAGTGGCTTTAGCTCAACTGTCTCTTCTTACCCAACACTACCCCTCCTTTCACCCCACTCGGCCCACACCCACATCTGCTGTGATGTTGCATTGAGTCAGTCCTGTTGGGTCCCTAGTCATGTCAAGGTGAGAGCCCCTCGCCCCTACACAGGTTATTAAATGCTTGGACCCCACCAGGTACTCAGCCTCAAAATAGCTCATTACAGTGAACTCGTGAGGATCAGGGAACGGAAAGGAGAAAACAAAATCTTCAGGACCACCAACTTCTCTGGGGAGTCTGTTCCATGTCTTGAAAGGCTATCAGAAACAAAAGACTGATTCTCTTCACCCTTCCATACCCCTCCACACACACCATGGCTGGCTCTCAACACCAGGAAAAGTATGTCCTGCACAAGTATTGGAGTTAGCAAATGCATTTCTCCTCAGTAAGTTCTGAAAATCCTGTGTTTCCACAACCCAGAGAGTGCATTTCAGGGAAAACCTGAAAATCACAACTTCAGACCAGTAGCAGTCACCTACCGTAAGGGTGCTGTCAAAGCCACTTTCAAGCCAACAAAACGGAACCCAGGCAGGATAGAAACAGTAATGTAACATTATTGAGGAAGTAAACCAATCGCCAAAGAAACACAGGAGTATTGATGGGCGACGTCTCAGACGTTACTGTGTTAGCATTAGTACATAAAAAAAAACAAAAATAAAAAGACAGCATACTGCATTGGTGTATTAAAAAGAAATCTTATAAAACGGACCGAACAAAATGTAATATATTGTACAATGGAACATTACTCAATCATTAAAAAGGAATGAAGTATTGATGCCTGCTACAACATGGATGAACTTGGAAACATTATGCTAAGTGAAAGAAGCCAGAAACAAAGGCCACATAGTGTATGATTCCATTTATTTGAAACATCCAGAATGCCCAAATTAATAGAGACAGAAAGTAGATTAGGAGTTTCCAGGGCCTGGAGATAGAGAGAAATGGGGAGTTACAAGTGGATATGGAGCTTCTTTTTGGTGCTAATGTAAATATTCTGGAATTAGGTGGTGGTGACGGTTGCACAACTTAGTGGACATGCTAAAAACAATTGGCCTGTAAACTTTAAAAGGGTGGATACTTGATATCTGAATCATATCTCAAAAGGAATAAAATAGAATAAATGAGGGACAATGGCGGGAAAGACTTTCCTTATCCATTACACCTTCGCACCAGGCCTGAACATTGCACCACTTTTATGCAATAATTCTTTTGAAGCAAAGGTCACTGGGATTTGGACAAGTACTAATGTTATTATACAATGAAACTTTCTAGAGGACCTGATTTACTCAGTTTTCTGGCAAATTCGCATGTCCCTTTTGAGTTTTAGTTTTAATAAACCTGCAGTGAAACTAAGAGACATCTAGAAGGAACTGCAAACTTAGCCAAGACCTTAGTTGTTTGAATAACTTTGGCCTGGAAACCACGCACGTTTGTATATTTCATAACAAATCCCCAACTCAATGAAATGTGTTTTCAGTTAACTAGTGTCAGGGGATTTTCTTTTTGCTCTCTATAGGAGATGGCTTCCTTGCCAACTTGAGCTGGATTTGTAGGCAAGCTGATTTCCCAACCTAGGTATGCTGACTTTGTGTTCCATTATGCACACTTCCCGTGCTCTGATGGCAACAGAGATCCCTGGCTCAGATCCCCAATTTCCACATCAGTAAATGTTGAGTAAGAAATTATATTTCTTAATTGCCTGGACACCAAGGACAGATAAACGGGGGAAATGGCATGGTGTCCTTATAACCACAGAAGACATGAAGTGGATCTAAAGAAAATCAGAATATGAATAGACAACAGAGACTTCAGTTGTCCCCAATCCTCAGGCATTTCAGTGGGAATATGCTTTCTCGTGGACCCCACTCTATAGTGACAGGTAAAAGATAAAAACACAGTTCCCAAGGCTACAACTCTGTCAGAACTCACCCAGTTTCCTGGTTTTCACATTATTCGTACACAAACGTCCACAGATTCTTGCCCTTATGATCCATACATATGCTCCTCTTTTTCTCTGACCTCTCTTCCCCAGCTTCTCACCCTGAACAGAACAGCGAGCTGACTGTGACTCACCCTAAGCATTGCCCTGTTGACTTTTAAAGTGGCTCCTGGAGAGGCTAATCCTCAACAACTCTTGTTCACCAAGGGAAATAAACAAATGAATTTCTTCCATATCCTGCTGATCATAATCAGGGAAATTACCCAATGTGGTAACACTTGAAAGGAGGAGAACAGTGCAGAGCTCTTTACAGGCTAAGAACTGTGATTTCCAATCCCAATGTTTCCACCATGATGGTGTGCCCATATCTGGGAGTCAGGAAATCTGGGCTTGAATCCTGGCTGCCACCGATGGTCTACGTGCCTCAGCAGGGACTTTACCTCTCTAAAGCTGAGGTTCTTGGTCCCTAAGGCACAAGATCAGATAGAGGTGGGCAGACAAGTGAAGGCAGAAACTGACGAGGGATTCCCTGAGGAGCTGTGCAAAGTTGAAATGCAGGTGAAGGGACAGTGGGGTGAGCTCTTCCTGCTGGGAGGGTCATGTGTGTTTTCCACGCTCCATAGCAATCACCTGTTTATGAATCAAGCTTCTCTCAATAAAGCCAAGTCTTATTTGTATATGGCATACCGGGCACATAGTAGGTACACAATGAATAGCTGCTCAAGTGAGCTGAGCTTCCAATATCATTTGAAGAAGAATATAGTCAGAGTCAGAGCTGTCATGATTAGTCATCTCATGTTTAAAATAACATATTTATTTGGTAAAACTGTTTTAAGATTGTCTGCCAGGGCAAAGTGAAGTCATGTCTCCTTGCCATTCCAGTGTAAAAATAGAGTTAATAAGAATCACAGCATTTATAATCTGACTATAGTTCTGTACCTGGGACTCTCAGAAATCTCCAGATTATTTCCTGAAGGCTCATGATATTTTTTTGTAAAGACTATTAACAATCCTATTCCATGAACCCCTATTACAAGATTAAGAGTAAAGAAGAAAATGTTTTGTAATATTAACACACACACACACACACACACACACACACACACACACACTCCAAGTATACTGGATGAACATATTTTGTTCACGGTGGGACTACTGACTTCAAATACTCTCGTAAAATTAGAAGCAAATCTTGTTAAGTTCTTTTTCAAAACAAAATTTGCAGAGTGAGTCTGTTCATGTTATTGAGTACCATACAATAACTATAAGTGCCTATGCAGGTCAAGTACTGGTGTAGCTGCCTGACCAGTTTTACCTCACTGAAGCTCCCTCACCCCCATCGAGGTGGCCACTGTTATCACCCCTGATTGACAGGTGATGAAACATGTACACCGAGCCAGCAAGTTTCAGGATTTGAATTTAACTCGGGCATTCTGGTTCTAGCACCACCACCCCCAATTTAACCACTGCTCCGATAATCCCTGGACAGCTGTCAGTGATGGCAACTCGGGGAGGTTTATTGTCTTATGCATTTAAGTATATTGAGCCTTTAATGCGTTAAACAGAGTAGACGCCAAACCTAACCTACTTTACTGTAGTGGGTAGCAGCACAGGCTCTTGTTCCAACCTTAGCTCTGCCACTTAGGAACTGGGTGACCTCAGCCAAGTTATCTTCTCCATAACATGGGGATAATATTGGCATTTATATTGGTGTGCTGTGAAGAGTAAATGAATTAGCACTTGTCATATGCTTAGGGGAGTGTCTGGCATATGAGAAAGCCTCCTAAAGGTGTTTGTTAATTAACAATAAATTATCATTGCAATTTTGGGCGAGAGGAAGGACGAACGTGGGAAAAGCAGCAAGCTGAGAAAAGGCGGTTGCATACATTGACATGACTAGAGCACGAGGCACGTAAAATATTGCCAGATCCAGAGTAAGAGACCTCAGATGAGAGGGTGAGAAGTTTGGACTTGAAGCCAAGGTTTTGGGTAGGGCGCATCAAGATCTGAGTTGCATTCAGGAAATTGGACCTGGCAGTAATGGATTGGAAAAACAAACACCCGAAGTTAGAAAAAAACTGATTGGGAGTGAGAAGCACAATCCATCTGAGAATCAATGAGGCCCAAGGCAAGTGATGTTGGTGACAGTAAACAAGAAAAGAGAGAGAAGAGAGGAGAAAGGCTCTGCAGAGGGGTTGTGAGGATCAGAATGAAGAGGCTTCCAGGGTGACTCTTCAGATATGAAACTGCGCAGTGAGGGTAACGGGGCTTCTGTCAGAAACAGAGAAAGAGGGGAGCTAATTGGAAAGCAAGATTGGACTCAAATGATTTGAATGATTCATGTCAAAGGTAAGACCAGGTGTTCAGGGCGAGAGGGATGCTTTGCAGCTAAGAGTGAGGGACTGGGGTTCAGCAGTCAGACGGATTATACCAGAGACTAGGGAATCACTTGCCTAGTAAGGAAGGTTGAAATCTTAGAAATGGGTGTGATGGATCTAGGTGAGAAGAGTTTGAGAGACGAGGTTTCAAGGAAGGAACCCGGGAGAACAACTATATCTAAGAGTTGGGAAGAAGAGGAGAGCCATTGGAAGTAAAAGAGGAGGAATAATACCAGCTGAGTACAAGATAACAGGAGGCTGTGGATGAGGGCCTTCCTAGAAGGGGAGAATTGGTCATTTGGGTCAGACGGCAACAGGGCTAATGGAAGGCCATGAAATCGGCGATAACGAGGCCCTTGGTGACACTCAGGAGAGTAATTCAGTTATTCAAGGAGTGGGATGAGTAGGTGGTAAGAAATAGTACATGAATCTACGGTTCTTCATCTACAGGGGCTCTCAGAGTGTGGTCCCCAGACCAGCAATATTAGCAGTACCCAGGAACCTCTTAAAAATGCAGGTGACCAGGCCCCACCCTGGGCCTACTGAGTTTGCTTCTCAGGGATGGGTAACTTGTGTGTATGTGTGTTAGTATATGTGTGTGTGTATGTGTGATGTATATGAGCACCTGTGTGTCGTGTGTGTGCATGTGTGGTGTGTGTGTGTGTGCATGGTGTGTGAGTGTAACTGTGTGTGTTTGTATGTGTGAGTGTATATGTGGTATGTGTTTAAGTGTGTGTGAGTGTGTATGTGAAGTGAGGAAGGGATCTTGCTGTTTGGAAAAAAAAACTTTGAGAAACCATGTAACCAAAGCTACCATAAATTCAGTAATGTAGAGTTTATAGTTTAGTACTGGTTATGAAATTGTCCACAGATATTTGGAAAGTAACATACGTGTGTGCTGTACAAAGGAGTACAAGTAAAACTGAGGGAATCTGAATGGGATTGGTGTCAATGTCAACATTCTGGTTGACAGAATGTTGCAAAATGTTATCATTTTGCAAAATGTCACCATTGGAGAAATGTAGGTAAAGGGCACACGTGGTCTCTCTATATTATTTCATACAATTGCATGCAAATCTACAATTATCTGAATAAAAATTTCAATAAAAAAATAATGATCTTGAGTCATAGCTTTACATATATCTTAATTTATTTGTTTTGAAACTCAACTTTGTATAACTCTAACTACAGAGCTGTGGTGATATGCAATGCAATCAATACACTCATAAATATTATTTCCTAACACATGAATTCTTTATCACAAAGACAAAAAACCATTGGGAGGATAAGTCAAAGAGAAAATTAGTGAAATTTGAATAGAAAAAATACATCCAGATGGGTGAGATAACAGATGAGAAACTTAAAAAAGAGAATTCATCCAGGTACATATATTAGATAAATGTTAGATAGTTGGATCCTAGCTTGAAAATGAAGATAAAATCAATGCCGTTTACTGTAGGATTTATAAATGTCGCTTTATAATAAAAACTCTACTACATTATTCAATTAACTTCTTCATTATCTCTCAGAGAGTTATAATGTACGGCTACAGAAAAAAATACAGTTAAATTATGTTCAAAACCCAACAAGCCTTATTTATAGATTACATTCCAAATAGAAATTCCTTTCCATATAACTCTGAACAACTGTAACATTAAATGCAAACTTGGCTAATATCTCTCTCTCTCTCTCTCTCTCTCTCTCTCTCTCTCTCATTAGATTGTCTCAATAAGGCGCACTCTGACCACTGTATTTAAAACTGCAGCCTCCCTAACCCTTAGCCACTTCCCTACCCCCTCATGTGGCTTTACTTTTGTCTTGGTTTTACAGCCATATACCATATACTAGCATACTATATTGTGACATATTTGTTATGTAGCTAGTTTATTGTCTGCCTTCCCCTTCTGGAAAATTAGCTTTATGAGGGCAGGGATGTTTGGGAAGAGTTGGGTGGTATAAATGGGGTGTGGCATACATTGATTTACCTACATAGTTCGTGCACCATAAATATTTTTTTTATTGAATAAATGGATTTTAAGCATACACTGCTTTCATTTTCACCTCAGACTACATGCTTCCTATATAATAATCTCATTTTTCCTCACAGAAATGCAGGATTGATAGTTTATTAATCTTATTTTCCAGGTGATGAAAAGGAAGTCCACAGTGGTTAAAGAATGACTAAGGTCACACAGCTGACAAAACTCAGATTGTATATTTCTCAATTCTATGCTTTTTCCAGAACACTACATTGTTTTTGCACCTAGCCACGCTCAGTGTGCACACGTGTGCACACATACACATACACCAGCACACGCACGGCCTGGAAAGTTCTGAACACCAAGTACTTCACTTTTGTTACTCTTTTTGTCTTCCAACAAGTTACTTTTTCTCCCCAAAACAGTTATTTCAAACAGAGTTGCTTCAGGATTAAAATGATACCTTTCAAATAGTGCCTGACTCAGACACTTTCAATTTCTTACTAGAATACCTATGAAAACACAGAAAAGGATAAAACACAACAGAGAAAACCAAGACTGCCTATCAACCCACTGCCAGAATCTGGGAGACAAGCCAGCTATGGAGAAGGACAATAGAAGCCGATTGAGAAACAGCCCACAGCCAGTGTGAGCCCAGGGCCTGGAAACCAGAACACAGGCCGCCTGGACAAAGGGGAGGCCCCCGTGCTCCTCCACCTCTCACTCCCTGCCCTCACACAAGCTCCTGGTTGCATAGAAAAACAAGTCATCTGCCCTTCGATAGCACAGCAGCTGTTTTTTGAGGAAACTAGAGTGATAAATAACATAGAATCAATTGTTTGAAAAGTTAAACCTGTTCCAAAACCAAGGAGAACTTGACAGATGTCTCGCCCTCCCCCACTCCGTGAGGACTTCATCTCGCCCGCCGTCCATCCAATCCCATCATCACTGCCAGTAGTCCGCCCTCCTTATTCCTTACCTGAGTCACCAGAAAGGTCTTCCTGCTACAATCTTGTCCCATCCTAATAAAGTCTGCATTGCAACCAACAAAATCTTTATAAACGCCAACTAGAACATCCTCTGTCAATGGCTTTCCATAGTCAGAAGCTACAAAGCTTGAACTCATCTTTGTAAAGGCTTCTCCCTGGAGTCCACACCTGGTCCATCTTGTCCTCTGAAAATCTCTCCTGCTAAGAGTCTCCCTGAATGCATCAATCTGATTCTCAGCCCCTCACCATTGAGCTTTCTTCTTGTCTGTTTGCCTAGAAGGTCCCCACTCCCTCTCTTCTCTTTCACTTGACCCATTTATTTTCACCTTGAAAAAACGGCTTACAAAAAACCTCCCCCGCCAGTCAGAGTTGGGAGCACTTTCTGTCACACCACACCTTGAAGACATTTTTCAGACCACATCACGTGCACAGCTGTGCTAAGATCTGTTACTTTTGTCTCCTGCACTATAACCTCCTGGAGAAAAGTTTGCTTATTCATTCAAAAGCTATTTATTCATCCCTATTATACACCAGGCACTCACTGGGCATACAGCAGGGAAGGCACAACTTTTGGAATTTTGATGCTTATAAATAAGCAATTACATAAATCAGCAACATAGTTTCTGAAAATTATGGGTACACTACAGCTGTAGTTTTTGTTTCTTGTTTTTTGTCCTCTAAGATCCAACCTAGTTGTTGATGTAAGGTACATACCGATAAATTTGTTGAATGAGTGAGAAATGGTAAGCATCAGTATGATAATGATAACGAAGTACTGAGTATAGGAAAACATGTTTAGAGAACGTGTGATATAGAGCAGAAGAGAAGTGCAGAGAAATGTAGAGAAAACAGATGGAGGCTGACAAAAATATTTAACGTTCAAGGTATATAGAAGGTTTGCTCTTATTTTTTTAAGGTAGTAACAAAAGAGACTGAAGAGACACAAGAGGGGGAAGGTGACAGATTAGTTGATGAAGAAAAAGGCAGTATTTAGTGCTTTCTTAAAGAGTAACAGAGCACTTTGGTCAGCATAGGCTGCTATAACAAAATGCTACAGACTGGGCGGCTTAACCAACATACACTTATTTCTCACACTCCTGGAGGCTGGCAGTTTGATATCAGGGTGCCGGCACGCTTAGGTCCTAGGGAGGGCCCTCTTTCTGGCTTGCAGATGGACACTTTCTTGCTGTGTCCCCACATTGTGGAGAGCTCTGGTGTCTCGTCCCTTTCCTAAAGACACTAATATGTGAGGGCTCCACCTTCACATCCTAATGGAATTCTAATTATGTCCCATAGGCCCCAACTCCTAATACCATCACACTGGGGATTAGGCTTCAGCATATGGATTTTGGAGCATGGAAACATTCAGTTAATAACAGAGAAATAACTTCTCCACTGATACGAGCTTAAAAAAGATATGTGAACAGATAGAATTAAGTTGGTGGGGGAGTGATCTGCAAGTTGAGGCATTTGTTCTGTTTTCTGTGAAAAGTCAAAGTCATGGTTACTTGCTCCGTGTGGGTTGGGGGCAGGTGGCTAAGGGATAGGATGGGGAGTTAGAGGAAACTGAAAGTTTAAAATGACCCCTGAGAAGCACAGGAAAGGCAGCTTTCCAGAGGCTGAAAGAGGACCTCTCCCCTCACCGCCCCCCACAGCAGCACCAACACCCAACTGTTTGCACACCATCAGCTGCAGTGACATCATTTGACGTAGTTGTGTAATTTTCTAGGGAAGACCTCTGACAACGCTCAGGTGCAGAGGGGAAGAACAAAGGTGGAGAGATTGGGTTGCTGCTGAGAATAAGCTCGTAAGCCAGCCGGTGCTCCCGAAAGCAAGCGAAGCACAACGGTTTGGCAGCTCCAGAAAAGGATCCAGGCCTGGACCCTAGTGTTGTATGTGTGGGGGCAGGTTAGCACCAGAAGCATAATGCAGTTGGCAAGTTTTGCTTCATAAAGCCAAGAAGATCCCTTCTCTTAAACTACACAAAGTTGGGTAAATCTGTAAGATAATTTGACCCCATTCCCAGAACACTTACATCTAACCCAGGAGCTTCCAGTTCTTTGATTTGCTTTTACGGTATGTGAATTTCCTAACATTTCTTAATGTGTTTCATGGCCTAACTCCCCTAGTAGCACTGGATTTTTCTAACATTTCCAAGAACTAGCCTAATCCATCTATGTAATAAAGCCTGCCCCAGGACAAACCTGCAAGCGCTCCAGATGTAGAACCTTCACAGGATATATTGGCACCCCCAAAGCAAGTGAGGGATTGAGCAAATTTAACTCAGAACTCGAACGATCTACTTGAAAAGAGAGACATGTGGTTGGATAGGGAACCAACAAATTTTTGAAAATGGGGCTCATGAGAAATGGCCTTCCAGTTGCTTTCTGCACATTAAATTTCACTTAATCAAAATAAATGTTATGTGGCTCTCTGAGGCCCACAGAATAAAAAGACTTAGGTATTGTTTAAGTCGGCCTTAGTCCTGGCTGCTCATGGAAAACCAAGTGTGAGGCAGAGATATTGCTCCTGTGTGAAAAGGAACTTGGCCCACGGTCAAGTCTAAGTTTGTAATACGAGCAGGAAGGGGTGGGTGTGTTTTTAGCACACCAGCAGGTCCACTGGGGAAAAGGTGATGTTTACTGCAGGGCTCGGGAAATGTGGAGGTTTCTGCAGCAAAAGAGCTGGAACTGCAGCAAATGACGCAGTGTCACTGCCATCGACCCTAGCCAAGGCAGCTCTGTTACGTTTAGGCTAAAGGGGAAACTTAGGCAACCATCTGAAAAGAGATTGAGATCTGGAGCCCAGAAGGCTGTGTCAACAGGCGAAAATGAAGGGAAGGGTTGAGAAAGTGGACTGGGGAAGGCGGCCCGAGCCTGCCATTGAGAAGTTCAGCACATGTTGGATTTGCTCTGTGTGTTGGTTTGACATGCTGGAAACCACACAGAATGAATACTTAGGGCAGTGTCTCAGAACCTCAGTGGGAGGGAGGGATGAGAGGAGGGAAGGAAGAAGGAGTGGCTGTATAAATTTACACAAATCCATGTTATTATATAGGGGACCATTGCGATTTCTCCATCCATTTGTTTATGCTCCTGAAATTTGCCATTTGCTGAATATTGCAACCAGTTCATTATAAATCTCTTGGGACAAATTTTAAGACAAATATAAAAGTTGTTGGACCAAAGTCACTGGGGCAAACCTGGACTTTCGTGTTTAAAGGGTAATGTTCTGGTTGACATTTTAGGATGTGACAAAATGGCCAATATCAACTGAAGTGTTGAACACTTATTTGGCGAAATTTGATCAATGGAAAGCTAATCTACACACACACACACACACACACACACCCAAACAACAAAAAGAAAAAAAAAAAGAAAAACAGAGTAAAACCGATCCCTCCTTATTTTCAGTAATATATATCTGGGCATAAATTATCTAGGAAAATTGCCTCAGTTCATGTCTTTAACTATCCAGTAGAGCCATTATGTCTAAACAGGGGTTCTTAAAATTATTTTGGGAGTGAAACATTAGTAACTTATGAAACATAATAAAATATTGATATTTAACTCTATTTTTCAAATCTAGGATTTTCGTTTTTAGTGCTTAAAATTATGTCAATATTGAAAGCATGTGATACAAATTCACAGCTATGAACATAGCTCTCCATGAAAATCCAGCTGTCAAACTACGTCAGTTACCGGTTTCCAAGGTATTCTGCTAAGGGTTTGGTAGTTGTTCATTCTTTTTCTTATCAGTTTAAGTGCTTTGGGGCAGATAACCAGTAGAATGTGCCAAAGATTTAAGAAAAAGTTATTGGGAAACTTTCTAAATTGAGAAAATTCTATCCATTCTCTCAACCTTGTGTGTGGAGTGGAAGGAAACAGTCCTTGTTTTATTTTAGTGGTAGAAACCTTGGTTCAGCCTGTAGAACACACGGTTTTCCACTGAAATATAGTTGGAGAGCCATTGTCCAAAGATGTCTTTCACTGTCTGTGTTCTGTCTTACAATATATTAGAATGTATTTTCTAGAACACGTGTTTTCTGCCTACAAGATTGAAACCAAACTTATGTTTCAGTTGGCTCTGACTTCACTGACTATTTTTATCTTATTCCCTATACATTTTTCCAGACAATATACATCCTTTTGAAAGAGATATAGGTGAGTTATTTAGATACAAAAACAAGAACAAACACTGACCCCACCCCCCAAAATAAACTTTGAAATCTAGAAATTTAGAGTTTTAAATTAGTCATTTATTCAATCTTTCATTCATTCAGCAAATAATTAACGGGAGCTTATTCTATCTATGCTAGACACAATTCCAGGGCTGGTAATAAAGCAGTAGATAAAATATATCAAGTAACTGTTCCCATGGAACTGACATTCTGGAAGGGGTAAACAGGAGACAAACAATTAAATCACACTTAGTAATACAACGTGGCAGGTGGTAGGAAGGGCTATGATTAAAAATAAGCAGGCTATAGGAGATGGAGAGGGAGGTTTTACTTAGGGTGGTCAGGGAAGGCCCCATAGATAAGGTGACATTTAAACAGGAAACTGAAATAAAAATGCAGGGCAAGGCATGCAGCTATCTGGGACAGGAGCATTCCAGGAAGAGGATGGCAGGTGTCTGGCTCTGGGCAGGGTTTGCTCTTTAACCCTTCTAGAACCAATGTGTCCCTAAAGCCTTTGTAGCTTTACACATTTGAATAGCTTCCAAATGATTTCTTTTATGAGAGAACTACAAAAGTCAAAGTCCTTAGGATTGAACTTCATGGTCTATTCAAAATCCCCATATTACTTCCACTAGACTCTACCGTATCCTCAACCTCAGATGCAAGTTTTCAAAGCATTCTTTTTATGATTTCTACTAATTTACTTTCACTGCAGGGGGGGGGGGAGAGGTAGGAAGGGGGGCAACAAGGATGAGCTCTGGCAATCATCCTCAGTGAGAAAACTCACTGAGACTGCAGGCAGCTAGTCTGCTTTGAGAAGGCACCTGGTTCCTGCCAAAGCTCATCTCCATATTTTCCTGAATATTCTCGGAGAGCTTCCTCATTTGACCCAGATTTCTTTAAAATCGACAGCCAGGAAAACAAGTGAGCAAACGGGAGCAGGGTCCCAGTTCTACTTGCACTTGGTGTGTGAACAGCAGCCACCCTCAGAGCACAGAGCCACGTGGTTCTCCACAGAAGGCCAGCGTTTCCATAGTCCTGGGTCAAAATCCCCTGCAACTTCACAGTGCAACCAGCACAGGAAAAACCCAAATGCTGCAGCAATTCGTTTCACAATGATCGACATCGATCAACGCTATGCCATTGGCATGCCGGTTCCACCTGATGGCTTTTAAGAATAACCTGTCCAGAATGCGTTTCATCTCTCACTGAGGATTACAAAGAGAAATCTCACCCTGTCTCTCGAGAAGCGTCAGTCTCCATTTTTCTTCTGCTGTGAATATGGCAGTGGGAGCATGCCCATGGAAGTTTTACTAATAGCAGGGCATAAACCTCTGCAATCAAAATGGGGGACTTCCTTCGCCCATACAATCAGAAATAGCTCAGTGTCCATTACTAGAAAGTTACCTTTTCACAGAAATGCAGCAAAGATATCCATAGTCAAGTGAGGTAGCACCAATCTTTCTAGTAAGGTGGGTGCTGGAGGTCTGACAGGGCTTGAGTTGTCCCACTTGACCAGATAGAAATGTATTTTATTCCACAGCCAGGCCTCCTGGCAACCAGGGATAGAATGAGCTATCGGGGAAGAACATACTCTCGCAGTAGCAAATATATCTTTTCCATCACAAAACCAAAACTAAGGCTGACGCAGAAAGGACATTAGTTTGAAATTCAAAAAAAAAAAGAAATTCAGTGTGTTCTGCAGCTCATGTTCTTCTGCAGTGCAACTTCTGCACTTCAGGCTCAAAAGGAAACCATCAGGCAACAGCATCAGCTGTTTAACTTGCCGCTTTACAAATAGAATCCTTTAAAATATTTCAGCAGGGATGTTAAGAAGTAGGCTGGGCATCTCTAGAATCTAATGTATTACTTCTTTAATAATCATCCAAAGCAAATGTGGCAAAATGCTAATAATAATATACAGAAAAGCTGGGTGGTGAGGACATGAGTGTTCATTACATTAGTCTATCTTTACATATGTATATATTTTAATAAAATATATAGATATTTCATAATGAATATATAATAAATAGTAACTAATATTTAATAATCAAATATATTAATAAAAACACCACCGGATGTTTTGTACCTCAATTTATTGTGCTAAATAGACCTGTATATTTTTCACTGATAGCATTTGCAATTAATATTTAGATCCCTCCCTCTTCTCCCCACAAGCTCCTGAAAAGCAGAGGAGATACCACTTTACTCCTTGGGGTCTATTTGTAGCTAATTGATGATATTATAAGAGAATGTCATTTAAACTTCCATATAATGCCACCTGGCTTGGGACAAAACATTTCTTCCCCAGGGCTGAGAATCACCCGTTGTGTAGACACAGACTTGGAATGGTAGGTTTTGCCACCAGCCGGACGCAGGCCCCAGCCCAGCAGCCAAGAGTAGCGCTTTGGCTTGGCACTAATGGGCTGAGGCTCCGGGCCAGGTCGCAGACGTCAGCGCCAGGGCTGAGCCGTGAAGGCAGGAGGTAGGTGCCGAGCATTGGACGCGAATGTTTCCTGCTTTCTGTTGTTTTTAGTATGAACCCTTCTCCCACCACCCCCACACCCCCGAGAGACCCTCCTAAGGAGAATTCATCCAACTGCAAAAGCAGGAGATTTTTTTTCTATCCAGTGGTGCGTTCTTTACAAATCGTCGCTTGCCTCAACATTACAAATTGTGTTTGAGTTCTTGGGGTTGTGAAGTACATTTCTCAACGCTTATTTATCCCTGCCTTTAGCACTGACTACCTGTGGCTGCTGACCTGCTGTTTAGATTAACCCTCTGCTGGCTTCTCTGGAGTCCAGTTAGTGCCATGAGGTCTTTTGATGGTTATGGAGTCCCAACCCTCATTCAGGTCAGACAAGGCAAATGCCTAGGGTATGCAAGGTGCACCCTCCACCTAGAGCTAGGAGGGGGAAATGCTCTGTGGTGGAAAGGAAGCCTTAGGGAGGCGGCTTAGCTTGTCTGGCTGCCTTGGTACATTCCATCTTGCGCCCCTCAAGTCCTCTGTGCCCAGGGTTGCCCATATGTATTAGTGGGTGAAGAGGAGACAGTGGAATAATGAGATCAAAATCAACCATACCAACATGGTGAGGAAGGGAAATTGCTGTTTCTCACATCTCCTGAAGTCATTCTCACCTTTACCTCAGCTCACAGGTAGGAGAGAGCATCTGCTGTCCCCAGATAGGGACTGGGACTGGGAGCCTGTCTATTCAAAGAAAAGCTGGGCACATGCAGGCAATCATAAAAATGATCTGTCCAAACACTGTATACTCATGCACCAATATTTGCTTAGAGATAAAAGTATTTCTTAAATATGGATTAGTAATCGGAGTTTAGCACCTTCCTTTTCTTTTCTTTTCTTTCCTTTTTCCTTTCTACATAAATAATACCCTTAGTGCCTGTTCCCAAATTCTAGTTGGAACTTTTTTAAAGAATTTAAGAAGCCCTTGGGAGACAATCTCAATGCTAAATCCCTCTACATTTGTTTACTTCCTTATTTTTCACAATTGCCACATATACATACAACTTAATGGAAAAAAAAATTAGTGACTTGACTATATTCTTTCCAAAGCTTTAACTTCACAGGAACAACTTTCTTTTCCTACTGATAGTTCTTTATGGTTAAGTATGGCAACCTAGCAGACATATATGTGTTCAAGTGTACAATAAAAAGCCACAAAATGCTGCATATTATAAATGATGCACCGTGTTATTTTTCATGCAAGGCTAATGTAGTCAAATCAGACGTATTTTTTAAATGCAGATCATGAACCACATTAAATTGATGTAGTGACCTGCAAATAGTCAGGACCTCCGCAGTTCAAAAACCATCAGTTAAGGGTCTCTCTGGGTCATCATAGAAATAAGGTGTGGTGAGAGCAAAGAGGGGTCCTTTTCCTCATTTCTCTCCTCCCAATTCCTCCTGCATCCCTCGTCTCCATGTAATGCCCCAATATCTCAGAAGACTGATAGCAAATGCTTCAAGTACCAAAGCTGTTGAAATCAATGACACAAATTGTGAAGTCTAAGTCACAGTTTTCTTTGTTTTATGAAAGTATAACAATCTCAAATTTTCCATCAAGACAGAAAATTAATAGAGAAGAGTTTAGCTCCGTCCCCTCTGTTCTATCAGTGCGTACTCTGTTTTCCCAATTATTTTTTCCTCTAAGTCAGAGGTTGGCAAACTGCAGCCCATGAGCCAAATCTGGCCTACGCCTGTTTTCATAAAATCACATTGGAACACAGCCACACTCATTTGTTTGTGTGTTGTTTGTGGATGTTTTCAGGCTACAATGGCAGAGTTGACCAGTTAGGACAGAGAAGTCTGACTCACAGAACCTAAAATATTTACTACCTGGCTCTTTGCGGGAAAAGATTGTCCACCCTGCTCTGAGATACCGCCAAGAACTTGGGAAACAACATGCCTCTGAGAACTCAGGCGCTTTCCCCCTTTTGCATAAACCATTTTACTGTTTACTGTTTACAAACTGTTTATGGAGATAACAAGAAGATGGTGTGATTCCTATGTCCATTTATGAGTTAGAGCAAATAAGTGATGAAGTCAAACTTAGAAATGCTGTATGTTTTCTTGGTTTGGTCCCACTCTTCATTTGTTTAACACAATGACACAGAAAAGTAAGTTCAGGTGCCTGGAATTATGGTTTCTTTTAATTTTTCAAGTACATGTAACATTCACAACCTACTTTATACTGTGTTGATGTCAATATTTAAGTTGCCTACCATCAAGCAAAATACATGGTCCAGAAAGAAAAGTGGTGTGTATTCCAGAGGTTCAAGAACTGGGGTAACAATAGGCTATCAATTCCCTGCATGGTGTTCTACATGGTGTGAAAGCATGGCCAGAAGGCAATAGGAACACTACCAGGAATTTCAAGCACTATCACACACCTGCCGACAGGTTTGAATAAGCTACTCCCATGGGCTGGGCTGAGGGTTCCAGCTGAGGGTGCATCTTTAAATTTAAAGAACTTAAATACAATAACAAAATCAACTAAAATTGATTGCTTTTATTATCACCATAAGCTAATCAGTGTAAATACAATGATATAATACTCCTCCACACACATAAAAGCATTTGTTGGTCTAAGTTCTAAACAATTATTGCAGTCACAGTTAAGTTTTTTGTATGTGTTGCATTGTGTCCGTCAAAACTTATGTTCAAGTCCTAACACCTGGTACCTGTAAATGTGACTTTATTTGGAAAGAGAGTCTTTGCAGATGTAATCAAGTTAAGATGAGGTCATACTGAAGTATGGTAAGCCCTTAATCCAATATGACTGCTGTCCTTATAAAAAGAGAAGAGAAACAGACACACACCGGAGAGAAGGCCAGTGAAGATGGAGGCAGAGATTGGAGCCATGCGCCTACAAGCCAAGCAACACCAAGGATTGCCAGCCACCACCAGACCTGGCAGAGAGGCCTGGACCAGATTGTCCTTCAAAGTCTTCAGATGGAACCAATCCTGCCTATACCTTGATTTCAGGCTTATGGCCTCCTGAACTATGAGAGAATCAAATTCTGTTGTTTTAAGCCACCCAGTCTGTGGTAATTTGTTACTACAGCCGTAGAAAACTAATACAGACATGCAAACTTTAATTAATGCATTTGTAGTTTACGTCACTTCATAAACATTGTATTCCACATGAAAGTTAATCCAGAAAACTCCAGGTTTATATAGTGGGCCCCTGCACAGAAGGACTCAGCTACCTGCCTTCATTTGGAGGGGAGGAGCTTAATAGCATAGACCAGTTCAAGCTTGTTCTAGGTGCTTCTCTAACCCCTGTGGTAATATATGTTCTTGCATTAAAACTTAGTTTCCAGAGATCCAAGATGGCAGAGTAGATAAAGACTGTGCTTGCTTCATCCCATGAACACATCAAAATTACAACTAAATTATAGCAAAATCAACCTGGAGAACCATCTGAAGTCTAACTGAACAGAAGTTTTATGACTAAGGATATAAAGAAGAAGTCATACTGAGTCTGGTAGTTGGGGTGGAGACACAAAACAGGCCCCACACCTGTGTGTGGTGGATGAGAATCAGGAGGAATATCTCTACCATGGAGGTTCCCCCCAGAGGAGCGAGGGACCCCAGCCCTACACTGGCCTCCCCAGCCCGGAGTACTGGTGCTGAGAAGGGAAGCCGCCACAATATTTGGCTGTGAAACACAGTGGGGATTCCAACAGTCCAGGTGAGACAGAAGGCTGCAGGAAACCCAGGCATCCTCTTAAATGGCCCGCGCACAGACTCACTCCCTCGCAGGCACTCAACTTGGGCTCCAGCGGAGGGATGGTGACTGTAGGGGACAGGGGTCGTCAGAGGCATATGGGTGGCCGACTGAGGTGTGTTGCTTCAGGACAGGCATGGAGAACAGTCACCCTTTTCCCTGTGCAGCATCCTGCTCCTGTGCAGCCGGTGGGCAGGCGCCATCTGTCTTGTGTTGAGCCCGCCCCCACAGGCCAAATCTGTATCTGATTGGCCTGGTGAGCTTCACTGCTCCACCCTGCTGACTCACTGAGAACCTGCCTCACCCAATTTGCTTACGCAGGAGGCTTTATCGGCAGCTGAACCTTATGGAAGCCGGCAAGTGGCATTAGTCTTCACAGTGTCCTGGCTTTTTGCAGAGCTACCCCAGACCCAGTACTAGTGACAGCCATGTGTAATGTAGGGTCTCTGCTCCCGCTCCCCACACCAGAATGCAGGCTATGGTGAGGCCAACAAGGAACACCCACGGAGCCATAGATAGGGGAGTCATACCACTATATTCTCACTGGCGGCTGGGGTGGAGACACAAATGCAAACATCCGCCAGTACCCCAATGAGGGGTCTTCCTGCACCCCCATCTCTCTGGCAGCCAGGTGAGACACAGGAAGCAGGATCAACACGATGTGCGATCCTCCATCCGTTTCTCTGCCAACCAACCCACTCCCTAGCGTAGCCATGGCAGTTATATCAGTGGCTAATTGGCTAACTGGTTACAGCTATTGGTCCACTAGTCACAGCTGATGGCCATCCGCTACCCGAGCCGGCACCTTTCCACTTGAGGCCGAGAGCCTGGAAACTGCTCTCTGGGACTCTGTCCCCACACCATCCTTGGTTTGCAGTGTGGCCTCTCCCATGTGCCTCCCTCCAGATTTAACACAACCAAATGTGGATCGCTTTGTAGCTCCTACCAGGTAAGTCCCAGCTGGTCACAGGCAGTGGCTGACCTGGGCCTGTACCAAAGCCTCTCACAAAAGGCCCCAGAACCAACATACTTGGAGATTGGCTTCAGACCAGAGCAGAGCACCCACCGCACAATTAGCCCCATAAGCAGAACACACAACGGGTTGTTTCAACAGGCACTAGAGCCCACTGGGGTACATTGTGCTTCATGGGGTAAGCCTCCCACACTGCAGCCCCTAAACTGTGGATGTGGCCAAACCCACAGCCAGTCAGCCTGAGGGTCAATACCACCCACTGACATGCCAACAACAATCAAGGCTCAAGTATAAACAGGAGGGCACTCACAACCCACACAAGGGACACTCCTGGAGCACCTGGCTCAGTTGACCAGGGAGACTGTGCCACTAGGCCCCATAGGGCACCTACTACATAAGGTCACCTGGCTAAGACTGGGAGACATAGGAACCCTACCTAATACATAGAAACAAACACAGAGATGCAGCCAAAATGAGGAAATAAATGTGTCAAATGAAAGAACAGGAGATAACTCGAGTAAAAGAACTAAATGAAATGGAGGCAAGCAACCTACCAGAAACAGAGTTCAAAACAGTGGCTATAAGGATGCTCAATGATCCTTATCATTGAGAACTTTGACAGAGAGATAGAAAGCATAAAAAATGACACAGAAACCATAAAAAAGAACCAATCAGAAACGAAGAATACAATAACTGAAATGAAAAATTCACTAGAAAGAATCACCAGCAGACTAGATGAAGCAGAGGATCAACTCAGTGATTTGGAAACTAAGGGAGCAGAAAACACCCAATCAGAACAGTAAAAAGAAAAAAGAATCCAAAAAAATGAGGATAGTTTCAGAGACCTCTGGAACAACATAAAGCATAAAAACATTTGCATCATTAAGTTACCAGAAGGAGAAGAGAGAAAGCAAGGGATTGAGAACCTATTTGAAAAAATAATGACTGGTGGGTACTAGAGTAGTCAGGGGGATCACTTCTTAAATTATATAAATTTCTAACCATATGCTGTACACCTAAAATTAATATAAAATAATATTGAATGTCAACTGTAACTGAAAAATGAAAAAAGGGGGGAAAGGTTAAGGGCAACAAGTGGTCCAATTTCCAGGTATAAAACAAATAAGTCGTGAGGATGTAATGTACAGCATAGGGAATATAGTCAATAATATTGTGATAGCATGGTACAGTGTCGGATGGTTGCTGGACTTAGCATGATGATCACTTCTTTAGTTATATAAATGTTGATAACTATTATATTCACCTGAGACTAATATAATATTGTATGCTAACTATATTTTTAGAAAAATTCTTTTTAAAAAACTTAAATTCTAAGTAAAAAGTAATAGTACAGTGACATAAGGACAAAGAAACACAAGTTGAGTTATTTCAAAATGTCTTTCAACTTGAGCATTCCGAGCTTTTATTTATGCCTAAAATCTAAAGCAGTGAGGCAGAGGCGGCTGCAAGATGGAATATTTTTGTTTGTTAAGTGCAAATTTTAATTCATAAAATATTTTACCAAAGTTGGAAAATATTTTTAAATAGAAATGTACTATTTTAACTATTTGTTTTATAAGTGAGGAACAAAGAAAAAATCATTATTACTGATTATTACATGACCATCACTAAAAATAATTTTGCTACATGGAGGAGGGGCATGTTAAAAACTGCCTGTGTAGTGTGTCAACTATTCTGGATGTACCACCACGGGGAAACAAGCCCATTGGCACCCCATTTATCACCCCCATGGATGACTACTGCCTCTTTTATTTATGCACCTATAATCAACTATATGCTGCAACTCAGCTAGGTTTTGGGGATACAGAGATTACAAAAATAGTTTCTGTCTTCAAACCATTTATAGTTGATAAGGGAGACTAACATGTGAGTAATGATACAAGGTCATGGTTTATACACAAACTGGTTGTGTATTTAGAATGAATGTTTGCATCCACGCAAAATTTGTATGTTGAAATGTAACCCCCAATATGATGGTGTTAAAAGATGAGCCCTTGGGAGGTGATTAGGTTATGACGGTGCAGCCCCCATGTATGGGACTTGTACCCAAGAGAGTTCCCACATCTTTTACACCAGGTGAGGAGACAGTGAGAAGACAGTCTACGAACAAGACAGTGGAGCCTCACCAGTCACCAAATCTGCCAGCACCTTGCTCTTGGACATCCCAGCCTCAAGAAATGTGAGAAATAAATCTGTGTTGCTTATAAACCACCTGGTCTATGGCATTTTATTATAGTAGCCTGTATAGACTAAGACTATATCAGCGTCAACTATGAATCTGTTTTTTAAAAATATAGTCATCCACTCTGGATAACAGTTTTGTAGGTTCTTATAAAGTTAAACATAACCTTATCATATGACTCAACAATTCTACTCCTGTGTGTTTACCCTAGAGAAATAAAACTACGTGTTCACACAAAAACTTGTATATGAATGTTTATACCAGTTCTTTTCATAATTGCCCTAAACTGGAAACAACCATAATGTCCCTGAAAAGGTGAATGAATAAGCAAACTTTGGTACAACGCAATACATCTCAGCAATAAAATGGAATAAACTTGATACACACAATGACTTGCGTGAATCTTACAGGCGTATGGTGAGTGAATGAAGCCAATCTCAAAAGGTTATACACTGTATAATTACATTTGAATGTTCTGAAGAGGCAAACGTATAGTGGTGAAGCATAGATTAGTGATTGCCAGGGGCTAGGGGTGGGGGAGGGTGTCACTATAAAGGGATAGCCAGAGGAAGTTTTTTGGGGTAATGGAACTATTTTGTATCCTGACTGTGGTAGAGGTCACAGGAATATATACATGTGTCAAAATTGATAAAACTGCACACCAAAAGAAAAATGTCAACTTTAATGTGTGGTTGCAATGTTTAAGTGGTAAAGAACAAAGACTTGAGAAGTAGGTGAAGACAGGGCTATGAAGAGCTGCACAGAGGTCTTAAATGAGTTTTGAGTGATGGGAAAACTAAAGATTTTTAATCATGAGAGAAAGATTATTAGATTTTGGTTTTAGTAGGATCATTCTGTTGACAGTATGGAAGATAGATTGGAGAGAGTTACATTGAAGAAAAAGAAATCAATTAGTATTCTATTGCAGGAGAGATCAATTAAGGACAAGGGATAATGAATTCAGCTCTGAACATACTGAGTTAGAAACATTTATGGGGCATTGAAGCAAAGATGTCTACTCATAGGGTTGAATATCTAAATCTGAAGCTCTGAAAAGAGGTTTGAGCTAATCATAGTAACAATTGGATAGTGGAAGTCATATGTATGGATGAAGTTGTCTCTGATGAATTGTATTGAGGGTCAGGGGGAAAGCAAGCACTTTGGGAATGCAGTTAGAGGGATCACAATATCTGAAAAGAATAGAGAAGAAAAGAAACCTGAGAATGTATGGCCAAAGATAAGAGAAGAACCAGGAGAAAGAAAAATCCCAAAAGCTAGAGGAAAAAAGAAGAGAGGAGTCAAGGATGTCCACCCTAAAACATTGTGAGTATGGTTTGTTATCTCATGATTGCATGGATGGGCAACTGAGCTGTTCAGAGAACATGAAATCGTAGGTCTTACAACCAATGGAGATCTATATAGTGACCCAGTCCAATCCTCATTTCACAGCTAAAGAAGCTGAGGCCTAAGGATACTAGTTGGTTTGTTTGAGAAAACACAGCTCATTTATGGTAAGTCTGGCACTGGCAACCAAAATGCCTAGTGGTTGGAACAGATGTGAGGTTTTGGGGACATAAAAGAAGCAGATCGTGGCTGAAATAACCCCAGACCTCCATTTGAGTATGAGGAAGAAAAGACAGCAAGGCCACCAGAAGGGAAATTACTAAAGCTGATCCAAAGTAAAAACAAAGGGACCGCAGGATGCCATGTGCACCCATAGGATCACTGTGGTGGTTTGGGGAGTAAACAGCCCTTCTGGAAAGATAACGAACTCCAGGAGAAATGCTTGTGTTAGGCAGTTCATAGCTTCAACTTTAGATTGTACTACACTCTTTTCCATGATATCATTCATATCTTAGAGAAGCAAGATTTTCAGCAGCTGCTATGATAAAAAGCAAGTACCACTAGAAAAATCAAGGTGGAACAGAAAGTGAGGGAAGAGCTATCTGATCTGATCTCAGGGTCTGAGACGTTGTGCATACTGCTCACAACATACTGCTCACGACTAATTAATGGGGGCTACTTAAGCAAGAAAGGGAAATATTGTTTTCTCTTTTAATTTGTATGTTTTAGTTTTCAAACGGCTACTAAGTTGTTAGGACATAAATAGTTAATAAGTTGCATAGACCTAATACTTATAAAAGAAGACTGTTAAGAAATTCTTTTGGCTCAGGGGCGCTATGAAAAATCAGTTAAACAATGAAGGAGCTATGAACCAAAAAAAAAAAAAAAAAACTGAAAAATCGCTTTGCTGTGCTATCAACTCTCAAGGAACAACTGCCCCATTTTGGCACTTGGCCCAGGAGGGGCGTGGGGAAGGAGGAGGTCCCCAGGATGTCCGCTGCTTATTCTTCCTGCTGTTGATGCCTCACCCACTTATATGGGGCCTGTAGTTAGCCATTCAAGGAAGAGGCCTGTCCAGGAAACAGATGTGCATACTACAGAGGAAACCCACAATCACCGCCTACGTAAATCAACTCAGGCCTTCATTCATAAAAATGAACCACACCAAGGGCCACCCCAGACAGAAGGAAAATACCAACGTGTAAGATAATGATAATAATGACCAAATGAAACAGCTCACCTGGGAGAAAATAGGAATAATAATAATAATAATAATAATAATAATAATACAATTGATCCTGAGATATTAGAGAGGAAATTACCCCCATAAAATTAGAATTGGCTACAATTAGAAGAAGCGGGGGAAGGGAAGGAGAAGAAGAAAACAGCATTCACAGAAAAGGAAGAGGTACTGGTAATTAAAATAGGATTGACAAAATAAAAATTTGATTGAAATACCAATCTGCTTATCTAGATGAGGGCTCTCTGTCACTGTGGAGACCAGACTATCAGCAGATAGAGTCAAATAAATCTCCCAGATCTAAAAGCAAAGGAGAAAAAAAAGAAAAAGCAGAGGAGTAAATGGAAACTTAAGAGTTTTGTCAAATATATCCAGGAGGGTTAAACTGTCTAATAGAGATTTGTAAAAATAGACAACAGAAATGTTAGTGGAAAGAAACAATAAGACAAATAATTGAATCATCTTTTCCAGAGCTGAAGTTTCTTATATAAGGGTCCACCAAGGACAGAACAGGATGAAGAAAAAAATACATCCACACCCAGGTAGGTCCTGATAAAATTTAAGAACACCAAAAATAAAAAGAAAATTCTGAAAGCTCCCACAACAAAAGACAGAGGACAATATGATGCAAATGAACCTGTGGCAACTATACCTAGGAAGCTAAGAAAACTCCAATGAATTTTTAAAGAATCTAACAGTGTGGCCTTGGATCATTCTTCTTCAAGTGGTAGGAATGAATGGGAATGAATGCCCTGGGATTACATTTCCTTTGCTACCTGTTCAATCACACACCTTGTTGTGAAGGAAATAAAATTTGCATAATTAAAATACTATGGGCTGACATGGAAGGACATCCATAATGTCATAAAGAAACAAGTTGCAGATGGATAATCTTATCCTATAGAAGCTAAATACACACATGTACACATATAAGTTAGACAGAGATAGATAAATAGGTGATTGATAGATGATAGACAGACAGACAGACAGACAGACAGATAGATGAACATTTAAAAGGACACAGAGCATACACGTGGGATTGAGGAGAAGAGAAGACGCCATTTGCTTTTTATGTTCACCAGTTGAAGCTTACCTTCTAAAAATATTAACAGGGGAAACACAGGGGAATTTCAGGGCAGTGAAAATACTCTACGTGATACTATAAGGATGGATATACGTCATTACACATTTGTCCCAACCAACAGAATGTACAACAGCAAGAGCAAATCCTAATGTAAATTATAGACAATGGGCGACAATGTGGTTCATCAATTGTAACAAATGTCTCACTGGGGAGCGGGAGATTGATAATGGAGGAAGCTGGTGTGTGTGTGTGAAATAAGAGGGAATATGGGAACTCTTGTACCTTCACCTCAGTTTTGCTGTTGACCTAATACTGCTCTAAAAAATGAAATCTTAATAAAACATATTAACAGAACAACAGTGAACATCACTGTGCTCTCTGCCCAGGGGGCACTATTCTCACTTCTCTACTTGTTTAAACTCACTGCATTTTCACAGCAACAAAATAAGATTTTGCCAATGAAAAACTGAGACTTGCAGAGTTCAAATAACTTTGTGTGTGGTGGATGCAAGACTCCAATACAGACCTGACTGCAAAGCCAGTGACTCTGAATGTGCTGACCACTAATATGTGCAGGCTCCAGGCTTCATACTTCCCTGATGGTTGAACCCTGGGTTATAGTTGTCCCAGATGACCCTTTCTAATGCTTTCCCGCCATTCATAGACGAAGTGTGTGGCTGGTCAACAACTAGTCTCTTTTAACTTAATAATTCTGGAAAGCACCAGCCATTCCCTTCTCTCTGGGTCTCACTCTCCTTTGGCCCTATGTGCTTCCTGAAATTGTATGATTTCTGTTGGGGTCTAGGTCCAGACAGCCTTCACCACAGAAATGCTCTGGAATGTTCTCAGCTACTGTCTACTCCCACCACAGACCTGTGGGAACATATTGATGCCTTCCATGCCACTGGCTACTAAGACACTAAACTCACTCTACCTCTTTGTGCTGTGCAGTGACTGTCACCTCATATGGCCACCAAGTATTGGAAAAAGGCAGTTATATGGCCCTCTGCTCCCAAAGTCCTCAATAAGAGACATAACGAAAGCCCTCTACTCTAGACAGATTACCCTGGATCTTTCTGGATTTTTGCATGGGACTCCCATCCACACTCCCCAACATTATGCCCTGTCAATCTTGAAGAGCAGGCCCAAAGCTGGGGGTGGACATGTACTCTGATACATACTCACCTAACTTCATCTCGATTTGCTTTATTTTCTCTGCTGCACAATTTACTGGGAACAGACAGGCTGTCCCCTTTTTTTCTCTGTTTCATTACCACCTTCCTTATACAAAACTCCATGGTCAAATCTGCTTTGCCTAGTTTTGCATATATCAAAAAGGGAGATCCCCAAACTTGGGAAACCTTTTTCTCTCTACATAAAGTTTAGCCTTTGGGCCTTGTGTGTCTCTGTGCATTCAAATAACCCCTTTTGTTACATTATTGCTGATCACCTTCTTCCCCCCAGGACAGGTGGTTGCCCAGGCTGAGAAAGGAGAAAGCTATACACCATGAAATGCAAAACATAAAATTATAATCAGTGTACCTCAAAAATATTTACACTGTTTTGTAAGAAATTGAAGAATACATAGCTCTGAGTTGACATAAAACAGAGGAATCTGCCTAATCTGAGAGGGAATGAAAAAAAAAAAAAGTCCCTTAAGGAAATAATGTTTGAGGTGAGCTTGAAGGATCCACAGGAATTACTGGTCCAAGAGGAAGTGAAGAGTGCTTCCTGCAAAGGGAGTGGCAGCTGCAAAAGGCCAGAGGCTGCAGGAGCATGGTGTACTCAAATAAATGAAGACAATCCATGTGGCTGGAGAACACAGGGGAAAAACAAGAGGTGTCAGACATGGAATAAGAAAAGGCTGAGCAGGAAGACACCACGCAATGCGCAGCCACAACATTGAGCAGGGCAGGAATCAGGTTTCCACATGCAGTTAGGAATGGAGAGAGGAAAGACGAAGTGGGCAGATGGTGGAGAGATTCTGACTGCTGCCCTGGCACAGCGCACATAAAATTACAAAATCTGATTCCTGTCCAGGTTTGTTCTATGACCTTTAGTGGATTTACTAATAGTCCACAGACTGAAGAAGTCAAGAACTGTGAGACTGAATCGTTTGAAGGGTATCTAGCCCAAGGGCTCCTTGTCCTAAACCCCTATTATTCTGCATAGAATTACTCCCAGGTGGGGAATTCAACACTCCCAGACCTGCTCAGAACCAAAGTAAGCAAAACAACGGTCATTAGCTATACACAATTATTTTCCTTTGACCTCCATATTTTCCCACCAACATTGGAACCAGTTGCCCTTCGTCTGAAATGCAGTTGAGAAAATGTCCTCCAACACAATTGAAAGGTCTAGATTATCTTAGAAGAACAGAGCATAAGATAGAATCCCTGACCCTACTTTTCCTGGTCTTCTGTCTTGGGGATGCCCCTCAAAGTAGGTTGGCCTATGGAAGGGGAGTGGAAGTCATGCATGTGACAATAGTACCCAAGGTTTGATGATGGTCTGGTTTCCCCATCGGAATAATTATGGGCTGGGAAGGACATGGACTAATTTTATCTTATTTACCCTTATCCTAGAACTGTGAGTTACAGAGACAGATCATGGCATGTGAGTTAGTTTCCCACATATCTGTGTGTGTGTTCCTGATGTCAGAGGAGTTGAGCACATTAAAGCCTTCCTGCGTAGACTCCACATGTGCAGTGGGGCAGGTCCACAACCACTCCAAAGATCTGCACAGCTGAACCTCATCCTCTGAGAAAGGATCTCAGCCAGTTCCCCACAGGGCCTGGCACCCTCAAAACTTTTATCTTGGTATGTGTGTGACCAAACCAAAGTCCATGTACCTGATGCTTTGAAAAGCCAAAACATCAGAGTTTGGAGTATGGAAAGGTTTATTGATCGAGAAGGCGCCCCCTGAGAAGATGGGAGACCTAATGATGCCTCAAATCCATCTTCCCTGGTGGACTAGGTTAAGGGTTTTTAAGGGGCTAGGGGGAATAAGTATGCAGGAGTGTTGGGGGTGCAAGTTTTCACTGGAGGACCTTGGAACTTGGCCATTTATGGTAAAGGGGTGTGAGCACCAGATCTTCCTGGACACCGACCCCTTAGCTTCTGAAAGCTACACCCTTAGGTGTTCAAGTCCTGGTTCTGTCGTGGTCCTTTGGTTGGGGGGCGGGGCAAGACTTTGGTTCTGGGTGCAGCTGGACGCCAAAGTTCTCTCCTCTGCTTATACTTTGGCTACATGACCTGCAGTCCTGGTCCCTGAAAAACAATTCAGCACCTGCTAGCCAAACAGGATAGGACCATTCTGAGGTGGCCATGCAGTTTCATGTGGACCAGCATCTCACTAGAGCAAAAGTATCCATAGGAGATAAAGGCTTTTTTCTGAAATGTTATCAAACAGCACCAGCTGAAGAAATCATGATAAAAATAAGTAAAATTCAAGTCAAATTGTTGCCTATTTTAAGCACAACAACACATACATTTTTTTACATATAAATTTTTATTTCAAACATCAGATTCGAAGAAAGTTTTGCACACTAAGTGAGTTTTTAGCAAATCAGGACCGTCATCAATATTATATTAGTTCTGGGGGGAAAGTTTTCTACAAGGTGCTCCTGTATTGTTGATGATATTTTAATCACCCATCCTTGGAATAGGATGAACACAAAATTAAGTAGGGTGCTGAACCTTGAACATTATGACACAAACAAAATGAATTTTAAGCCTCACAAAACACCTAAGAAAAAACGATGTGTTTTTAATGTGCATGAAAAAAAATACAACACAGAAGGTAGATCTAAAGAATGATTATTTAAAGCCAGAGGTAGATGTTCTGTAATCGAAACTCACAGTGGCTCCCTCCCACAGTCTCCTTTTGTTGTTGTCAGTGCCCTGTGCCTTAGGGAAAAGTTTGTTTTCTTTCAGCTTTCTGACATCATATGATGCAACCTGAAGCAAAGCGATACGCATCTCGTCACAGGAGAAATTTAAAGAGAGGAGGGAGTAATTCTGCAGCTGCTGTGGAAATTCTCCAGAGAACCGGGGAGTGGGAGCTGAGCCGTGGCAGAGTAGGGCAGAGAACCTCTTGGGAGTGTTCACGGAAACACAGTGTGGTTCTGAAGAAAAATCAGGGTCCAGTAATTAAAGAGGAGTGGAAATTATTGCAGGCAGGGGGTCATGATACACATCTTGGGATTAAAAGCGCAATGCTTTTTCGGAATGTCTGTGCAAACACTTCAGTGGCATGGGAAGAGGGATTAGAGTAGAGCGTTCATAGCAACATCTGCTAAGAAAGGGGATAATCGGGAGTGGTGTAGTGGTCCTTGGTGCCTCTTTCTAGGCTGGAGGCTGTGGGGGCTAGAAAGGAAGAATCTTCTGCTCCCTACTTCCCAAGGAGCAAAGTCAGCCTGGTGAATCTCACAGCAGGTGAATGCTGGCCAGGCCAGCAGGGGGACTGGGTGAAGAGAATAAAAGCTATGAGGATGTGTCCTGTGGTGCAGGGGCTGGGCGGGGAGCGGGCAAGCATACCCAGCTTACAACCCATACCCTTGGGAGAGAGCTTGGTGAGAATGATATAGGTGATTTTCTTGCAGTCTCAGGCGCCCAGGTGGAGAGACTTGCTCTCCAGATCTTACACGAATATGTAGCACCTAACACACTGCTTTTCTCATAACAGGCACTCAAGTAACATATATAACCACATGAATTAGAAGTCATTATTAAAATAGTTCATTTTACCTATGGATAAATAAATGAACTGAATAAAGAGCAAAATACACCCAAACAAGATACGGCATGAAGCTGACTTAGTTAGTACCTCGTTACCAAATTCAGGTGTATAATAACAAAAGCAAGCACGTACCACAGACCAGGCTATGCATCAGGCACTGATTCAAGGGCTTTACAGATATTGCAGCAAATCAATCTTTACATAATTCCCATTCCCCAGATGAGGAAGCTAAGCCCCAGAGGTTAGGCCTGAGGGGAGAGGCTGAGGGAAGGCAGTATTTGACTTCAGGGAGTTGAGGAGCAGTCACTGTTCTCAAACTCTGTGATGTAACAACAACAATTTTTAGAATCCTTATCTTTTCTTGATTGTCATATTTGCTTTTCAATTCATCTTGTTCAGATTATGAATATTCCCGATGTGTTTCAAGCTTTCAAGTTATGTGGCTAACAGATTAGCCCAAACAAACTAGAAAGATTGTAGCTTGTTTATTGCTCTTTATACAGCACTACAAAGATTTGGTGTTAAACCCAGTTTCCTCATCACTAAATGTGAATAAATATGTAAGCTTGGAAACCTCCTACCTGTCTATTTTAAGGCTCGAACAAAACAGGATCCATGAAAATGCTTCAAATGCCTTTCAGGGGCTCTGAACATAAGGATTACCATCATCTGGGGATTTTAAGATTTTATTTTAGCTGAAGCAGAATTAATTTTAAAAAATTCAAAAAACTTTTAAGAAAGTTTTCACCAATGAGATTGTGAAAACATTAAAAACATATTTAATATACCTACTAAGGACATCCAGGTGTTTCCAAATATCTAAACATTTGGAATTGTGTGTCATTATCAATTATCACAGAATACCTTTATAGTGTCTTATAAAATCTTTAGCAAGTGATTAAGTAATTTTTGAAAATTATTAGCTCTTGAAAAAGACTTGAAAATATAACTGTTTCATAAGTTGAAAATAGAATCCTGTTAATTGAAAAGCTTCTCTCCAAATCATACCTTGGTTGTCGTGAAGGAATTAAAGCTTTGCACTACTCTTCCCCACACACTAAAGGTAAAACAACATTATAAGACAGGGAAAGAAAAGTACCAAGGCATCCATTTATCCACCATCAATCATTTACTGAACAAGTGCCCTCGGGCAAACATTATGTTTGTTAAGCATTTGGGATTCAAAGATGAATGGGGCAAATTTGCTGTACTCAAACTTCCTGTCCACAATTTTTCTTCCTGTTCATAAGCTACTTCCTGTTCACAAACTTCCTGATGAGAAAGAAAGGTGAGGAGGATGAAATCAGTGGTTACTGTGAGAATCCAGAGCTGGCTGGCTGGGTCAGGGCGTTTTTCTGGGAGAGGTGGACATCTGAAGACATGATTCTATACTAAATGAGAAGAGATGCTACAATTGCTGGAAATGCACAAAAATGGTAGGGACAGTGGGGGAAGGAACTACAGAGAAGGGAAGAATTGTGCTGGCTTTTAAAGAACAAGTGGAAATTAGATGCTTAGAGGGAAGCAGTGAGGGCCCAGAATCAGAGAGGACTCCTTGGTGATCCAATGTTCAGGTAACAACAATCATAGAAATCACTGTAACTGGAGAGAATGATTTTAGTAGGGGTAAAGTAGAAACATAAGTTAGAAAGGCAGACTTTGGTCAGAGTATGGTCATTCTCAAATATTAGCCTAAAAGTATTATTCTGTAAGTAATGAGGAATAGTGAATACTTAGGAAAAGAATATTAACATAAAACAAATCATTAACACATACTATCAGAGTTGGAAATGGCCTTGGAGAATATCCAGCACTTACTCCCAGCTTCTCTAGATTGGAGGTCGTTGTGTCTATTAATAGAATGGTGATTTATTTGTCCCTGCGTTACCCACAGTGCCTGGTAGAAAATAATCGCTTAATACAGTTGAATTTAAAAATGAAAGAAGCAGAAAAGTGTAGCCCAGAGTAATTGATTTAGTGACTTGCCTAAGGTCGCCCTGCAGGACAAAATCCAGGGTCGCTCTTCCTCCATGACCAGAGCCCATTCTTCCCATTCTGGCCTCCTTCCTTGTTAAACATAAACTAGATCCACAAAAAGATAGCTATCTAGATATATGGACTTCCAGAAAGTTGACTGTATTTTTCTGTTTACACATTGATATCTGATGTCTTGCAAATAAACACATTAAGTCAAGAAATTTAATATAAAAATGTAGGCCTAAAGTTTTCTGGAACCATACTTACGATACTAGTACTACAAGCATCCACAAGCTATGTTTAAAATAACTTTAAAAGGAAGAACAGTTAAAGCCCTAATCCTACAAATCTCTCTCTCTGTCTCTCTGTCTCTCTCTCTCTGTCTCTCTGTCTCTCGCACACACACACACACACACACACACACACACACACACACAGAAGACACACACAGACGATATCTGCTCACCAAGATCATTAATTCATTAATTCTCTACTCTTCTGAGCAGTTCCTTTTTCTACTCATCCTTGCCCTGGCTGGAGGAATGTTCATGAAGCAAGACGGGTCATGAGTTTGTAATTGTTGAAACTAGGTGATACATATGTGGCGACTCTTTATATCCTGCTCTCTAATTTAGTAAATTTTTAAAAAATTCTCATTAAAATTGTTTTTAAATGAGGATAAAACAATAGTAGCCATTAACAAATAAATGTGTCACTCAAAATTAGTTTCTTGAGAAACATTCCAAAGAAAACAATATAAACTGAAAACTGGGTGACAATGACATCTTCAGATTTGTTTCCCAGCAGGTGCCTGCAGGTGTCTAGGAATATGCGGTATATACAACTGCCCTAGGTGATTTGGGAAGTTATCACCTAGAAGGGGGAAAGGCTGTGCAATACCTTCTATCCCATTGCATAACTGTCTGCTGAACAGAGCTGCCACACTGTTTCAGGGAGAAAGCCATTTTTTTAAACTCCAATCTTAAACACAATATTATTATTCAGAAAAGATTAAAAAAATATTTAGAGATGTTAAGTATCTGAAAACTAAATTATAAGGAATTATTCACCAAATTTAACAAATCAAGACTACTGATTTTATTTTTGCTCATATACCAAAATAGATCTTTCCACCTGGGCACAGATCACTGCAACTAATTAATTAGCAGAAGACAGGTGGGGAAAGCAAACTGCCATGAACACCTTCACTTCCCTTACAGTTCATAAAGTTGGCCATCTATACCTGAATGTCTACAGTACATATGTGCATGTGAATATTAAATATATAAGACAGAGCCACTTTAGGAAGCATAGTCTCATATTGTTGTGGTCCTTGACAAATTCAAATAGAAAGTAGACCATTGTAACACTAAGAACTAATGAAACCCAAAAAATGAGCATATCTCCCTAAATTGTGAACAGTTGTATTTATTTGTTTTCTAATTTTCTATTTTTGAAGGAGAAAAATGGAGAAAAATTGAAATGTGATGAGAGAAACAAACCTTCATAAACAAAGTTCCATGTATATATTCCTGGTTGTATATCCAATGTCTAGTGTTGGCCGACCATAGAAAGAACTCCAGAAACATTTGTTACTGAGCATAGAAATCATTGTTACTATAACTCTCATTATATGAGAATAAGTTGGAAATAGTGGCACATCCTACATACGTTTTAATGGACAGAAGTATGTATAATATACATATTGTTCATAGAGACTTGGACAGAAAAAACCTTAGTAAGTGAGCCCTGGCGCACTGCATGCTTCCAGTTTAAATATGTCCAAATATCTGAGAAAAAAAGGAAACCAAATTTGTAATTGTATTTTAAACTCAAAGCATAAAATATGTAACCACGTTTAGGAAAGCATGAGTACATGTAGCAGGTCCAGGGTCCTGGAAATACAAATTCTTTCTTTCACACACTGTTAAGATATTATTTAGGAACTAAATACTTTTAATGTTTCTGTTCAGCTACAATCTGTAGCTAAGACACAGATGCGTAAACTAGATTTTTAGATTTTAGGCTGAAATTATTGCGATGTGATGCTTGAAAGGGAGGAAATGCTGCTCAGTTATTGGCTCTCTGAATTGGAGGGAATTAAGTGCAGGAGGGAACTCAGAGGGGGCTCTCCAGCTAAAGACTGAGTTAAATGGTCTGGAACTCAACTTTACAAGTAAGTTAAATAACAACTGTCCTCCCTTGCCCAGCTCCTTTAATTGAAGTATTTTCTATCTGGAGGCCTCTTTTGAAATGCAATACTCCTGGGAGTGGTCACACCTTAAATTATCAGCTAACATTTTCAGAGAGATTAGCAGAGAGAAAGAATGAGATTTAGGCAAAGTGCCTGGGATAGAGGGAAAGCTAGGTCTGGGGGAGAAAGTTTAACTAGTCAACACATCTGTGGATTAGTTGATAAACAGACTAATTCACTAATCAAGAGCATTTGGATCGACAGTTCAGACTTCCAACCTCAGGATGCTATCATTTCACCAAAAAGATAAATGATTGCTCCTTCTTTGCTATATTAGCCTTTTCAGCACAATTTCCCAGATTATCTTGGAAGTAACTTGAATCAATTTGGGGAGAAAACAAGATTAACCCTAAGTAAAGTTGAAAATTACTTACTTTTAACTTTGAACATATTTAGACCATCCCTGAGGAGTGATTGTGCATGTGAGATCAGACTTTAAAAAAATTACAAGTGTATTTTATGGTAAAAGACAGTCAACAGAACAGCAAGTACTGATAAATGAGTAGAAAAATAAGTTTCTCTTTTGTCTTAGGAATCTCCTTTTCTCTTTTTGACATTGTTACAAAACATTTCTGTGTGTGTGATGAAGACTTTTAAGATTAACTCTCTTAGCAACTTTCAAACATGCAATACAGTATTATTAACTATAGTTACCATGCTGTATATTATATTTCCATGTTTCAGGAATTTATTTTTAACTTCTCTTACTACTCTGGATATAGTATATAGACATTCACATGTCTACTTGTATTGATTGACTTAGGGCAGAAGCCTGTCACAATGTTTTATTGGAACCATACCATATAGAGAAAATAATTTGTTGAATTGTTGTTCACACTTTTTCCCATAGACTTCCTAGGAGGCAATAGAGCTGAACAAGTTTTTCAAAGTCTAATTGACCTCTTTGGTTCTATAACTTACTTGGTAGACCCTAATGGTCTTAAATATCATCAAAAATTTCTGAGTAAGAGCTTTGAAAATACATATTTTGTTCATGTTACCTCCCCTTCTCCATTTGTGATACTGAAGAACCCATATACTACTGATAGAAGATACCAAAAGTAACCTCTCAACTCCATGGTCCCGTTGATTTTTATCTTCTGTTGCCATGAAACTTTTCACTATCACTAAAAACGAGTAGCCAACAGGTGGATTTTACTCTGTTTTCCTTATTTTCATCCTCATATGATCATACTTATAAGCAAGGGAACAGTCAAAACTATTAATATTCTTACATGATTATTAGAATTATTGGAAACTGATTGTTAAGAGAAAGCATAGTTGTTCTTTACGTTTTCATCGGACAGACCGGTGAGCTCCTTTTGTGCACCAGGCACTGGGTATGAAATGACAAGAGGAGCAAGCGCGGACCCTGTCTTTCAAGACCGCATCATGCAAACTGGGTCTGACTTATGAAATAATTAGTCACGTCAGAATTCTTTTGAAAAACACTGAACTAATGATGTGGAGACTTGGCTATAATTTCAATGTTGCCATTTACTAGTCACGTGGCCTTGGACAAGTCACTGTGTCTCTCTTATCTCTAGGTTTCTCTCCCATAATATTTAATACTTGGCCACAATGCAACGGTTCCTTTCCAATCACAATTGTCGGATTCCACAGTGAGAGTCAAGTTCATTGAGGGGGATAGCTAGTGTTTATGCCTAAAATGCCTATCACTTGGCAGGTGTCCGTTATATCATGCAAACTGCCTCAATCCTGTGTGTGGTTTACCCCGCAGGTCTCTGCTGCCTCCAGCCTTTCCATTATACCCTCTCTCTGCCGAAGGAGGAATCTGTTCTTAGTTTAGAACCTTAACCATTAACAAAGAATAATTGTTTCAACGTACACACTAAATGGTGAAATGAGCCATATTTTAGGGAAAAAAGGGGGAGGAATGCTCAATTTCTCATTACATAAAAAATTCAAAATATCAAGTGGTAATGAGGGCCTACACGGCCCCTGGATTCACCATGTATTTCACCTTGTTAGTACAAGAATTCCACAAAATTGACAGGAACAGTCATTCAATGTATCTGATTTGAGGAAGGCTGCCAAAAATGAGAGGCAATCTTTTTCTATTAGATTTTGGACTTTGAACAGTTTTAGCAGAAAGTTGTATTAGTTAGCTGTATAAATACTCTAAATCTATTCTGATTTCCCTGAAATCTTTGTATGAAAAATCTTAGTAAGATCAGTAAGTCTTACAGAAAGCATTCCAGGTTGAACAGCATGAAAAATATAAGTCAGAGAAACCCACTTACAAAGGCCACAATTCAACCCAAAATGGATGAATTTGAAAGACATATTGTTAACATGGGCTCATCAGAATGTATGATATATAATCTATTATGTCTGATTTTCAAAGCCTCACTCTCATTCTGCCCCTACCTCAATTTCTACGTCTGCCAAGAGAAAATGATATTCTTCAGTTGCCTCAGCGAGGGGCGGGGGCAGAAGGGAACCTGAAATACTCCATCTCCCCACACACCCTCAGAGATCTGCCACACGCAAATTTATTGCTGCCAATCCCTGACCCACATGACAGGAAACCAGGCTGATTCTAAAGCAACATTTCGTTGTGTGTAGTAAACAGTGACCTATTCATAAAAGTACATACTCTGTTATACCAGGATTGCTTTTGATCAGGACCAAAACCCTGTTGCCAGAAATAACAACAACCATATTTACTCTTCAGTTGCGAGATAATGGCATACTAATGAGATTACCTTCTTCATTCTAGCAGATTTTTCTGCTATGCAGAGACTGGGAATATGAGAACCCCTACTTAATTTAATGTCCCCTGAACATTGTAGTGATTTGAAAAAAAAAAAATCATTGTTGTTTTAACATTGTTGACATTTGAGACACAGGAGCAGTTCACAGTGGGGACACCTAGGGCTCAGATTCAGCCAACTCAGGGGACTTCATGAAGCTAGACTGAGGAGAATAATTGATGGTGCCGGCGAAGGGCGATAAATGTGGAGCGGTTCCACGGTGTGGGTTTGAACCCTGGATTTCCTGCCTACTAGCTGCGTGGTCTTGAGCAAGTTTCATCATCTTTAAATCGCAGTGGTACTAGTAGCATTAAGATTTTTGGGAGGTTTACACAAGATGGTGCATTAAAAGCATTTTGCCCTGCTCCTTGCGCATATTAAAGGCCTACAGTATATGACATATATATTTTAAAATTTTTTTTAGTTATTGCTGTTGTTATTACATCGCTAGGACTGCCATAACAAAGTAACACAGACTTGTGGCTTAAAGAACAGAAATGTATTCTCTCCCCGTCCTGGATGCTCAAAGTCCAGAATTAAGGTGTCAGCAGGGTTGATGACTTCTAAGGGCTACAATGGAGAATCTAATACAGGCCTCTCTCCTGGGCTTGTGGATGGCCACCTTCTCCCTATGTTTCTTCATATTGTCTTCCCTCTGTGCATGTCTCTGTTTCCAAATGTCCTCTTTGTTTAAAGATGCCGGTCATGTTGGATTAAGGCCCACACTAATAACCTTATTTTAAACTAATTTCTTTGGTAAAGATCCAGTCTCCAAATACAGGTACATTCTCAGGTTAGGACTTTGACATATGAATTTAGAAGGGGCACAATTTAACCCAGAACACTGTTGCTATAAATAATAATAGTAATTGTTGTTATTACTATAATTATTATGGTCATTTTTGGAGCAAAGGTCATTCATTCCAATGAAGTACATGATGTCTTTGAAACTTAAAATCCTTACCCAGTGCCTAAATGTAATAGATAACTTGGGGCGGTGGTGGGGGGGGGGGGGGCGGTGAGTGGCTACATGAATGAATGAATGGGTGAATGGTTGGCAGGATATTAGTATCATTAAGGGTTCCTATTCAACAGGGCTGGGGTAAGTGGCACAGTCCCAGATGCTGGAACATGAATTGGAGATATAAAGAACCCCATCAAGAGTCTGCAGTTCTAAGGCCATGGGATGGAAGGACAAAGCAAGGACCTGCCACAGAGGAACTAAGATCAGAAAGAAAGTTGCAGCAGAGCAGGCTTGATGCTGACCTGGGTTCCCTTCCCTCTTCCCCCACTTACCACCTCTGTGACTGGACAAATTAATTAACCTTTCTGAAGCTCAAGGTCAGCCAAAGCTGAATATTCTGGAGCTAGAACAAAGATTAAATGAGGTAATGTATATAAAGCACCTACCTCAGAGCCTACACATCATAAACACAAAAAAATGTTAGCTTTCCTTTTTTCCTTCCCGCAGTTATATGAAGTTCCACAGTTCTGGACCCTTCTGGATGGCTGTAGGCAGCTTAGGGATCAACACTTGGGAGAATTAGAGAAGAGCTCAGGACACTCCTCACTGAGAAGGCTGTAGAGAAGACAGCTCACAGAAGACAGCATGGCTGTCTGGCTCCGTCTCAGAATCTCCTAAGGAAGCTATCCTGAGAGGTGGCCCAGAAGAAATGGTTCTATTCTGAATTAGGTTACATTGTCCCTGAGCTGATAGCATGGGGAAAATAATAGACTGATGGGTGTGGAAAAGACTCAGGGAATATTTGGGTAGACTTAGAGTTTTGTTTTTAGGGGTTTTTTGGGGTGGTTTGTGTGTGTGTGATTTTGTTGTCTTTGATTTTAATACAAGAGAATACCTGCTTTATTTCGAAGGTCAGACTCATTTTTCTAAGAAATTATAATATTATTTAATATATACCTATTAGCCAACTATGATTGATTGAATTACAATTCAAAAATGAGAAAGAAGAATGTTTTTTTTATAAAGTCCCATTTTTATAAAATGGGACACACACACAAAATGTAATTCAAAATATCTAATTCAACGTGCTGATTATAAATATGATTGTGGCTTGTGGGCGATTTCAACTTTCTACAAAATATGCTTTTCTTTTTGTTTTAAGGAGTACTTGGAAATTCTTCTGGGCAATAGCAAATTCATATAAACAGATACTTATACAGAGACTCTGATTGATTAACATAAAAAAGATTCTAGAGCAGAACTTTAGGAAAACAGAAAGTAAAGAAGCCTTGGGGAAAAAAGCAATAAAATTATTCTATTAATTAGGCAAAACACCCTCAATTGTTCCTGGAACCTGATTCACAGTTGATGGTACATATACACATACACATATATATATACTTATGTAATAAGTATACATCATATTATATATGTATATATACCACATATTTGTACTATATATATTAATAATTATTTATACCAAATCTATGTCTTAATACATCCTCACACAGTCATCATTTAATGGAGATATATTATCACCAGGACTAAAGGACGATGTTTACATTTATATGACAGTTTAGTTTTACATTCAGAATTAATAGCTGGTCTGTCATATACAGCAGGGATTGAATATTTCACAGTTCTCAATAGAACATCATGAAAAACAGTAAAAGAGAGCGATTACTGCTTTTGTAGAAGAAAAAAATTAGTACTTTGTGAGATGTTTATGAGAGATGTTGTTGGAGTCCAAAGTAATTTGCTTTTAAGGTGAACAGGTAAATTGGCAATACCTGTGTTAACAAAGGGTCAATGACTCCTTGACCATATTCTGTTTAAGGACTTTTGATAAGGGACCAGTCATGGGATTTTTGAAGGGTCCAGTGATGTCACCAGGAAACCCCAGCTCCCATAGCAACACTTGTCCACCACATTTAACTGATCCTCTCAGAACTTGTTAGGCCACAGAATGGCTCCAACCAGGGTCAGACCTGAGAAGCCAAACAACAACAACAACACACCACTTCACAGTCATCAGAGATCAGACCTAGTATCTGATACAGAGTTACCAAGAGTGGAGTTCAAGTTCTCTGTGAACTGGCAGCAGGCATGACACTGGAACAATTTTACAGACAGTCTGTTCACTCTTGGCTAGTTAGCTAAAGGATCGAATTTTACTACCTGTTGGAAATAGTCTCTGATCTTGCTCCAAATATCTAAATAAACTTGTAAAGCCAAAGTGCAATCACCTGGACACATTTCTACATCCCTCTATCCATAATGCCTTCACACTGGACTCCGCATGGTGCTAGGGGCTGTGGAGGAAAGAGACAGATGTAAAGTACCTCTGCTCCTTTTAAGGTTAGACAGTGTGACAGACAATATACAAAACAGAATATAATTAATCAAAAGTGTCCTGGTTTTTACTTTGTTTTTCAACTATGAACCCTGGACAGAGCCAGCCTTTGTCCTTCAAGGTATCAGCTAAAGAGAATTAGCTAAACCAAGTGACATAGTGTTGCACTGACAGTATGACATTGATTTTCAGACCCAGAGAAGAGGAGGTTACAAAGGATTGGGGTGGTCTAGGAGGCTTCCTGTAGAGGAGAGGTCTTAGCAGGGCTTTGAAGGAAAAGCAGAGTCCACATAGGCAAATAATGAAGGACGGACTTTCAGAGCCCACCCAAATCTATACACCAATCTTTCCCATTTTCTCATTAGTATTTGTCAGCATCATTTACCCTTAAAATTCTGTGCATATTAAAAACATTAAAAGCAGCTTAGTAATTAAAGATAATTATTTAAGTGGAAGTGATTTTTGTTTTCATAATCTCCTTTTTGTCTGCATAAAGCCAGCACTTGGTTACATCTGTCACTGATAGCCTTTGTTCTGTTTATTTTAAAGAATAATCCACTGTTTGATTTGGTTTCCCGTTTTCAATATATAAACCCTGATCTCTTGATTCTCCATCGCAGGAAGGCAAAATAAAAGAACAAGGCTCTTTAAATATCAGAGCAGTGGTTACTTACAGATACACATAGCTTCAATATTTTATATAAAAGTCAGTTAGGAAAATGCAAAAGAATTTCCCAGCTGGAAGCCTTGATTTGGCAGGTGTAGCTCAACAGAACCAATCACTTTTATTTGGCTGTCAGTTCATTTGGTTTTTCTGGCTGCATTGCACCAGAATGAGTGTTCATTTCAAAGGTTGTTCACCTGTTCCATGGTTCAAAGGGACCATTTGTTCCCTTAAAGGGTCACTGTAATGATATATGAAGACATAGCTTAGGAAGATGAGTTAAAAGTGTAAGTAGTTGAAACTAATTGGAAAACCTAGGAATAGAAATCGCAAAATACAAACAAAAAAAAAGGTGTGGGGGGTGTGGGGGAAGGAAACCAAAACATCATTCTTTAATTAAAAAAAAAAAAAAAAAAAGTCAAAATAAAACAAACAAAAAAAACCTCAAAAAACACCTCTACAGCAGACTACACTCTAAGAGTTTTACTACATATGAAAATTAATAATCACAGCTGCTGGAAATACTTCATTTATTTATTTTATTTATGTTCTACATTGGCAGCATATTCTTGTTGTCTGCTTGATTTAACTAATCTGGAGGAAATGGAAAGTAGAAATTTATATAAATTTAATTTTGTAACGGAGTCACTGATTGAACTTCAGTGTCTACCTGACTAAATGAACAGAGAGTGTCTTACTATCCCCTTCGGTTAAGGGGAAGGGGCTTGATGAAACTATTGTAAATGTATTACTTCCCCCACTCCCACTGGTCTGCCCATTTCTGGTGAACAATAAACTAGATAGGAGCTCCACAGTCTATTTTTATCCAGAAAATAGCCATTCTTATAGCAAGGATGAGGGAAACTATTTCCAAAAAATAACAGGTTTACTAGATATGATTATTTTTGATGAAAACACTATTTGGCCAATATTGCAGCTGTATTCAGATAAAAGTGGTTGCTGTTACTTGGTTTTACCATATTAAAATATTTCATTTACATGAGATTTTTATGATTATGCTACTGTGGTTTTCACAGATGTTGGGCCTGCAAAAATGCTGAAGTTTACAATTTCTATGCTACCGTCTACCTGTGTTTATGGAGGCTACAAGATAGAAAGCAGACCGCTTGGGAGCCAAAAAGCTTTTGAATAAACTCCACCATTTATTGTCACATGGTTTTCAAACATGAGTCCTTTCTGAGTCTGATTATCTTCAAATGTGAAAGTGGGGGCAACATGGCGTACAGCGGAGCTCCTGTAACTGCTGAGTTCATGTATATGGAAGGACTGACAACATGGCCTGGCAGCTAACAGGCATTTGGTCCATGCTAAGCAGCCCCCTTCCCTTTAGAAACCTCTGCATTGTTCCCAGGACAAACACCAGCACTGACAGGTGTGTCTCAACCCTTCCCTAGATGCGCTAGGGCTGGGAGCAGAAGTCCAATATCTTGATCTCTGTATTTACCCACTAACTGGCATCCTTGCTATCTCTCATTAGGCTCACCCCTAAAAAATCTAGATTGGAGAAGCCCTGATCTTACCTGCAGGTACAAATGCAGAGTTTTGGATGTGAATGAAAATCTGTCTGTGTGTAGGGGCACAGGTATGGTGGCGTGCTGCCAACCTAGCTTTTCCTGTTATTTACATGCTCCGATGAAAATGGACCCTTTTCACAAACAGGGCACCCACTCCTGGGCCTCGTACCAGACAGAACCTCACACATAAACCAGAACAAACTGCACTAATTTGCTGAACCCCAAACGGAGCCAATTCAAAGCTTTTATTTTTGAAACTACAAACAGAACCACAGTTTTAAAAACACCAAGAAAATAGTATCAACAAGACGACTACAGGAAAGATGTCTGAAATCTTTTTCCGTGTAAAAATGCTATAGTTTTCTTATCCTACTTTCTAACACTGCTAAATTTATTATTAAAACAACAACCCAAATAATCTGACTGACCCTACATTGAGCCACCCTTTATTTACACTTAGATCTCTCAATCAAATGGAGGTATAATCAGTGTTATCAGTTTAGGTATTTCTATGGCATCTATTCCTGTGACATATTAAATCTACGTCTATGTGAGAAGTACATTGATTTTTCCACAGCAAGATTTTTTTTTAGCTCCAAGAACAGCTGAGGGCTGCAAAACTGAGCAGATGGCCACATGGAAGAATCTGCTTGGTTGATAAGATAGTTGAAAAGAAAAATCACCTAACTGCACATCCTGAATAACTGTCAAACTAGGTCATGAACACTGTTTGATTGGACCATACCAAAATATTTAATGTATCGAATTTTCCAGAATTCATGATAACTGCCCCACCAAACCTGAGCCCAAGCTTCAACCTCTCCTACATTCCTTCATTTATAAACCCTGGCTTGTGATGATGGCAAGCAGCCTGAGCAGCGTGTCTGTAGATCAGTTACTATATTGACCCCACAATGGACCTTATAATTATAACGTCTGACCTGAGTATAACCGAGTAAAACAATCATTATGAGATACAAGCAGTAGTCACCTTAAGATATGGTTCAAGCACTTAACCAACCCCTGAACTGAATATATCTACATAATTTTGTAAATCCTAGGAAAAAAATAAGTCAGGTCTTCATCGGAGAAAAAGATTTGTCTTACTAAAGAAACAACGTTTTCTTGACCTAAAATCAGAAATACAGAAGGGACTGTCTCTTCTGTACAGTGATGAGTAGCCTCAGCCTTGAATAGAAAACTTCCAGATTAATGAAGATAGTAAAATATATCACATCCTCCTGCCTCCAGGTATAATATTTTATTCATATAAGAGCCATGTGAGCCTTGATTTATATGGACTTTCGTTAATAGACAATATTCAATCATAAGGTTTCCTCTTGTCATTTCCAGTCTTCATTTGATTCAACACCCAATCAAATTGTGATTGGCGTTCCCCTCTCCTCGGGTCATACACCCCCTCCCAAAAAAAGAATGAAAAACAGGGGAAGGAAAAACAAGCACGTGAGCAAGGTAGCCAGACAAAATGGCTTACTATTAGTATAATTCATGCCTTATTCTCCCCCAGTTGGGTGTCGAATAAAACCCCAGCAGATGCGACCATCATTCAGCTGAACCTACTCAGGTCAAGGGAGAGTCCTGACAGAGATACAGCACTAGGTTTACAGTGAGCTGTTTTAAATCTCAGAGACGTAAGGGGTATTCTCCACACGGTGTCAGATATCCAGAAATTTGTGATTTATTTTATCCATAAATTGTGGTGCTTTCCAATTAGTCCCCAAATTTTAAGAGGCTCTAATTGGCCCCAAAGAGAAATTAGATTACACATTTATCATCATTTGTGTTCTCCAGTGTTTGATTTCATTATGTTCAGAGTACTCATTCATTTGCTTCAGAGCCATGTATAGGACAGTAGTGGGGTTGTCGGAAAGGAATAAAAACCATGGGGAGCCCCTGAATTGTGATTATATTTATCTTTTCTAAAGAATTAAAATGTAACTCAAGTACATGCATGTCCCTACCAAGAAAAGAACTGTTGTGCTAAGTTTCATGTTAGATTATGACAGGATGATAGGACTCCTTGGGATTTAAAGGCCAGTATTTTTATCTTCAAGCTGTTATAAGTCAAGTGCTTGGCAATGACACTGGAGTAGTACTCTCCACCCACCTGAATGCACCTCTGGCCTGATGAAAGCAGAAATGGAGTGAGAGCAGGGACAAAGGTAGAGCCTGCTCACCCCCAGAGCAGAGCTGTGGCTGCCACTCCCAGAGAAAACAGAAGGGTCGACCTTTCCTTATGCAACTTCTAAAATTAATTTAGTGCTTAAAATCAGAGGTGGATCAAAATGTGGATTACCTGAGGTTGCCTTTGCACTAACAAAGGCATCTCTTCAGTGTGGTGAATTGGTGTGATGGCCTGGGGCCCAGAGCGGTGATTTGAGAAAATCACCCATGGCAACAATTAAGCAATGAGTCTTCAGTGACTGCCAGAAATCTCACCGAATATTGGAGGGAGAGAGAATTTATATGTAATCCAATTTAGAACAACAACAACAACATCAACAACTTAATGTTCCAGGTCCTGCCTGGGAGAAATCCAGCCCAGGTCCGAAGAGAGCAAAAGAACAGTGCACCCAGCAGGAGGTCTGCAGTCATAGGCCAGTCAGAGGAGAGTTGGCTCCTCAGCTCTGCATGCTTTGTGGAGACATTTACCTTACAGAGCCTTAGTTTCCTCACCTGTAAAACTAAATACCTACCTCCTATGCTTTGTGAGGATTCAATGCCAGCCCACAAGTGCTCAACAAATACGCAATAGTTACTATTATATAGTTACTATTATCATCCTTCCTATGCTTTGTGAGGATTCAATGCCAGCCCACAAGTGCTCAACAAATACGCAATAGTTACTATTATCATCCCCCCCAGGTTCCTGTGGTAGAAGGGAGTCTATAAACGAGAAGCAAAGTACGTGGAGATCTTTGACCCATACCTTCTTTCAAACAACTGAGTACCCTAATATTATCCTAATATAAGCTCCATGAGGAGCTCTCTGTATCGGAGCTCAGAGGAGAGATGTGCAAGAAAGAGCTAAAAAGTTGTAATTATCAGCTAAAACAGGAGGGTAATTTTCACCTCACTGCATCTTTGCAGACCTGTGAAAACCCGAAGTCTTGTAGAAGGCTTCAGCAAGACAGAAACAGTGAGAGCCACACACAAAAAAACGAACCTTAGCAGCAAGAAGGAGCTCCATTTGAACCCTAGCATCTGTGACCCAAGGGATGCAGATACTTGATTGATGCTAAATGGATGAATGTTTCTTAAATATATGCCTCGTTTTTCAATGGAGAACCTCAGCCCTCACATGAATGCAGGGTGGTCACTAGTCAAGGAGCAAGAGATGGGTGAGGACAAATGATAGGGTGCATATCCTCAATCGGCGTCCACCCAGTCTGTTGCCAGGCATCTAATGAACTACCTTGAGTCCAGGACAAAGCAAGTTTCCTTAATATCTAAGGACCTTTTATTCCATATATTTTATGTGGCAGGCAATGTGCTGGCTGTTTTAAGCAGGTTATATTTCTAATCCCCACAATGATCATGAAATGTAGGTATTAGTGAATCAATTATCTGGAGACGTAAAGTGAGGTTCAGAGAAATTGAGTACCTTGCCCAGCTCAATATATATTAACATATATAACATTTGGTTTGCCCTACATTCCTTCCTTTAAATAGGACTCTGAATGTGGGTAAGCAGGAGAGCTTACCCCACAAGATACCAAGTGACTGGTCTGGGAGTGAGCGTGTGACTCGCATGGAGCCAGAGTCATTTTGGGGGAAATTTTTATGGATGTTGGGAAAATCTCTTCTTGAAATTACTAACACTGAAGGGGATATAGGCCTGGGACTGACAGGAGCTTAGTGTGTCAGGGCAACAACACAGAGGAATACGACCTAGAGAGGTGAGGAGAGAAATAGCTGCCTGGGAATATCACCAAACACAAGTTTCAACAGTGCCAGCATTTCTGGGCCAGTGGTTCTCAGAGTGGGGTCCCTGGAACAGCAACATCAACATCTCTGGGGACCTTGTTGGAAATGCAAATTTTCAGCCACCCCAGACTTGCTGAATTAGAAAGTCTTGGGCTGGGCCCCAGCCACGTCTTTTCACAAGCCCTCCCGAGCAAGTCTGAGGCACACACCATTTGAAAACCACTGCTCTAGATCAGTCCATGGCATTGTTCCTTTCATGAGCCAATAAATTCCTGTTTTTCGCATAGACTTTGATTATAATAAGAGGGAAAAAAACCAAGATGGTTCTGAGTAATTTTCATAAAAAATTAACTTACAAAATGTTTTGTAATTTACAAGCAAATTTAATTATTTTATAACGATGAAATTTTCAGTATATAAGTTCTCTTGAGGGTTTTAGTTTTGTTCTTTGTTTGTTTATATGTGACAAAAAACATCCCGGTGATCTTTGTAAAAAAGGGCAATTTGAAGCTACACAGATGGAAATACTATCTGACACCGTGAGTGCTACACACTGGAATGTACTGCTGGACACATGAAATCTGAGTTGCTTGTCGTACAGGAGAATTCAGCAGAAAGCAGTTAGCAAAAATGTCTGGGCCACAGAGAGATGAGTGGGGCTAGAAGTCTAGATCTGGCCATTGAATAACACCATAATTAAAATAACACAAAACTACACCAAAGAAGAGAAAATGAAAGAAAATGAAATCTTTGAAAAAAAGATTTGAATTGTTGGAAACGAAATGTATCTTTACTTTTGCTAAATGAGTTGAGAAAGACTAGCCCAGAAAAATGCTCTAGGAGATCAGAGGAAAGAGAACAGTGAATGAGGGGACAGTGCTTACTTGTGTAGGCAACTTCATAGAGTGCTCCCAAAGAAGCAGAATGCGGTCAGTGGCTTAAAACACCTCTTAGAGGTCAAAGGCTGTGGGCTTCGAAGGGTCCTTTGAATTTGACAATCAAGAAAGCTGGTGAGCTGTTTCAGCTGAGTGAGCAAGAGAGAGGAGCAAAACTAAGTTGGCAAATGATCTAGTCGATGCTACAAGCAGTTGTCTTGGGAGTACACCACGTGATACGGAGTAAGGAGGGTGTGTAGTTAGTGTAGAGCCTGGAGGAGGGCTTGTTCTAGGAGGTGGGAGAAGGCATTGCTGCATGCTTACAGAACGGGAGGAGTGAGTACAAAGCAATGGAAAAGTGAGGAGATATGGGATAACTTGTGAGCTAACATCCTTGACAAAGTAGGGACACTCATGGGTGCAGGTACAGGTGTGTGTGTGTGTGTGAGAGAGAGAGAGAGAGAGAGAGAGAGAGAGAGAGAGAGAGAGAGAGAGAGAGAGAGAGAGAGAGAGAGAGAGAATCACATGGCTCAGGGCAGAGTTGGGCTGGAATCCTTAACTTCCAACTCCCAGATTCTGCTCTTTCTACCCGTACGTCTACACTATGTCTCTCCAAAGGCATGCATCTATTCATCCAACAAATATGTAATGAGAAACTTACATGCCAAGCAATGTGCACAGAGATGGAACAACTCCCAAGGGGGTAGTTGCAAAATCAGATTATGGCTTTAGCTCCCACCCTGTATATCCCCAAACCCTTCAAGCTATGTCAAATATATAGAGAATATAAGTTAGAACATTGTACTTGCTAGGAGATTCAGCTTCAAAACAGGTGCCCTCCCTGGATCACCACCTCCCTTCCGGTCACCATCCTCCCTGTAGAAATCAGGGAATGCCACTGCCCTGGAATGTTTAGAGATGAGGACACAGAAGACAGAAACTATGACTGCAGAACTTCAAAGTCAAGTGAAGGAGGTAGACAATCAGCCAATAGTGACAACACCAGCTGTGTAGAATATGCTAAAGGACTTAGACCCAGGGTGCTCCAGTGTATATATGGGGATATAAGATTCGTTAAGAGGAGCAAGGATTGTTCCTAGAGGGAGTTAGCATGGCCAAATATGAGCTATCCAGTCGGAGAAGAGAGCCAACAGAATGTACTGGGAGAAGCGGGAAGGCAAAATGAGCAAGTGCAGGAAAAGCCAAGGCATTCGGTATACCCAGAGCAAGAGAGGGACTCCACAGGACCAAGCTAGTGTTGCCAAGCTAGTGATTGGACTTTCTTTTAAAGGCCACCAGAAGCCCTTGGACCTACAGAAAGACAACTGTGCTAGCATTCTGGATGGGAGGGAAACTAGTGCCAGAGGCTTGGGGTGGAGGGGGGGGGGGTGTTATAATAACAATCCAGGTAAGAAACAGGAGGTGAGCGGTGCTCCAAATGGAGGCAATGGCTGAGGAAATAGGACAGAGGAGCAGATTCTAAAGAAAACTCTTAACTGGGCTAGAAGGGGGTGAAAACCATGAAACTGTGTGTAAACTTTGCATAGATGTGTTTCTTCCTCGGAAGAAGTTTAATTCTTAAAGAAGTTTGACCCAAGAAAGTGTCCCTATATTTTGGAGACGCTAGGGTGTTTGGTGGCTAGAACTGGATATTTTATTGGATAATGAGGAGCAGGAGGGATACAGCATCATCTCCAAGCTTCTGACTTCTCCATGGGGTGTCTAAGAAGAGGGCAGTCTGTAGACTCCTTGCTCTTGAGTTATCTGTGAGCCCTTGGGAAGGCAGGAGCCGGGAGGTGCACATGCATTCACTTGCTGCCAAGTCTTTAGGCAGCTGCACGTGCTCGTTAATTGGGTTAATCGTTCAAGCACCAAATGAAGCCGGTCCAGTTCAATCTAGGGAAGACTTGTCAGCTCTGTTTCTTCACACTCCTCACCTGCTGAATCCATGTTTCAGCCAGAGACTGATCCTCCCCGAAGTGAGAATGTGACACCTTCTGCCCAGGTCAGGGTTTGAGACCTCAGCACAGGAAATGAGTTACAGTCTCACCCCAGGCAAGTACAGAAGAGTTTCCTGAGCAGCCATAGACAGCCTGCTTTGCACATTCCAAAGGTAGCCGGCAGCAGGAACAAAGGAAACAGCAAGAGAAAGGAAGCCAGCAGCTCTCCGCCCCCATCAACATGGCTTTTAGGCCATGGGGAGGCCCTTAGTGGTTTCACAAAGTAGAGGGTGCATTGCAAATTAAAAACAACAGCCTGCCAGTCAAAGGCAATCTTAGCACAGCAAAAGGGACACCACTGAGAGGGTGGTGATGGGATAAATGGGCTTTGAGCACCTTAGAAGCTGCTCACACACAAAAGTACCTCTGTGCCTTTAAATAGGAACTCTTGTAAGTGTCCGCGGGTTTCATAACCTGGATTCTGCCCGCAGTGATGTGGTTTGGAAATTAGCCTTGCTTTTCTTCCCACTGCTGTTTTACATATTAATTAAAGTGTTTTCCTCAGATCAGGAATGCCTGCAGGCTGGCTTGGTTCTGCCACGGCAGTTTATTCCCTGCCGCTCAGCCCCAGCCACGGCTATGCAGAGTTCAAGGATTGAACTTCCCCCAAGTCTGCTGTAGACCAGGTCCTCCCTTCACTGACATGGCTGGGGAGAGCACACACTTTAATATGTCTTTAAAAAAATCATTGCTTCCTTTTCCCAAAGACAGATTGTGCAGAGCGAATTCAGGGGAGTTGCGTTGAGGCAGAAATTGTTGAGAAAGAGGCCAAGCATTTTCTCCAACCCTGGTTACCTCACTCATGAGCCTCTTTCCTTCTCTTTTTCCAGCAGTGCTTGGAAAACGTGTGTAAACAACTCACACTTCATGAATAAGTTGACTTGTTTGAATTTGCATAGTTCAGGGGAATCCTGGTGGCTTAAAGTTTGAAGACTACAGAAGATCTGACCACTTGATGTGTGAAATTGTTCAACAGAGTTCATATTCTAACAACCGGTTCCATTATCAGACTTTGTGTCCCGATTTGCAACTTTATCATTTTTTTAAGTATTGAAGATTCATAGTGGTGCTTAAGGATACAATAATGCCAGGATTAATTTTCTAGTTAGCTACATATGGTTACTATATCTGCCACTAGATGATAAAATTAAGTCATAGTTTCTTCCTTAAGTTTTGGATACTTTAACCATATACAACTTTTTCAGTTTTGAATTATAATTTGGACTGCATCTATGGACTTCTTGGTTATGTTAAATAAACATTTTTCTTTGTGATTTTAGACAACTTTTTTTCCAGTAGTATTAAGTGTAAGGTGATTTAAACTATAAAATGCCAAATGCAGGGAAAATTTGTAATCTGTAATGAAGGCAATTAAATTTACATGCCTAAGAGCAGATTATTCCAAAATTTATGTAACGTGTTTTTTGACAGCTGGAAGTAGATCCCAGAATACATAAGCAAATCCTGTTGATTTATTGAAAAATAAAATAAAACAAAGCTACTCTCTGTATTTCCTACTTAACATTTATTTGTAAAACTCCAGACCGATTAATGAAGTTCAGGATTCATTATAATGAGAGTTCAGAGGTGCCATGAAAAGGTGACCTCTATGCCTTATATGTCAGCTATATCATCGGAATTTCCATCCCTGTTGACTTATTTGTTGTAAATATGTCTATGACATAACCCTTCCAGATACTGTGCATGAGCCAGTAAAATGGCAGAAATTTTGAACTAAACTAGCGTAATTCATAAGGAAATCTGGTGGCTCCTATGACTATAAAGTCAAGAGGCAGGACTGCTTCATGACTGAAGGAGCCACAAGTCCATTGTGTCATCAGTCTCTCGTTTTCTCAGTCTTTCTGCCCATTCATCTTGCATTGGTTTGTCTCCAGGCTGGCACCTCTGGGAGCTCTGGGCTGATTGCCTGAGAACTTACCTCCCCTGAGTGAGTTGCTCCTAAAAGACTTCTCAATAGGGCTGGGAAATCCCTTCCATGAGCCCTGCAAGCCTCCGTCACACGTCATCAAAGCAGTCCTGAACCATTCAACAGCTTGGTGGTGGCTGAGTCACTCCTCCTGGAGCTGCAGGTGGGGCCAGCCTCTGTCACGTCATATGCTCTACCTGGAGTCAGCATTCTCTTAGCAATGTTTGTTGAACGGAGCCAGTGGAGATCTCTAGCAGAGGAACAGACAGACTGTGCAAAGTTGCAAGTCCCGATCACAAGAGTAATCCAAGGAGAGAGAAATGATTGATTACCGGTCAGGAATGTCATCTGAAGTTTCTGCACTGAGAAGGAAATAAGGCTCAACTCCAAGATTCTGTAATGTCATACCCATTGGAAAGAAATGACTTGAACCCAAATCCTTGCCTCAGGGACTGTTTAGTGGGTTGAAGTCACTTATTTGGGAGGCAACTCCGTTCAGCCTAGTTGGGCAGTAGGAGGTGGACAAGGAAGGAACATGCAGTGGAGGGTGTGCTTGAGCATGAGTCAGCACCACGGCAGTTGGGACTCAACGTGGCTGAGGCCCCAATAAACATGGAGGACACAGCACAGGGGGCAGAAGGGCATCGTGCACAGGGAGCTGCCTTTCATGGTGAGCAGAGTGGGGGGACATGAGTGGGCCACAAGCCCTGCTATGGTGACTTGGAGCTATAACTGAAGGGTGACCTGGGGAAGCACAGCAGGCAGTGGGGACAGGAGTTTAAGGAGAAACTTTCAGAAAAGAAGCTGGGAACCAAACCAGAAAGGTTTTCAGGACACATTTAGACTTTTACTCCCAGTGAAGTTGGGATACATCTGACCTATTTTCTTAAAAGGATCACAGTGCTTCTTCATAAAGAATAAACTGGAAAAGGGCCAGGGCGAAAAACAAGGAGATCGGTTAGGAAGGAAGCCAAAATCCTAGCAAGAGGAGGCAGCTGGGTCAAGTGGTAGCAGTAGAAGCTGAGAAGCCTTCACCAGTGGACACATTTGAAGGGACAGTCCACAGGATTTGCTGCCACACTGGACAGCAGGAAGACTGTCATCTGCCTTGGCCTAAGTAACTGGAAGAACGCAGCTGGTATAAACTGGGTTGGGCGGCAACAGGAACAATAAGGTGGAGGGGAGCAGCCTCAGTTACGGACGTGTTAAACTTCCAATGCTTATGAGCCATCCACGTGAATAATTTGAGGAGGCCTGGGCTCTATGGATCTGGGGATGCAAAGTGGAGAGCCCTGGCCGTATGGATGATGTCTGCATATTTACAGCCATGGGATTGGATGGCATGATCATGAAAAGAATGGTCAATTGTGTCAGAGGCCACCATTAGGTCAAATCTACATGACTGAACCACCTGGAAAGAGAGAGGAGAGAAAGAAAATGGAGGGGAAAAGAAGAGAAGGAAGTGTGAATTAAAACAAGCCCCCTCTTGTGTGCTTGCTTGTGTGTTTGCCTTTCTGACACCAGGTCAGGGTTTTGAGCCTTAAATATAGTGAAGAATATGAAATCCAACTTATTAAAGTGAGGAAAGTTTCGCATTTGCCACTGATGGGGTAAGAAATGTGGGTTTGGGAATGATGTTCTTTTTCTGTTAAGATACCTTAGCCTAGTGGAGGGAAAGCTGTATTCTGTTGCTGTTAACTAAAACTGTTACTTGATTCCTTGTAATGTCTCCTTGTAATGTCACATTAAAAAAATTAACGTGCATATTATGGGGCTTAACGTAATTTTCAAGGAATGAGGGAATTCAGGTAGAGGATTTCTCAAAATGCCAGTATCAATTGGTTAGATGTTTCTTTTTGTAAAGAAACATCTAGGATTCCTTTTATGAATAGGTTTATTAAACCTAAGAGGTCAAAAAAAAAGAATACACACTTATGATATATTTGCCTGAGTTACACATAATCATATCTTTCAAGAACATACCTGACAAAATATGAGGCGTGATCAAACAATAGGGTGAATGTTTAAATAATATATATATATATATATATATATATATATATATATATTACAGTAAAAAAAGCATTGTCATTAATCCCCCTCACAATACTCCCCCTCACTTTGAACACATTTATGCCATCGTTCTTGTCACTTTCTGAAGCAGTTCTGGAAGTCCTCTTTCGTGAGCATCTTTTAGTTGTGCTGTCATGGCTGCCTCAATGTCCTGAATCAGTTTGACTTTGGGGAAGAGCCAGAAGTCACACGGTGCCAGATCCGATGAATAAGGTGGATGAGGACACACTGTAATGTTTTTCTTTGATAGAAATCGCCATATATCAGAAGCGATATGTGACGTGGAGCGTTGTCATGATGGAGGATGATTTATGGCACACTTTAAAACACACCTTCTCTCAACCGTAGCTCACACCCAACTAACTGCACTGAACAAGTTGAAACTTGTCACACACTGTTACTAAGGTTCAATGTGCTGCTTCCGGTATTAAACATCCCTGCCTTTCTGTTGGATGGCACTCTGCAGCAGCATTCACCATATTTCTTGATCACAGTGGAAAGGTTCCATGTCACACATTGCTTCTGATATGGCAATTTCTGTCAAATAAAAACATTATGGTGTGTCCTCATACACATTCACCAGATCTGGCACCGTGAGACATCTGGCTCTTCCCCAAAGTCAAAATGACCATTAAGGGTAAATGTTTTGAATCGATTCAGGACATCGAGGCAGCTATGACAGCACAACTAAAGACATCACAAAAGAGGACTTCCAGAACTGCTTCAGAAAGTGGCAAGAACAATGGGCTAAATGTGCTCAAAGTGAGGGGGAATTAATGGTAATATGTCTTTTACTGTAATAATTTTTTTTAAATTGAAACATTCACCGTAGTTTTTTATTACAATTAATATACAGAAGAGTATAGCTGAGATATCCAAACCTGCCACAAAAAGTCACTTATCAAAATACAAAGTTAGTTTCCTACAGAACTGCCTTTTCATACCAACCCACAATTCCACAAACAACTGATTTGGAAAACCCAAACATTCACATCCTTTAAGAGACCCAACTCTATTAGTACAAAAATTTAAGTCAGTGAGACACCAACACCCCTTAGATCTCAAGCTGTTTGTTCCTCAGTAACCACATGGCACACCTCTCAGTTCACTCTTTTGGAGCATTTTCACATTTCTAAAAAGATTAGCCCTGAGTTATAATACCATAGTTATATATCACCATACTCTTATAATCATAACTTATTATTTTGAGTCAATTTTCTAAATGTTTACATCCATGAGAGTCAAGTTTCCTGGCAGAAGGGACAATTATTCATTCCTACACTCAAGAAACATACACTTTAGAAGAGGGATCAAACAGCAACCCCAATTCAGGGGCAAATATGGCCCAAAACATGTGCTATGGGTCAGTCATGTGTTTGAGGGGATCATGGAAATCTTCATGGAGGAGGTAACACTGGAGAAAGACCTCCAATGATGGGCAAGCTTTTACCAGGCAGAGTTAGGGGACAAGTGAAAGTAGGATGTATGACCATAAAGAGATGTGGTCACCTGATCCCTTCCTGTCACTGAGCTGCTGTAGCACAGGGGATGTGCAGATGAGCTACAGGAGATAAGGCTGGAGTTGAAGCTTGAGCTGTGAGGTCCTGGAACACTAATGTAGACTTTGGACTTCATTTGGTAACAACAGGGAACTGTTAAGGTTTTGTGCATAGAGCGGTGACATAATCTTAGTCTAGCATCAGAATGATTAATCTGGCTATATGCAGATGTGGACTGAAGGTGAGATAAAGTGGGACAGGAAGTCTAGGTGTAATAAGTAACGTATCAGTGGGAATGACAAGGAAGGGATGGATTCCAGTGACATGTCAAAGATAGAAATTGATTGGATGTGCGAAGGAGGCTGTCAGAAATAAGCCACCCACTCTAAGCCTTAGCCTCACTGACTCAGAGAAAGTGGTCAGGAGGTAGAATTGGTTTTCAGAGAAGACAATGATCCAATTTTGGACATGTTGAGTTTAAGATACCATTAGGAAAGCCAAATTAAGGTATCCTGCAGGCAATTGTATGCATATGTGTACACGCAAGTTTGTGGCTTCTGGGATTTGAGATGCAGCTGCAGAGAAATGAGAGTGGAAGCCAAATAGCAAGGTCACAAAGGAAGGAAATGAAAGGTCGAGAAGGTCATTGACAGAAACTTGGGGTTGATGAGGTTTATAGAACAGAAGAAGCAAGAATGGGTGAAGGGGGAGGATAGCTCAGCAATCAGAGACCAAGGAAGGAGGGCATGGTGACTGTGTTTACAGGTTTGGATAAAGACAGACTGGGTTGTGAGCCCCCACTGCTCTCCTGTGGCCAAGAAACCTAGAGAAATTTGTCTCAACTCTGTCTGTCAGCATTCCATCATGTTTTCAATGAGAGTTGTTGTGAAGGTGAAATAAGATCTGAGGTGTTTTGTGGGAGCTCTAGCCCACAACTAGCACTCAAGAAATGGCGCTGTGACTTCACTAAGTAGAGATGAGTCAACAGAGGGAGCTTCTCAAGAGGAGCAATGAGTTATTGTTTGGGTAACTAGAAAGTTGTCAACACAACCATTTCGCTGGCTGGAGTGGCTGCAGCCAGATTGCAAAGCAGTAGGAAGGGAGTGAGTGACGAGGGAGGAAATAGACCGGCATTTCTGTCTTCCCTTCTTGATCGGACAAAAAGTCTTTCTACCTTCCTTCCAAATTGTAGCTGACAATTCATCTCTTGAAAGTTTTCCTTCAGTCTTCAAAACAGAATTAGTGGCTCCAGCCTCTGGTGTCTCCATGGGTCTTTGTTCTTTATATTAGGTCCCAGTGATACAATCCAGTCATTCATTTTCTTACATGTTTGTTTTCCACCAGCCCGCCCACACTGATTAGCCTGAGTGTGACTCAAAGAGGAATGATGTCTTTGTCATATAACAGGCTCAAATTAAGTGCCTGTTAAACAGCTGACTGGCTGTGGATGAGGCAGAAGGAAGGAAGAAAGAGTATGTGAAGAGGAGGGAGAATTTAAAGAAGAGGGAGAAGGGAGCTCTGCTTGGTGAACACACTCGTATGGAAATAAGGATCACTTGTGCAAAACCATGGCCACCGTGAGGTGGTTAGGACAGAAAAGGTGGAGGGAGAAATCCCATGCCGTGTTCTTGTCATATGACAGCTTCAAATTAAGCTCTGCGGTGTCAATAAAAGAGACTAAGAAACAGAAATAATAAAACATCAAAGAGACCCCAACTGAGATGAGAAATTATAGATTTGACTTTGAGTGTCACCTGCAACCCAAGGTCAGGAATGCCCCCTAACAACAGGATGACCTGGGGTCAGGAATCTGAAATCTGTCAGGCCTTTCTTGACTGATCTCTTGACTACCTATGCTTAAACACCTGCTTCAGGGTAAATATGAATAGAAAGGCATGTGAAACCATGGAGAGAGGAGGGTCTGGGACAATAGAGAGAAGTGAGGGACTAGCAGTAACTGTTGACTGGCCTACAAGTCCAAGAGGAATACCTATTGTCGCATGATGCCGTAAGCTAACCCACAGAACTTCCATGGGAGACATCAATAAACCTTTACCTTTGCTCTGGAGGTTTCGCTTTGAGTTTGTAAGTCAGTTGTGTGACTTCTAATCTAGACCGGGCTCTCTGATGTGTTTGGGACGACCAGACTGACTGGTGTCTGCTCCGTGTGGCCTCTCTTCAGCCAGCAGACTAGCCACGTCTTGTTCCATGGTGAGGGCAGGGTTTCAGGGAGCAAGCAAAAGCTGCCAGGCTTCCTGAGAACTAGGTTTGGGACTGGTACCTGTCACTTCCTCCACATCCTATGGGCCACAGCAAGTCACAGCCCAGCCAGACTCAGGAAAAATAAACCATTTCTTGATGAGAAGAGGATCCAAGTCACATCACAAAGGGCCAGAGAGGGGAGTATGTGGGACACTTTTTTTTTTTTTTTTTTTAATTTTGTTTTACTATGTGAAGTTTGAGGAAGAGAAAGGAAACAAAGAAGATTGGTGGAGTGGCCAGGTAGAGGACTTTGAAGTTTGAAATCTTGGAGGTGGATCACTTTCAACTCCTGGTGAGGCCTGATGAGTGGATCTGGAAGTTGCTAATTGATACTGCAATCTGTCTTGCAGCATGTCATTTAGTGAATTGGGTAAGAAATCTTCAGCATTTCTTACATGATACATTTTAATGCTTATGACCCATCATAAAATTAATAAACTTCATGAAAGGCTTGGGTCTGATACAAGGTAAGTGATATAAGTGGTATAAATATTTGCTGAATGAATCTAATTTAGTCAACTATGAGGTAATTCTCAAAAAAGTAAGATAATTTGCTCAATGTCACACAGGAGAAGAATCTTTTTTCTGAATGCTAGTTTTTCCCATCTCCTTTTTACTCTTTCTTAATAAGTTTTTTATAAGTGATAGAAAAGAGAAAGTGATTGAAGTCACAGTAACATTAAGTCATATAATAATTTTTATTTAACCCATCGTCTCCAAAGAAGTATTATGGTTAACATGATCTATTATGTGGTATGAAACAGATTATCCCATCATAAAAGGAACCAGATTCTACACCTATACTTAACATGATGCCTTGGGTAATCAAACCCAAGAATGTTGTTCAATCATTTTATCATACCCTATTTATTTCAACCTCAGAACTTCCTATGACAGCTAATTCCATATTTATTCAAGAAAGGCTTCTGTAAAAGAGGATCTTGTGTTTATACTCTTAATCTGTTTGTCAGTGTTTCCTTTTGTCAAGAAGCAAATGGGGATTCTGTTCCCAAACTGCAGGGCCCTTGGCTAACAACAGCCCCAGACCACAGAGGAATCATGCTGCAGAAGATAGTCAAGAAAAGAGGAAATAGCTCAAAGACAAGGTTCCAGGATGAGCATTTACTACGGGAAGTAACTGGTAGGCAAGTGATTTGACTAGAAACATCAGTAGCAGCAGCAGAAGTGATCAGCAAGTGATAGCTGAGGGTGCTAGAATTGGATTTGTTGGCATAAAATTGTAAAAACCAAAAAAAACAAAAAAAACATGGCTCCTATTTATTCTATAATGGATCCTATTCTTAATCATTGATTATGTAAATTCATATATTGGTTATGTTTAAAACTTCCATGTCTGTGTGAATATTCAGATACGTATCTATGTATGAACTTTTAATTCAAATTAATGGGTAAATTTTAATTATCTAATAATAATTAGATCATTCTTTGACCTTTCTTATTTTCAATTACTCCCTAATCTCTAAAACATTTAAAGGTAAATTAATGTATTGATTATATAGATCTGTACTAGCATGGATGGCTAGAACAAATGGCTAGCCATTTGTCAACCATGGAAAGGTGTGTGGATTCTGCTTCAGATCTACTGGAAAGCCACAGGGGAGTGATCTGATCTGATTTATGTGCATACATCTCACTCGGTTGTGTGGATTAGGGGCAGGACATACATTTAAGATGAAGACATCATGATGTGCTGAAGAGTTAAATGTGGGGTATGAGATGGAAAGAAGACACCAAGATGATTCTCAGCTTCTTGGTCTGCAAGTTTGGTGGTTTACTCTTTACTGAAGTGGGGAAGACTGGTGGGTGGGGTGGGCTGTGTTAAATAAAGAGGTCTTTTTTGATCATGATGATTTTGAGGTATGTGTTAGACACGCAGGTGGAGATGTTCAGTAGATTTGAGTCATTGGCATATAGATGATATTTGGGGCCATATGTTTTTGTGAGATCGACATCCAGATTTCATGTTTTCGAGGGAGGTGATAATGAGGAGGATGGAGAGAATATTTGGCAAGAATAGTTGAATGGGGGATTCAGGAGGAAAAGCAGGTCTAGGCAAAAATGTGATTTGCTTTTTTGATGTGTTGAGCATGAGGTGCCTGTGGTACACTCTTACAAGTTCTCCAACTGGGAGTTGAGAGTCAAGAAAGTCAGAGTTGAGGACTGGATATACGATAGGAAATAGAGTTGGATATAGGACAGGTTATAGATTTGAGACTTGAAGTAATGAGGGTGCATGAGAGCATCCAGGGAAGGATGTCGAGTGAGGTGAGCAGTGGGACAGATGAGAACACTGATTGATAGGAGCGGGAGAAGAAAACACACTAATGAAAGAAGCTGTGTCATACAAACGCTAATCAAGAGGAAATTGCTTTTGTACAACTGGGTTATCATCAGCATCCTTTCTTACCAAGCATGAAAATTCTGGCCACCAAGCAGTACAGAAGTCACAAAAGACGGCTTGATTTAGTAATCATACCTAAGGTACTTTCAAGTAAATACGCGGAAAGGGAGAAGGAAAGTCATACTCTGACCACAATGGAGTAGGACCCCAGGGATCAACAGGGAAAGGAAAGAAGTTCTTATCATGACTTTGCGTGACTTCTCATCATTTCACCCCAAATATCAGAAAACAACTCTTGTGTGGACCTCTGTGGGTGACATATGGAGAGGCTTAGGGATAAGACAGTTATCCATTGCAGAGGTCCTTTCCCATTTCGGGATGCTTTTGCAGAAATCCTTTCCACTTCACGGTGTCATTAGTGGGACAATTGAATGATTTATGCCAGGAGGGCCCAGGCCATCCTGCCTTAGAGGCTCCCCAATAAGGCCAAGGCCCTCAGCATTTAAGTCTCAGAGGAGAGACACTCAGATTACCAGTTAACACTTATCCTAATACCATGTCATGAGTTGACCTATCAATTCTGCTCTAGTTCATTAGCCCTATTATTGTGCCAATTGCGGAAGGCAGATTTTGAGGAAGAGTGGAACAAGGTGGCGGACGCGAACTTTTAGGAATTAGCTCCTTTTCCCAATGTGCATTTCCCATTCACGCCATGCTTTGTGTTACACAACACCTTTGCTACCCACAATGTGGTCCCCAGACCTGCAACATCAGCATCAGCTGGGAACCTTAGAAACGCAGAATTTCAGGATCCATCCTAGACCTACAGAATCAGAAATGCATTTGATGTCTATGGGCACATAAACATTTGAGAAGTACTAGTGTATATTATGAAATGACACTCCACTTATGCATTTTCAAAGAAAAACTTTCAAAGAAATCACACAAATCCTTCACCTTTCAGTAAAGGGCTCATTTGAGCTATTTCAGGTGTACACCAAAGAAGCACAGTGAAACAATGCAGATTGCTGATGTTCACCTTAGTGTCTGATATGGCCTTCATACCTACTTGTTACAGCACTCTCTCACTCTCTAAAGAGAGCCCTTATGTATGTTCACTATTTTGCGGACCCTGCAGAAGTCTAAGAAATCACCCCTCTAACAGCTGCTAAGGAGAGTGAAGCTAAGTTATGTTGGCCATTTGCCCTATGCTGTGCGGGACTTGGACCCAGGCTCTGTGTTTATACCCCGGGCCCTTTGATACTGTAGTTACCTGCAACCTTCCTGTGCCAAACACTGAGAGGAACAAACTCTATCACTTTTTTCCATCTACTAGTTTGACTTTTACTTATCAATTCAGCTACTTTCAAATACTAGTCACAAGTGGGTACTTTACAAACGTCTTAGTCCGTTTGGGCTTCTATAACAAAATTACCGTAAACCAAATGGCTTCAACATAGCAGAAATCTGTTGCTCACAGTTCTGAAGGCTGGAAGTCCAAGATCATGGTGCCAGACTGGTGAGAGTCCTCCACTGGGATACAGACTGCCAACTTGTCATTGTACACTCAGATGGTGGAAGGGGCGAGGGAGTTTCTCAGGACTCTTTTAAAAGGGTAGTAATCCCATTTATGACCTAATCACCACTCAATACCATCACCTCAGGGGTTCAAATAATGAATCTGGGGGAGACACAAACATTCAATCTATTGCAACAAAGATTAGAAATTATAGACAACAAAAAAACTATTTCAATACATTTTCTAAACTTACATACATGTACATCTTGGTGCAGTTCAAGAATTGAAAGTCTCACCTTTCTACCTGAACTTAAATGCAAAGGAAACATTATTAAAAGTGTTATTTTAATGCCTGCCTCGTCCTATGAACACATCAAAATTACAACCAAATTATAGAACAATCAACCTGGACCATCTGAAGACTAGCAGAACGAAGTTTTATAACTAAAGATATAAAGAAGAAGCACACTGAGACTGGTAGGAAAGGCAGAGATGCAAAATAGGCTGTCCCCAAACCTCCATGTGGCAGAGAAAATTTGGGAGGGCCACAGAGCTTCCCAACGGAGGAGCAAGAAATCCCAGCCACACCAGGCTCCCCAGCCAGGAGTACTGGTGCCAGGAAGAGGAGCCTACAAAACATCTGGCTGTGAAAAACAGTGGGGATTCTGACCATCCAGGTGGGATGAAAAGCTGTGGAAAACCCAACCGTCCTCTTAAAGGGCCCATGCACAGATTCACTAGCTTGTAGGTACGCCCCTTCGGCTTCAGTGGAGGGACAGTGACTCAGACTTTGAAGCATCGGAGATATATGGGGGCTGACTGAGGAGTGTGGCCTCCGGGGGAGGCCAGGAGGACAGTCAGCATTTTTCCTGTGAGGGAGCCTCCTCCCCAGCAGTTGGCAGGGAGGTGCCATCTTTCCTGCGTTGAGCCTGCTGCCTACACTTACAGAAAGTCTGAATCTGATTGGTTTACTGAGATTTGCAACTCTGCCCAGCTGACTCACTGGGACCCCACCCCACACAATTCCATACCACAGGAGGCTTCGTCTGCTGTTGAACTTTACTGGAAGTGGCAACAGGCAGCAGGCGGCAGCAGGCCTTGGTATGTCCTGGCTTTTTGTGGAGCTACCCCAGGCACAGTACTGCATGCAGCCATCCTCCGTTTGCATGTGGCCTCTCCCACATGCCTCCCGGTCCAGCACAGGCAGTGACCAACTGTGGATCACTCTGTAGCTCCCACCAGGTAGGCAGTCACAGGCAGTGGTTGACCTGGGCCTGCACTAGAGCCTCTCCCAAGAGGCCCCAGAACCAACATACTTAGAGGTTGGCTTCAGACCACAGCAGAGCACCACCCAATTATCCCCACAAGTGGCACACCCAGAGGGTGGTCTCAATGGGCACCAGAGCCCAATGGGGCAAATCCTGCTCCATGTAGTAAGCCCCCCAGCACAGCAGCCTGTAAGCTGTGGACATGGCCAAAACCCACAGCCAATCAGCCTGAGGGTAATTCCCACCCACTGACATGTCAATAACAATCAAGGCTCAAATATAACAGGAGAGAACACACGAGGCACACAAGAGACACTCCTGGAGGATCCGAAGCAGGTGACCAGGGAGACTGTGCCAGGACCCCACAGGTCACCTACTATGTAAGGCCACCTGGCCAAGACTGGGAGACATAATACCTAATACATAGAAACAAACAGAGAGGTAGCCAAAATGAGGAAACAAAGAAATATGCCCCAAGTGAAAAAATAGGAAAAAATTACAGAACAAGAACTAAACTAAATGGAGGCAAGCAACCTACCAGAGACAGAGTTCAAAACACTGGTTATAAGGGTGCTCAGTGATCTCAAGGAGAACTTCAACAAAGAGACAGCAAGTATAAAATAGACATAAAAAAAAAAACATAAAAAAGAGCCAGAAATGAAGAATACAATAACCGAAATGAAGAATGCACTAGAAGAAATCACCAGCAGACTAGGATTGAATCAGCAATTTGGAAGACAAGGTAGTAGAAAACACCCAATCAGAATAGCAAAAGAAAAAAAGAGTTTTTAAAAAATGAAGATTGTTTAAGAGGTCTCTGGTATAATATCAAGTATAACAACATTCACATCATAGATGTATCAGAAGTAGAGGAAAGAAAGCAAGGGATTGAGAACCTATTTGAAGAAATTATGATTGAAAACTTTCCTAACCTGGTGAAGGAAATAGACATACATGTCCAGGAAGTGCAGAGAGTCCCAAAAAAGATGAACCCAAGTAGGCCCACACCAAGACACACAATAATTAAGATGGCAAAGGTTAAAGACATAGAGAGTATCCTAAAAGCAGCAAGAGAAAGGTAGTTAGTTCCTACAAGGGAGCTCCCTTAAGACTGTCAGCTGATTTCTCAACAGAAACTTTGCAGGACAGAAGGGATTGGTACGGAATATTCAAAGTGATGGAAAGCAAGGACCTACAACCAAGACTACTCTGTCTAGCAGGGTTAACATTTAAAATGGAAGTACAGATGAAAATCTTCCCAGGCACGAAAAGCTAAAGGAGTATATTACCACCGAACCAGTATTACAGGGACTATTAGATGTAAATAAATATATATGATATATATACACATATATATATGATATATATGTATGTATTTACTTCTTAAAGAATTATATGTGTATAAAATGAATAAAATGACAATAGTTACATATCTATTAACAATTACTTTCAATGTAAATGGAGTAAATGGTTCGATCAAAAATGTAGAGTACCTGAATGGATAAGAAAACAAAACCCTTACATATGCTGCCTACAAGATATTCACTTCAGATTGAAAGAAACACATAGACTGACAGTAATGGGATAGAAAAAGATATTTCATGAAAATGGAAACGGAAAAAAAAAAAAAAGAAAAGCTAGGGTAGCAATACTTTTACACCAGACAAAATAGACTTTAAAACAAAGCTTATATCAGGAGAAAAGGAAGGACCCAGTAATCACAATTCTGGGTATTTATCTGAAGAAACCCAACATACTACTTCAAGGGGTTGTCTGTATCCATATGTCATTGCAGCATTATTTACAACGGCCCAGATGTAGGGGCAGTGTGGGTTTCTGTTGATGGATGAAGGAATAAAGAGGAGTTGGTGCATATATACAATGGAATACTGCTTAGCTACGGAAGGGAATGGGTTCTTTCCATCTGTGGAGGCGCTATGGACCTGGAGAGTATTGTGCTGAGTGGAGTATGTCAGACAGAGAAAGACAGACGCAATGTGATTTCCATGATATGTGGACTCTAAAGAACAAAACAAGCAAACAAACAAACAAAAACCACACTCATAGATACAAAAAATATTTTGTTGGTTGCCAGATGGGGTAGGGGTTGAGGGGGTGGGTGAAAAACGGATGGGATTAAGAACAAATTGTTACAAAATAGTCATGGGGATGTAAATAAAGCATAGAGAATATAGCCAATAATATGGTAACAACTGTGCATAGTGCCAGGTGGGTACTAGACTAGACAGGGAGATCATTTCTCAAATCATATAAATGTCTAACCACTGTGCTCTACACCTGAAATTTATATAAAATAATATTGAATGCCAATTGTAATTGAAAAATTAAAAAGGGGGGAGAGGTAAAGGGGAATAAGAGGTTCAAATTTCCAGGTATGGCTCAAGTGAGTCATAGGTACGTAACATGCAGCATGGGGAATATAATCAACAATATTGTGATAGCATGGTAGGGTATCAGATGGCAGCTGGATTTATGGTGGTCATTTCTTTAGGTATATTAATTTTGAGAATCTATGGTTACACCTGAAACTGATATAATATTGTACGTTAGTTATATTTTTTAATAAAAATCTTTAAAAAAAACACCCCAAAACCTCTGGGATTACAGAAAGAATGAGGCTGTTTGAAACCCCTTTCTCATATACTTACTCTTAAGCAATCAAAAAATACCCACCAGCCTTTTCAATATGCCAACCATCTGGCCTGTGTATCCTGCCTGAGTCTCCAGGTAAATAGCTACAGGTTGCTGTACGTACTAGGCACCCTGCACAGGCTGTCTTGCTCTGCTGATCACTGCCCTTAGGTATAGATATTTACTCCCAGGGTTGAGCATATTTGCAGCCACACCTGGATGCCTCCAGGAAATTAGGAGAAAACTTTTAGTGGAATGGAAACAACATACCTTTGAATAACTGGAATGTGGGAATGTCTGTGCAGGGGAAAGTTAAGCAAAGCTGCTACATTCTGAGGAGAGTAAAACACACAAAAGTGTAGCAGCTTTGCTTCCTATTAGAAACATGTGCAATTTAAAGAAGTAGTAGATATGCTACAAGCCTCTCATGATTGCTTCCTGCTTTATTCAATTAGGCTTCTAGATGCTAGCAGGAAGCTTTTTTACCAGAGGAGCTCTAGGAGTTAGGAGAACACTGGAAGAAAAACTCAGGGGGCTGCCATCTTGCAAACATGTTGTGAAACCAAGGTGGGATGATGGCATGACTAAACTAGATGCAGAGGTAAAGTAGACCTCCCTTATCCATGGTTTTGCTTTCCATAGTTTCAGTTCCCAGTGGTCAACCACAGGAAAATTAAATGGAAAATCCCAAAAATAATTAATTCATAAGTTTTAAATTGTGCACTTTTCTGAGGAGTGTGATGACATCTTGTGCCCTCCCACTCCATCCTGCCCAGGACGTGAATTGTTCCTTTGTCCAATGTCTCCACACTGTATACGCTACCTGTTTGTTCATCACTTCACCCTCTCGGTTAGCACATCAATTGTCATAGTACTGCAGTGCTTATTTACTTAGTAATGGCCACAAAGTGCAAGAAGAGTATGCTGGCAAGGCTGATGTGCCACAAAGAATCGTAAAGAACTTCCCTTGAGTGGATAGGTGACTATAGTACAAGATATTTTAAGAGAGAAAAAGACCACATTCACCTAACTTTTTATTACAGTATATTGTTATAACTGTTCTATTTTATTATTGTTGTCGTTAATCTCTTACTGTGTCTAATTTATAAATTAAACTTTATCATAGGTGCGTATGGATAGGAAAAACATGATATACGTAGGTTTAGCGCTCTCTGAAGCTTGAGGCATCCCCTCTTGGTCTTGGACTGTATTCCCTGAGGGTAAAGGGGACCTACTGTATTATTTTAGTTTTATATCACCATGGTCCAAGTTAGACACACTCCCCTTCATAGGCAGTCTTCAAAAATCAACTAACTTTTAATAACTGTAGGGGAAGGTGATAAGAAAGGGAACACATAGAGTTCTCTGAAGCACCGAGTGCTGTCCCTAGTATGCATGGTCCTTTGTGTGTTTGTGGGGGCAGCAGTGCGGCCTTGGAGGGCTGGCTCTGGCCACTAGCCTGACATTATCACTTCAGGCCAAGAAGACGAAAGCAGGAAGTGATGACCGTGAGCCAAGTGCTTAATGTTTTCAAAAAATGGACTGGACGGGAGGAAGGAGTGAGAGTTTGCTTTGAGAGCAGTAAACAAAATCTTGGCTGCCTGCCAGGAAGGAGAGGCTGACATGTCTAACAGATCCTCGAAAGCTCAGGCCAGTGATGGGTACTCTTTAGGGCTGTGAATGGGGCAGCTGGGCAAGGGCTGCTGGGCCTGGGGCAGTCGGCACTCCTTCTCTTCTTGTGCCTCCATGAGGTGGGGCCATGGTTGTTTGTATGGGTTTGGTGTTTGGGGAAAAGCCCAACCCAGGCTCAGTGGGATGGACAGCAGAGCATCATTCTGAACTCTTGCTAGCTGGTGCTTCTAGTTGGCCAGAGAGCTTGTTCACGTGAAGGCTCTGCTACTACTCAGGTAACGGTTATGGAGTTCTTTATGGAGGGCTTGGCTTTGTCTTAGCCAGAGGCTTCCCTTTCTCTGTTGCAGAGTCTGAGAGGTTCGAGAACACATCTACAAGGATAAAGGAGCTTCACAAAGACAGATCCTGTTTTTCATCGTCTATCGTTATCACAAAATCTGGGCCTCTGTTACTTTTTAGGGGAAACCTGTTCACTCACACCCAGCATGACACAGTTATAAACCAAATCTCTAATCTTACAAAGCCAATGTGGGCATGTTTGTCTCTGGGCATCTTCTGGCCTCCCTGGATGGTGCAGTGAGATGTCATGTAAAACCCAGCAGGAGAGATGGCACCTTTTTAAAAACCTTCTCTCTGGTTATTTCAACAGAACATGCCAATGTCTGCTCCTTAGCATGTCAGTAAATACTCATCACTGTGTGAGATCAGGGACCGTGACTTTTGTGTGTTTTGCTTTCTTTTGGACAGAATAGACATTTTTAGCAGTCGTCACGGGTGATGACAGACACCACGATAAGAGATAACAATAATTGTATCAGTGGATAAACAAAATACAGAGCCTGGTAATTTTTGATTACACTGACTCACAAAATTATCTTAAATGTGGGGGCGGTGGATTTATTGGCATCAAAATCTTGTTAGCATGGGGCCCAACTCATTCCAACCATGGCTCTCATAGAGAGGCGTCTATGTGATTAGCCAGCAATGAGATAGCACACGTGTTATCGTGCAGCAGAGACCAGCTTCATCAAGGCAGGGCACCTGGGCCGAAGACAACAGCTTATCAGCTCATGCCCACGTGCAATGACCATACTTGCTGGCCCTGAGAACCTCGGCTCCTACACACTGTCTATCCTTCAGCTGTTGGTATGAAGAGGATCACTGTCCTGTCACCTGTGGTTTCTGCGGCAGCTCTGGGTCACTAAGGAAATCAGGTACTTTGTTCCCCAGCAGAAACTTGGTTTTGAGTGCTTCACTGTTGCCTGATATTTCACTTACAGCCCTTCTGGTGTGTGTGGACTTCACGCATTCCCTCTATTAGAAGATACACTGTCTACACTAATACCCAAGCTACTGATGTCCTAACCTTTCTCATAGAATATATTTGCCCCCAAAATGAATAATCCTTCAAAGCCAAGGGAAGTTTCTCTTTGATTGCTTAATGCTGTCCTTCCTCCTATTTCACCCATTCTTTGTATTAGACAGTAAAGCAAAGCTGTTAATGGTCACATTTAAATGGCAAGACTCTGATAGATTATTTGCATAATTGGTTCTTATTTAAACATGAGAGCTAAATAGTGAACTGTAAAGAGTAGAGCAGGAACTAAGTCTTTGGTCTCTCTCTTGTTTTTCCAGTTGGTCCTGCCCCAGGGCATTTCCACATGCTGGTCCATAGACCTTTGCTCTTCCTCTGAATATCCACATGAATGGCCCCCTTGGGTCTCTGCTTAAGTATCACTTTCTCAGAGAGTCTTTCTCCACCACCCTAACAAAAAATAGTGCTCCTGCCATTCACCTTGACTCTAGCCCTCCCTACATTTATTTCCTGTCTTGTGGTGTCTTCATCTCATGTTTTGTGTTTGTTTATTTGTTTCTCACTAGAAGTGAGTGCAGTGACTCAAGTTTCTTCACTACACTATCTCTAGTGCCTAGAAGAGAACCTGATATGGAGGAGATATACAGTAAACATTTGTGGAAGAAATGAATAATGGAGAAGAAATGTTCTCAGTGAAGTGTTTCAAATATGCAGGCAGATATTGTGATTTGCCTTCTCGATTACCTGAAGGCAGCCATCTTCACAATTGGACAGGGATGGTTGTACTTTTCTATGTCTTCAGTGAGGGGGGAAGGCTGAGTAAATTTTCTGCAAGGCCTAGCAGTTCCTGTCATGAATTAGGGTTGAATGAATTTCCGTTTGCCTCTGGGCAGCTGGGTGAGGGACCAGAGCTAAGACTGTCCTATCACAATTGAGGTTCACATGTAATTTTAGTGATCTTAAATTTGTACACTTTTTCATGGAAAAGCTGAGGTGTTCCCATAAGATAATGCAATTTTCAGGGTATATTTCCAATCCAGCATTACCTAAGTGAAAGTTAAGTGCATGTTAGTTAAACCATTATTCTGTTATGCCCAATGCTTTTAGCACTTGTCCACAAACACTCTAACTTTAGACGAAGTCCTTCATTCAGTTCAGAGTGTGCTACTTTAAAAATCCTTGGAAAAGAAAGGAAACCTAATAAAAGATATATATTTTTAAAAAAATCAAAACACATGATCAAGTTAACACAAAAGTAGCAGCTACTGGCCGGCCGGGTGGCTCAGACAGTTAGAGCTCCGCGCTCCTAACTCCGAAGGCTGCCGGTTCGATTCCCACATGGGCCAGTGGGCTCTCAACCACAAGGTTGCTGGTTCAACTCCTCGAGTCCCGCAAGGGATGGTGGGCAGCGCCCCCTGCAACTAAGATTGAACACGGCACTTTGAGCTGAGCTGCCGCTGAGCTCCCAGATGGCTCAGTTGGTTGGAGCCTGTCCTCTCAACCACAAGGTTGCCGGTTCAACTCCCCACAAGGTTGCCGGTTCAACTCCCGCAAGGGATGGTGGGCTGTGCCCCCTGCAACTAGAAGACGACAACTGGACCTGGAGCTGAGCTGCGCCCTACACAACTAAGACTGAAAGGACAACAACTTGACTTGGAAAAAAGGCCTGGAAGTACACACTGTTCCCCAATAAAGTCCTGTTCCTCTTCCCCAATCAAATCTTTAAAAAAAAAAGTAGCAGCTACTTTTGAAGTCAGAGCTAGATATATAAAGTATCAGAGGTTGCTTATGTCTACCTAAATATCATTCTCCCTGTCTTCCTTAGACTGAGACCTGATTGCACTTTGCGGTGCAATGTTTCCAGTTCAAAGTCTGTTTCTCAGCTTCTCTTGCAGCTTTTACATGTGTCTAATGCTCATCCTGTAAGACTTGAACAGAGTCTCAGGAGGGTCACTTTTTTACACTTTCCCCATTCATCTTGTTTGTTGCTAAAGCAAATGGGATGGCTGGAGATGCAGGAGCCACCTTGGACCATGAAGCAAACTTGAAGACAAAAGATGTGCACTGAACTTGGCAATGACAGAGGGAGACTTGGTTTGGGGAAACTCGATGGAAATACCACACCAGCCTTAGAATACCCACATTTGGTCTAGTTTTACCTGAGAGAATAAACTTTTACATGTTTAAGCCATTATTGTTTTAGCTTCTCTGTTATACGAGGCTAAATGTAATTCTCATACAAGTTAGGTATTGGGGGAGCACTCGGATTCCATACTGGTCACTATAAATCAGAGCATATATTTTTAATTCTCTGAGTGATGTTATGCCTTCATAAAGCCAATAAACAAGGTAAACATTGAGATATAATGCAAGCATACATTATAATCATTAAAACCAACACATTCACCTAGACTGGTATTGTTCTAGTAAAACATAAGACAGATGCATTCATTCAAAATATTCAACAAGTATTTGTTGTGTACCTACTATGTATCATGTGTTGTGTTAGTTTTACCAAAACGTAGTAGGAAAGAACTGGGACTTGGAATATGCTTTGAATTCTGACTCATGGTTTATTAGCTGTGCGACCTTGAGCAAGTTGTTTAATCTTTCTGAGTTTCGGTGTACTGAATAACACTTAGCCCAAGAGGGTTTGTGAATGTGAAATGAGAATGTGGATAAATGTCACAGGGCAATTGCTTCACAGTATGGTAACAGAGTTTTGGTAACTCTCATATCTACAATGTGACCCTTTCCATCAGGGTGCTCTCTCATGGGAGAAACATGCATAATAATACGGTGAAACTTGGAAGATGCAATAACAGAGGGGTGAGCAATCCGTGTTTGAATCCAGAGAAGTGAGTAACTAGCTCTATTTAGGCAAGTTGAAAATAGGTTGTGTGTTTATTAAATTGTTCATCAAATATTTCTGGATTTCTTCCTTCTGACATATGGTGGTGTTACATCCCATGCCCTTTGAAGATGTAGCCATAGGATCTGCTTTGGCCAAGGACAACATGAGAAGAAGCAACATGTTTCAATTCTGAGTGTACATTTAAGAGGCAGTGAACAATTTACCATGTTTCCTACTAACTGTGCCGTGATTGTGGGAGCAAATGATGGTGCTTCCATCAGCCTAGGTCTCTGGCAGCTACCAAAAACCACACCCCATTCCTCCCTCCACCCACACACATTGGTGATGTTATAGTGAGTAAGAAATTAGCGTCTGAGAGTTGAGGGTTGCTTATCACTGCAGGATCACCTAGCTTATCCCAACAGATCCAGGTGATCCTTGAAGACTGAGTACCCATTTCCAAGTAAAGAAGTTTTCAACACCCGAGGGCGAAGGGAATTTGTTATGCAAAGACACAGATATACAAACGATTAACATTTGGAGACGAGTTCAATGCACCTACTACCAACACTGGGAGCTTGGGGCAGAGGCCGAAGTGGAGCCTGAAGTTAGGTAGAGAGGGGACAGTGTGTACATGGCAACGTTAACAAGGCCAATTCCCCACAAGTGATTCAAGCTCAGAAACCATTCAACAGAACCTCTGAATTCAACAAATTAAGAGCCCAAAACTGAAATAGTAAACAAAATGTAGAATAAGATGAAAATGGGGGATGTAGTCTTAAAATGACTTGAGAACAACAACAACATTGGGGTAGCACTAACTCCTACACTAAAAATGTAAGGAACGGGATAGACATGGCTGAAACCTGAATTACTGATGGAGAGAAAACTTCCACTAATCGCAATGAATATAGACAGGTGAAAAAGGAGAAAGACATGAAGACATTTAGAGAGAAGCTAAAGATAGGGATATGAAGATATGTCAAGATAAAGCCCATAGAAATAATTATGGTCCCTAAAGTAGAAAACTCGATAAATTAAAAATAAAAAGTATTCAAATGTATAAAACAAGGATATTTTCTTGACATAAAGAAAGATCTGTACCTGCAAAGGCAAAGTTCACAGTATTGCTGAAAGTATTTGATATAAAATACTCAACACTGAGACATACCCTGGTTGAGCTGCTGAACTTCAAAGGATAAAGGCAGAACTTTTCAGGCATCTAAACAGAAAAGAAAAATCACTATAAGAGTAAGAAATCAGGTTAGGTAAGATTTTTATATACCAACATTCAGTGCCAGAAGGCAATGGGGAAATGCATGTCAAATTCTTGAGAAAAGAACATGTGACCTCAGGATATCCTTACCCAACCAATTTGTTGCTCATCTGTAAAGACAACAGGCAAATATTCTCATATATGAGAGAACTCAGGAAACATCACATATATAAAGGTTCTTTGAAAAAAGTTTTGAGTTTTCTGTTTGCTTGGTTTTAGTAACAAAATCCAGACAATTGATAGATCAAAAAGTATGCATGAACAAAGGACGAGTGGCAGGACATGAATCACTTTAAGTTGAGGTTGAATATTTTTTAAATAATGTTAATTATATTATAGAAGATATGCATTATTTTACCTTGACAATGCAAAAATAATAATGTAAGTAATAAATATGAGGAGGGGAAAAAGAGGAAAGATGTAGTGAAAGGAAATGAGAATGTGAATGGCCTCAGATTTCAAAAGAAGAAGTGAAGGAATAACGTGTGCCCTTTAAATCTACATTTTGTTAAATGCTTCCAACTTCTGATATTTTGCATTAATTTTTCTTGAGGGATCTTTTATGAAAGAAACAATATCTCTTAGTAAATAGACATTTATTTCAAGTTCAATAATTCTTTTCAGTTTCGTTATATGTTTTCTTTCATACATGAGCTGGGTGAAATTCACCCAATTTGATAAGGTTTAGGCATACCCCATGAGAAAGGGTGGAACATGAGGAAAAGGGCCGTGAAAATAAACCTAAGGGGGTGGGCAGAAGCCACATAATAAAGCACTTTAATCTAGCAGGCTAAGGAATTTTTACTTTTCCTATAAGATAATAAGGGTAGGGGAGGGGTAAAAAAATTTTAAACAAGGGATTTTTTACTCTGATGGAGACATGTTCACACATTTATAAAGTTCATTCTGGAAGATGGTGGAATAGATAAACGCCATGCTTGCCTCATTCCATGAACACGTCAAAATTACAACTAAATTATAGAACAATCGACCTGGAGAATTGCTTAAAGTCTGGCTGAAAAGAATTCTTATAACTAAGCATATAAAAAAGAAGCCACATAGAGACTAATGGGAGAGGCAGAGACGTGGAATTGGCTGGCCCCACACCTGCGTGTGGTGGTTGAGGATCAAGAGGGTTATCTCGGTCTCAGAGATTCCCTCCTAGCCCCACACCAGGCACCCCAGCCTGGAGTATGTGCGCTGGGAAGAGGAGCCCCCACAACATTTGGCTATGAAAAACAGTGAAGATTCCCACCATCCCGGTGGGATGGAAGGCTGCAGGAAACCCAGACATCCTCTTAAATGACCCCATACAGACTCACTCGCTCGCAAGAACTCACCTTGGTTCAGGTGGAGGAATGGTAACTCAGGGGGCATTGGAGACATATGAGGTGCAGACTGAGGTGTGTGGCTTTGAGAAGACAGTTGGAAGGCAATTGTCATTTTCCCTCTGAGGAAATCCTCCTCTTATGCAGCTGGCAGGCGGGAGTCATCTTTCCTGTGTTGAGCCCACCCCCACAGGCCAGATTGGAATCTGATTGGTCTGATGAGCTCTGCTGCTCCACCCTGCTGACTCATTGAGACCCTGCCTCCCAACTGGCTTACTGTTGGAGGCTTCATCAGCAGCTGAAACTTATGGAAGCCGGCAGCGGGCAGCAGGCCTGGGAGCATCCCGGCTTTCTGCAGAGCTACCCCAGGGCAGCCATCCCGGAGTCACAGCGTGGCCTCTCCCACACTCCTTCACCTCCAGCACAGGCAGCAACCAACCATAGGTCACTTTGTAGCTCCTACCAGGTGGTGTCTGGCCAGTCACAGGCAGTGGGTGACTTGGACCTGCATCGGAGCTCCTCCCAACAGTCTTCAGAACCATCATACTTGGAGGTTGGCTTCAGACCATAGCAGAACACAACCCAATGAGCTCCACAAGTGGCACACACAAAGGGAGATCTCAACAGGCACCAAAGCCCACTGGGGCAAATCCCACTCCACGGGGTAAGCCCCCTGCCCAGCAGCCCATAAGCTGTGGACGGGGCCAAACCCCACAGCCAGTCGGCGTGAGGGTCAATCCTACCCACTTATGTGCCAATAGCAATCAAGGTTCAAGTACAACAGGAGGGCACCACAACCCACACAAGGGACACTCCTGGAGCACCCAGCACAGATGACCAAGGAGACTGCACCAGAGCCCCACAGGGCACCTACTACTACATAAGGCTACCCGGCAAGGCTGGGATATGTAGCAGATCTATCTAATACATAGAAACAAACACAGAAAGGCAGCCAAAATGAGGAAACAAAGAAATAATTCTCAAATGTAATAACAGGAGAAAACTCAAGAAAAATAAATAAATAAAATGGAAGCAAGCTACCTACTAGAGACAGAGTTCAAAACAGTGGTTATAAAGATGCTCAAGGAACTTAGTGAGAACTTCAACAGAGATAGTAAACATAAAAAAGGACATGGAAACCATAAAAAGAATCAGGAGTGAAGAGTACAATAACTGAAATGAAGAATGCACTAGAAACAATTGCCAGCAGACTAGATGAAGCAGAGAATTAAATCAACGATTTGGAAGATAAGGTAACAGAAAACACCCAATCAGAACAGCAAAAAGAAAAAAAATAAAGAATCCAAAAAAATTAGGATAGTTTAAGAGACGTCTGGACAACATCAAGCAAAACAATATTCATATCATAGGGGTACCAGAAGAAGAAGAGAGAAAGCAAGAGATTGAAAGCCTATTTGAAGAAATAATGACTGAAAATGTTCCTAACCTGGTGAGGAAAATAGACATACAAGTCCAGGAAGTGCAGAGAGTCCCAGACAAGATGATCCCAAACAGACCCACACCAAGACACATTATAATTAAGATGGCAAATGCTAAAGACAAAGAGAAAATCCTAAAAGCAGCAAGAGAAAGGCAACTAGTAACTTATAAGGGAGCTCCCATAATTTGTCAGCTGATTTCTCAACAGAAACTTTGCAGGCCAGAAGGGATTGGCACAAAACATTCAATGTGATGAAAAGCTACAACCAAGGGTACTCTACCCAGCAAGGCTATCGTTTAAAGTAGGGCAGAGAAAAAGCTTCCCAGACAAGAAAAAGCTAAAGGAATTCGTTACCACTAAGCCAGTATTACAAGGAATGTTAAAAAGACATCTTTAAGATGAGGCGGGGATAAAAAATATGCATAAAATAGCAATAACTACATATCTATCAACAATTACTTTTAATGTAAATGAATTAATGCTCCAATAAAAAACATAGGGTGGCTGAATGGATAAGAAAACAAAAGCCTTACACATGCTACCTACAACAGACTCACTTCAGATTGAAAGACACACACAGACTGAAAGTAAAGGGATAGAAAAATATTATTTCATGTAAATCGATATACTTTTTAAAAAATCTGGAGAGGCAATACTATGTCAGACAAAATAGACTTTAAAACAAAGACTCTAAGAGACAAGGAAGCACCCAGTAATCACACTCCTGGGTATTTATCTGAAGAAGCCCAAAAAGCTATTTCGAGAGGACATGAGCATCCGCATGTTCATTACAGCAGTGTTTACAATGGCCAAGATGTGGAGGCAGCTTGGGTGTCCATCAATAAACGCATGGATACACAGTAGGTGGTACATATATACAATGGAATATTGCGCGGCCGTGGAAAAGAATGGGTTCTTACCATCTGCAGCAACATAGATGAACCTGGAGGATATTGTGCTGAGTGGAGTAGGTCACACAGTGAAAGACAGGTGCAATGTGATTTCGCTTACACGTGGAATCCAAAGAACATAATAAACAAACAAAACAGAAACCACTCACAGATACAGAGAACACTTTGATGCTTGCCAGATGGGAGGGGGATCAGGGGTTCATGAAAAAGGGGAAGGGATTAAGAAGTACAAATTAGTTTTTACAAAGTAGTCATGGGGATGTAGGGCATAGCATAAGAAATCTAGGCAATAGTATTGTAATAACTGTGTATGGTGTCAGATGGGTAGTCGATTTATCGAGGTGACAGATGGGAGAGGGATTGGGGGTGATTGCAAAGGGTGAAGGGATTAAGAAGCACAAATTATTAGTTACAAACTAGTCCTGGGGATGTAAAATAAAGCACAGGGAATATAGTCAATAATATTGTGATACCATAGTATGCTGTCAGATGGTTGCTGGGCTTATCATGGTGATCACTTCTTTAGGTGAATAAATGTTGAACAACTATGGTATACACCTGAAACTGATATAATGTATGGTAGCTCTATTTTGTAATAAAAATCTTAAAGAAAAGATTATTTTGTCACTTTGGCTGCATCATGTTTTATATAATCTTTTGAAGTGACATGAATCAGAGATGCTCTAGCAGCATGATTTTACAAAGCTAGACGATAGTCAAGAGTAACCCCAAATCCTGATCTGTCCTTCAAGTTTTTAGATCTTTCCTTCAGATTCTTAAATGCTGTTTTGGTACATACTTTCGTTACAAAGTAAACTAGGTATAAGGCACTATAATAATTTCCTTTTTGCTGCTTAAATTCAATGCTAAGTAGTGTGCTAAGCCTCAGACATGCCAAGACATGAAACAAAACTGTACATATGGGCTTTCAGGCTGTGCCCTGCGCAAGGTCAGGGAGCTGTTGACGTGAGCACCAAGGAGAGGGGCTCTGGAGTTGTGAAATGTGGAGGCCCCAGGGGGAAAGGCTCGTTGAGTTGGTATGGCCTACTGGCCACTCCCTCATCCCTTCAAAGAAAGAAGGCTACAAAGTCCTATTTTTTTTAAGGCCTCCAAGGAATGTAATCTACAATTCTCTGGAAATCAATATTGGTATTTAATAATCTTCATTATTATCAAAGTTTTTCTTGTGGAAGATGAACACATTGTTCTCCCTGTCTTTTGCCCCTTTTTCTGGTTATATTTTCCTTCGAGAAGGTCAGTTGACAAATCATTTCTTATCACAGCCTCTAATGTAACTGATGCTGATAAATCACCACAGCTTTCTCGTTTCTAATCTTAATGTTCCTTGCTCTTTAATGCACCTTCAAAGGTCCAATTTTCCATCCTTTGTATCTTGATCTTTCATAAAATCAGTTCCAATATTGCACAGAATTCAATAAGAAAAACAAACATACATGAAAATCACAGTAGTAGAATTACATCTGGGGTCTTGAAAATAGCAGTTCTGTAAATATAGGCCAGCATGACTATTATGTTCTGATAATTCTAAATTAATCATTTTTTATACTTGTGCTTTATTAGAAATCTACCTTTTCAAAATTAGTGGACATTGTAAATATGTGCACCATGAACGGAGAGAACATACTTGAGGTGTAATTGCATTTGGAAAGTGTTTTGATCACATGTTCATTTACTCGGGCCAAAGCAGACTGTTAGCTGTCTCCCAATAGGATACCACCCACCTGCTGTTCCATATCTTGCAGCCTTGGGCTTCATGGGATGCCGACTTCTTCCCAGGCTAGAGAGTGAATCTCTTTTAGTGTAAATCAGCCGTAGAACAGCCTCCTTTCCTAAGGACCAATGCATGGGTTGGGATTGAGTGCTGGTCATGGATGTAGGGCAGAGCTGGGTGGAGGCGGGTGATTCTGGGACTGTTTTCATCATTCCAAAAAGATACCCAAGGAAGAGAGACTGTCTTTATTGGATATTATTATGGGAGGATATGCTGTTTGGAACTGCTATAATCATCTTGTGAACACGAGGGGACAAGCCTGAGAGATACAAGTCAAGATCCTGATGATGGCTGAGTGAGTGGAAAGATGAAAAGATCCTGGGCCCCTGATGATGTCATTTAGCTGCCTTATTAATCCAACCCCGAACTTCTTGCTATATGAGATAATAAATTCCTTTACTGTTTAGTAGTTCTCAAAGTGTGGTCCCAGACCGCCAGCATAAGCATGACCTGGGAAATTGTCAGAAACACAAATTCTTGGGCCCCACCCAGACCTACTGAAGAGAAAGTCTGGGAATGGGCCGAGCGAACTGGTCTAACAAGCACACCAGGGGATTCTAGTAAGGCCCAACATTTGAGAACCACCGGTTTAAACCACCGAATTGGGTTTTCTATTATTTGGAGCTAAACACATCTTAATTCATACAGCTACTTGTATTGTATTTTGTGTCTTTTCTGAGAAACTCAATTTGATATTTTTGTTTTATATCGAAGACATCTGAGAACCTGACAATGGCATGGATGGGAAAGTCTGGAGAGATGGGAACATGTTGTATATTTTCTGATAAGAGTTTGGGGCCCCCTCGGTAGGCTGGTCAAGAGTTGAGGCAAGTTTTCTGAGGTACAAGGAATTTTGTTAAAAATTTAGAGCTTTTAGAGTTCCCAGGTAAAAGAATGGAATTCTGAAATAGAGGGGGAAAAAGAAAAACGGGAGACACAGCTCAGATCAGAGGAACCAGTGCCCAGAAGAGAGCAGAATTTTTTTCTACATGCAGTGCCAAAGGCCATGAGAGCTTGAGGGCTCAGGTGGATTGAAGAAAAGCAATTAGAGCATCAGATCAAGAAGGTGCTAAGGGAACTACCAAATTGCTATACAGGGTCCTTTAAAGCATTGGAGTGAAAACAGGCTGAAGAGACGGAAACAGAGATGCAGCTCAAAGAGTCAAAATGCAACAGGAGATCCTGAAGGGATGTTCAGTGTTTTCAAACTGTCAAAAACACGACACTACATAGTGACATAGAGAGATCATATAGAGATCATTGCCAAAACAAGAATTGTAAACATATTCCACTTAGTTGTATAAATCAGCGAAATATGGAAGAGCTGCCCTACTAGAGCAAGGATCAAGACACTGTATATTTTCAAAGAAGCAATTATGCACCGTCTCCTTTAACTGGTGGCATCGAAGAGCTGCTATAAGTCACATAGTAGGACTTCTAGTCTACTTAGAAGCACAAGTGAAGGAAGTCTGCCCAAGTCAACCTGGAAACTTGCTACGTGATCTTTAGCCTGGGACTATGGCTTCAAGAGAGACTCGCTATGATCCTGCAGGTCAGCTCCAAGATATTGGACTTTTGAATATGACAACACCGTGCGAATATGACAGCACCGTATGCCCTGTTGCATCTTCCAAGCTGACCACAGAGACCATCAATGGGTCAGAATCAAACTTCCCGAATCAAGGCAGTGCGGCCTTTATCTTTCATCTCCGTATGTCGTGTAACACTTAGCCTTCTCCTAAAAGTTTATAAATTGGTTTTGAGGGAATATTTCCAGGATCTACGGCCCTTTAAAACAACTCCTCACTTCATTTACCGTCAGCTCTTTTGGGTAAATACATTTGCTGATTCCTGCCTTAAACAACACCCCTAGAATGGCAGCTGTCATCTAGGCACAAACAGACCACACTGTCACCTATAAGTCCCCAAATACCACATAGGGCATACCAGTCATGTGAATTAAGAGCCATTATTTTAAAATCATCTTCCAAGTTCCTCCGCTTTTATTCGTTCAAAAGAGACGACACCCAGGTTATTGCATTACTCTAATATTAGGGTAAAATGGAGGTATAAAAATATTTCTAACAAGGAAGTAGAATCATCTTTGATAAAAATCAATAGGCATCCTTTTTATATTTTCTGCCTCCTAAATTACATCTCCTGGCTCTGATATCTTTATTTCTGTCTTCTTGATGTGTGCATTGGTTTAATCCTAATGTGTGTGTGTCTGGGCGGCTGCATGGCAGAGGACACAAGTGCACAGCACCTGGCGGTGACTCCTGCGTCTGCCTCTCGGGAGCTCTATGTTCTCCAGCAAGGGTTTTAACCTTTTTGTGCCTCAGTCTCTTCATTGAGAAAACAGAGATGACGATTCCTAATACTGGAGGTTGTTGTGAGCTGTGAAGGATTTAATGTCAGTCCAGCATTTAGAATAGCAACCAGCACCTTGCAAGGGTTCCGTTTTGTAAAGGCAACAAAGTCTTTTTTGTTTTAACACTTTGACTTTTCATACATTTTGTGATTGAGGAGTAGTTTCTGGTTCCCAGAATAAAAATATTCCCGAATTAAGAGGTGTCCAAGTATTTTTAGGGGGTGAATATTTACTTATTTACCCCAAACACCAGTAGAGGGGCTTTATGTTAAACTAAGAATCCACGTAGAAAAAATATCCTCAAGTCTCCATTCATTTCATAAATAATGTATTTTATTTTATTGCATATGGCTATTCGGAGAGCATCCATAATCAATACAGACTAAATACAATGCACTATTCTAGTTCCATGTATTCTCGTCTCCAGCAGCGTCACATTGACCCTTATATACAGCGTGTACAGTGGAAGACAGAGCAAGATAAGGTAAGTCTTTTGTCATATCACAATAGCAAGAAATATATTTAACATCTCGATATCCAGAAACAATACGTACCCAAAAAGAAAACACTGTTTAATAACTGTTAAAGTTTATATAGCAAAAAATATTTTAAATTTAAGGTAAGTCAGGCAAAATGTACAAAGACCCAATATACATTGTGAAGTTTTAGCAAACATAACATTTATACATTTTGGTTCCATTCTGTAAACTAAATTAAAAATGTAAATATTGCATATGCCTTTTTTTTTTGAAATGTACAGGATAGAGAAAAATTTAGTATATTATCAACTTTTTATTTTGCTTGTAAGTTGCAGTATGAACATGAACCATTTGTATAGCGGCATGACTACTCTAAGTATAGAGAACTACTTAAATACGCGTCATACACTGTGTTCAGTGGGGTCCATATTCAGTTCTATTGTACCTGGGGAGCGTTACAAAGCAAATACCACCCATCGATTCCTAGTCCCAAAACTAAATCAAAACTTTAGGACATTTTATACATTTTTATAAAGCATATATACTATACACTGAAATTGACCTTCAAACTAACATTGTATGGTCTATGCACTGTTGTGATGGGTAATTTTAGAAAAGTAAAACTTTAAAAATGTTCAGGGGGATCACTTTACATTCAACTTTGTCTTGCAATACAATCCTCTGTTCTAAAAGTTCAGCATGGAAGCAGGAAGACTTTTGCATTGCCATTAAATATATTTTTAAGACATTGAATTTTTTGGTCTTCCTCTAAAAAAAGCCTCATTTTTATTAATGCATTATTCTATAGTGATATATATATATCTATATATTTATATATATTTTTTCTCAAAAAAAAAAAAAAAGCTCACACCTCATTGAACTAGTGTAACCTCTACAGGACTATCAAAGAAGATAGGCACTGGGGATGCACTCATGGGAGAAAAAGGTCTACAGCCCTCCATCACGTGTCGAGGGAGCAGAGAGATGACATGACATTCTGCTGGTCAGGGGCAGCAGTTTTAGGTGACACCTGTGATAATCGCCACAACACTGATATTTTCAGAACACTGAAAACATAAAACAACGGTCGTCTCGTCAGGAAGTTTTTCCACAAGTGACGTGTACTGTGAGATTGTTTTTCTTCTTGTCTTTTTCCATTAATAACATAGGGGCCAGAATGGCTCTTTTATCAGTTTCTTTCCTTCCTTTTTTTTTTTTTCTTTTTGTTGTTCAGGGCAGTCTCGTGGCCCCACATGACAGCATTAGAGTAAAGATAATAAATACATTTTTTAAAAATCTGCTAAATCGGTGACCCTTGAATTGCTAGCATGCCTACGTGAATTTTTGGTTAAAGAAATGCAAGCTCAAGATTAAGGATAGCAGAGACATTTGAGCTTGTAAATAGGATCAAAGGCTTTTGCAATTTGAAGTACCTACATAAACATCTACATAGAGAGATTAACCAAGTTTGTTAAAGGTAAAAAGAGATATTCACCCCCTTCCCGAACCCCTGCCCCCCACCCCTACTACCCAATACAGTTGATGATTTTCAAAAGTAGGTTGCTTCAGTTACATATATTTATTATTTATTAATCCATCTTCAGAGTCCAATCTCAAATTTCATTTCAATTGAGAAATGTCAGTCCCACACTGGGCTCTGTCTGTGAGTAAACACGCAAGTACCTGGATTGGAGTCCAACAAGCAGCTGTGTACTGGAACCAGTTTAGTAAGGCTGATGACCACACTTGCGACACATTCAGCACAGATACACAGGAGGTCCTGCCGGCCCCTAACCACGCAAATCCGGCTTTACCTGGAACTGAGGTAGGACTGTGGTAGTTTGAGTGTATGCCAGTAAATACCAGATTTTACCACTTTCATGAGTATTGGTAGAATTGCCTAGCATGCGGAGGGACAAATTTGCTTTGCCAAAATGAAAATAAGAAGCAATTAAGACACTGGCCACAATTGAAAAGGCCAATGAAAACATCCCATTTTCTTGAGAATAATTCCTTCGGCAAATTGTGTCAGAAAACAAAACAAAACACAATACAAACAGCACAAGGATGAATGCCCCCTATGGGAACAAGCGAGCGAGGCATGTGTTCTTGCCTTGTTGGTTGGTTCCATGTTTAATAAAGTCACAGATGTCTCAAAACATAGTAATTGCTCAGATCCAAAAGAAAAATTGTAAGCAGCTTCAGGTTTGAAAACAATGCTGAGCATCTTCTTTTAATGTGATTCTCTGATGTGTGATGTCACGGTGAGAAAGCCAGACAGATCGTCACTCTGAAAAAGAAAGAAGTCAGTACTGAGTGTCAGGAGAGTTAGAGAAAAGGTCCTTCGGAACCCACTTTCCCGATCTGTAGCATTTCCATGAAATGATGTACTGTGGGAGCAAACATGTATTCATTGTTTTCCCTGGGTAAACTCCTATTCAGTTTCCCTGGAGGCAGAACTATTAGGTTGAGAGTGAGTTGTGAGGTCCATACAGTGAGGTTCCTATTTTCAATTTAAGAAAACTATTCACGTGCTTTTGTGAAGGACATTCCATTCCCCTGAAGGACAGGTAGAGACATAATTCTACCCTTTAAAGAATGGGGCTGTGCTAACAAGCAACGCCCCTCTAACTGCCTGGGTCTCGGTTCTTCATGTGCACTGTGTGTGTGTGTGTGTGTGTGTGTGTGTGTGTGTGTGTTTGTGTGTGTGTTCGGTTGGGGGTGGAACCACTGCCTTCCAGACAAGGCTGCTGATAAGGTTTTTGAAAAAAACATGACACATAGTATTAAAATGTGTTTTAAACTATACCAGCTGTGCAAATGTGTATTACAGTAAGAAAGTGGGAGAAGTAATGAGTCCACACTTCTGCCCTCAGAACACCCATCCAATTGGATACTCTATCCTATTCCTAAAACGACCCAAGATTTCAAAAGCTCCTGCACTGACACACTTGTTACATCTGCCCAACTTCCCCATGTTTCAGGTTAAGTAATGTGCTCTCCACTGAGTGTGGTGCAGATGAGTGTGGTGCAGAGGAGTGTGGTGCAGACATGGCATTACACCCCCGACCAGTTGTAATTGCTTCTGTCCTTCCAGACTACAGACTCAGTCTCCTTTAACCTTTTCTCAGTTTCCAGCGTTTTCAGCACTTGATGTGGTCCTTCTTTAAGGGACAAGACCGACTTGGGAGACAGTGACATTTCATAGTATTTTACCTTTTCTGTAAAAGCCGCTAGGCTTTTTAACAAAAATGCCAAGGTGCTTGTTTTTACCACTCACCACAATCGCAGCTACCTGATCACATGTGAGCGTTGTTGGTCACGCCCTGTCTTAAACGGGTCAATTTTCTTCCTTGCAGTTGTATTTACATAACCTGCATTTCTAATCATTTAGAATTCTGACCCTGGATGTCCACCATACTCTTGAGTTTACTTTTTTATGAATCTAATTCTTTTGAGTTCAGAGGACTGATCCCAGGAAGAGAGAAATTTCCAGTGTGCCCTGTAACTGAGCATGAGCATGTGAAACCACTGTGCTCTGCAGGCCAGGCCGTTCCCTGGTACACACCGGAAGCACAGCATCGTGCATAGCCAGAAAAACAATAGCCTGTAAGACACGGTGCTGTCAACGTACAACATAAGTGTTGCATCTTTTCAGGACTGTGTTTAAAAGTTCCCTACAATGGGACATTTTGAGGCAGTGCTAACTTTATCCTATTAGTTTTAAAAAGCCTTACTTAGGTCCTTCAAAAAAATGAGTAAGTAAACTGTTCTGCAAATGAAACCTAATGGAAAACAGAGCTCAAATTTTCCTCTGAAGGAAAGTTGTGTCCCCTCCAGCAATTTCATTCATTATCACTGTGATTTCCAGTTCTAAGAGATTGCAGTGAGAACCTGAACATTCGCATCCCTTCAAAAGCAGGCATTTGCTAAAATCCACCTGGATTTGCCTCTCACCCTAAAATGAGTTTTCATTTTGTCACTCAGGCCTTGACTGTGAGACGAATCCCACCACCACCCCAGAATAGGTAATCAGAACCCCGTTGGGTCCGCTTACATAAAGACTTCTATTCACAGTTTATTTTATTTTTACACTAATAATTAGCTACATGTGGCTAAATTGTCTCCTGTTAAATCTAAACCCATTATCTTGAAAACAGCTAAACGTGTAAGTTCTTTAATTCCCCAAACTTAATCATACAGTCATATAAACAGAGGGGTTAATTATTGCTGTAAAATCTACTTTCCATTTCCATTTGCAAATCTATAGGACCACAGCCGTTTTCACTGTTTTCAAGGATGCTTTATTGCTATGAAACAAGTCCTATCATTAGATGTTCGTGAGCTCTAATCAAGTCGAACATGTAATTTTATTTTTTGAAGTATGATACAATTATCAAAACCTTAATTTCTATGCATTACATTATGAAAGAAAAGAGTTGACAAAAGGCAAGGAAATAATTCATTCATGCATTTATTCATGCAATGACCTTTCAAGATTTTTTAAAAATTCTACTCTGGTGCGGGGCCTCACTGAGGCGCATGGGATATTGAGGAGTGAAAGAGAGTTCCCGCCAGACTAGGAGTCACATGACAGTTATTCTGTAGGGAGGGAGTGAAAGCAGCCCTTTCAAATGTGGGCAGCCCTCTGCAAACGCTGGGATTGTGAAGGACTGCCAGGCTGCGGTTACCAGCACAGTGAGAAAGCTATTCCAAAGGCTCCACAGAAGTGAGGCTTTCAGCAACCCAGTAATGCAATTTAATGTTGGGACAGTAAGGAACCCACTTTCCCCAAGAGGCCAAGCAGCCCTCTCTGGAAAGGAAGGGGCAGGAACATGATCATACATACATGAGGAGACTCACTGCATGTATGTGCGTACACACACACACACACACACACACACACACACATACGGGCTATCACAGGGAGAGAAATCTGTTTGTGGCACGTGGGATGTAGAAAGAGGATGGCCACCAGCTCAGAGACAGCTGTCTGGGCAGGAGGTATGCAGTGTGCCAACACATATTTAAATCTATACATGTACACTAGAGCAACACAACGTGGACGCAACCTGTCTCCTATTAGGTTATAAAACAACTGCTTTCCATGGACGCCTCCTGTCACGGCAGAGGAAGACAGAAGAAACCTGTGGGCCTCCTCACGGCCCGTGGAACTTCAATCCACGCCACCCAGCAGCCTGCCACTGAAACACCCGCGGTTTACTATGGACTCCTTGGAGATCCTCCCCCACACCACACGCTCAGCCAGTTCAGGGAGCCAGTGCCACGTCTTAAAAGTAACCCCACCAAACAGAAACAGAGCTAGCCATCAGAAACAATTCCTATGGAGGTGCAAAAGAAGGAAAGCAAGAAAAAGGCTGTGGATACCTCCAAATCAGATGGAGATGACTATGATTTGCTCAGCAAAAGGGCTCAGACAAAATCTATGGAACGTTAATGCCAAGAATGCACAGAGGAAAAAAAGGAGTCCATTTTAGAAATCGAATTACAATTCTTACTGTGTTATGGAAAGAAGGCCCAAGACAGAAGCTATCCGTCTCAGCTGAGGTCTAAGACACCCTTTCCAGCCTAGCGAGCCAGCTGTGAATCTCCGGTGCGCATGCCAGCAAGGGTTCTGAACTAGGACCACAAGAAGGGAACCAGATGACAGGAAAGGTGGCGTGGAAACTAGTCAGGGAAGATGCGTGGGCCATAAGCACTAGCGCACGTGCTGTCACTCAAGCCGGCTCTCAGTAGTTGGGCTGGGCATCCAGACATCAAACACAGAAGGCCACCTGGAAACCACTCCTGAAGGGAAGGGAGGTGGGAGCTGGAACCTGGAAATATGAACACTGCCTTTTTATTGACTTACTTTTGAAGTAAGTTCAGTTATCCCTCCCCCCGAAAATTAATCTGGTTCATCCAGACTAGGAAAAAAAAAGCCTTCCAACACCACTAATCTGACATCCTCAACCTTTAAATATTTATGCTTCCTAATGATGAAGTTCAAGCAAAATTTTATTTATTTTATTATCTATGTTAATTCTAGCAGAAGTAAAGAACAAATGATTAATTTTGGGATCACTTCAGGCTGAATACTCATTAAGATGTGAAACATTCTTTGAACACGTTAGGTGCAGCAGCAAAACAAAAAAGAACTATAGCAAGAATCACGTGTCACTCACGAATGCAATTACTGAAAAACCTATACCAATTCTGCTCCTAGAGGTAATGCATCTAAAAATAATTTAAACTTATTGATACTCATTGAATCTGTCATATAATTACACACTGTACTATTCTGTAGCTCATACATTGCTTTGTAAAGAAACCCATTCACAAAGGCATTGATCTTGACTTACTTGATGAAAAAAACCAAAAAACTGTCAGTAAAAAGATTAAAGTTGTTCCATATGACAGGTCATGCAGGCCAGCTATTCCCCGTCTTTTATTTGCTCTGTCACATATGACAAATGATGTTCACATGAGGGGTACAGTCCCATGTACCAGTTATCATAATTCCCTGGTGACTTGCGATAATTCCATGCCTTTTTTCTTCCATTTAAAAGAGCAATCAGAATGCAAATGAGCAAGAGTACAGGTGGGGTCCGGTAAAGACCTCGCCTTCAATCTGCTCTGCTTTACAAAAGGAAGGAGCAAGGGAGGAAGAAAGGAAGAAGGGAAGGAAGGAAGGAAGGAAGGAAGGAAGGAAGGAAGGAAGGAAGGAAGGAAGGAAGGAAACAAATCACCGAAAACTCTGACATTAAAACAAGTGAGAAGCTCCCTTATCCTGGATAGCACAAATGTCAAAACACTGACATGTCATGCCACCTTTGAGTGGGGCTCCATGATTCCAGTAATATTAGTGGAAAATACAGTGAACATCAGGTCTAGAATGTAGGGCCTCATATAGGCCCCCTGTGGAGCCCAGTGCAGTTTCATGTGCCCCCCCATGTAGACAGGGCTCTGAGGCTCAGCTGAAGGGAACAGGACCTCACAGGCCTTTGGTGAGCAGCACTGGACCAAACAGTGCAAATCCAGTTAGTAGGTAAAAATAACTTACCATTTTCAGGCATATCTGAATTAAAAGTGCTACAGATATTGATTTGCATGACAAACAGGAACAATATACTTTTTAAGATTAAAGTTTATGTTTCTAGTAGCAACTATGATTACGAAAAAAAAACAAACTCTCCTGTGAGCCCAAACATGTCCTTCAGGCTCATTTAGACTTTTCGTGTTAAACATAGAATTACGGGAGAAAATACACTTTTCAGTTACATGAGAAATTCCTAGAAAAATAAACCTGATAATTCAGTATCTCCTTACTTTACTAAAAGCAAAGTACTCTCAGGACATACAAAAAAAAAAAAAAAAAGGTAAGGTCGGGTATGATAACAAACAAGCCAGAGATTCTAAGAAAATAAGAAAAACGGCGGTTACTTGAACTTTTCTTTTAAATTAAAAATAAAAAAAATCACCCATGGAAGAACAAGTTCCCCAGGACAAATGGGGGCAGTCCATTACTTCACCAACCCTACTTGTGAAAGATTTAAAACTTTCTTTTATATGAGCTCATCACTTCCACTGACAATTAAAATCATTTCATTCTGAATGTTTGTTATTACAGAAATTTCCGAGCATCAAGTTGTAACTTGATGTTAACGACACAACATGAAACAGGATGAGACAATCTAATTTTCATATAAGGCTGGGGTTAATAAAAGGTATCTCTCTTTCTTTGGCTCCTGTTTAATCCATCCCATAAGACTTTGTCTTAATCACCAAACTAGAGCAACCAGGCCTCCTGGCCTGTTACCTACGGTACTTCACACTTCCTCCACATAATCAGTTTCACAGTGACCCGTGCGAATTTTACAGTGTATAGCCTCAGCCAACTTTATATCATAATACTTTAAGTATTCATTTCTTTTCTGTGCTTGTTACTAAAAAGTGTGACATGCATATCCTATCAACTATTCTTCCACAGCAAAGGCTTGTCACCAGAGCTGCAGCAGCAGTACCCAATGTCACAGGAGAAATATTGATCATTCTTCAGCACAAACACCCGAGAAGCAAAAATGCCCCCTGAATTGCTGGGGGACCCTTCTCTTCAATTTTGAAATAGTAGACCTTTCTAGGTAAAATCCAGATGAGGGAGCATCAGTGATTTGCCCAAAGCCTACTAGCTGGTCAATAAGAGAGTCCTGAACTTCTTCCAGAACTTTCCTCACTGCCATCACTGTCAATTTCTAGAAATAATGAAAGGGGAGTGCAACTGGGGCTGGAATGGAACTTTCATTTGGGGACCCGGAGTTTAAACTTTTACACAGTACCAGTAGCTCTTATGAAACTCTCCCAATGACACAGGACACTGCACAGACAACGAATTTCTGCTTTGTGCATCCGTCTTCCTTACAAGTGGAGAAGTGAGTTGGACTATGCCTGTCCCCAGCATCTGGCACAGTGCCTGTTTGGTCCTTACAAAGCTTTGTTGAATTAAACAGGAATAAAAACCCATGTGGTTTATGCCATTTCTCATAGGCAGAAAAGCTAAATGAAATCTTCTAAAGGAGAACAAAACTTTAGAACTGTCTGAGGCCCAAGAGAAAAGACCTCACATGAGAGTGGAATTCTACAACAGAGGTCAGCAAAGTACGGCCAATTTTGGCCCATTGCCAGTTTCTGTAAATAAAGTTTTATTGGAACGCAGCCACATTCATTCATTTGCACATGACTGCTTTCACAGTTTAACAGTGGAGTTGAGTGGTTGTTACAGAGACTATATGCCCCACCCCATAAGTAAGACAATGAGGAGAATGAAGGGCAAATTTGTCAAAATAACACTGCATGTTTCCATCTGTATGTTACACCTGGAGACTAATTGATACCCCCTTTGAAAATTATCTGCACGCTTACTTACGTACATTAGAAATGCAATACTATCTACTAAAAACCATGCGATCCAATTACAGACCCTACTGAAAATGAGGAAGCAAGTCATGAAATCATTTATGAAGCCAGCACACTTTTTGAATTAATTTCCTTTACCTATGGTTCTTCTATGTGCTTTTTCATGAATAACACAAAAGTACTAAATAACTCTGTTTATTACTAAATGTATCCTATACTACTACTCTCAGCTTTACAGAGGTCAACCTATAGACATTAGATCTGCAATTCAAAAGGGCCCAAATCTTTTCTCGGGTCATTTGAGAATGCGAATATAAGCATTATGTTTCTACCCTACAATACGGTAAGGTAATATTTAAGGCAATTGATAATAACTTGCCTTAAAATTGCAAGTATCCTATATACAGTGTAATGCTTCCCTCAGATTTAATACATTATTTATGATTTTCTATTGATGTAAAAAATGTCTTTTATGTACACTATAAAATGGTTTATGTTGCTTATTGCTGAAGTTCTTGAACCTAAATTGTATGTTTTTCCTATGAAATTAAGGTAAAGTAGAATAACAATTTATTCAACATACATCAATCCCCAGTAGCCTGTTGTTATGTTTCATTACAAATAGATCTTTTTTCCTTCAAATATTTAAGAGTTGCTATTGCTTTTGTTTTGTTTTGTTTTAGTTTTATGATTCAATTCCTTTTTTGTTTTTACCATTGACATTGAAATAAGCATTTTCTGGAAGTCTGAAATTATGCCCAATACAACTCAAATACTCTCCATAATATCTCTGAATAAGAAACATATTCATGAGTATAGTTAAAAAGGGATACCTTTGGAGTTCTAAAATATACCTTGGTTTTCTCATTTAACAAAAATGCAGTAATTTGAAAATGTATGAAAATAGGTGTAGTGAAGTACAGCTTTCATTGCAGAAAAAACAGAAAAAGGTTAAAGAAAAAAGGGGAAAACTGTGCAATCCATTGCCACTCCCTACGCCAGTGACAGGGCCACCCCGAGCCAGTGACAGGGCCATCCTCCTTCTAGACACTGAGGTTCAACAGGCCACAAACGCCAAGTGGCCTGAGCAGCCTCTGCTTTTAAACTGTAGGTCAATTTCCTTCCCGTCTGTAACATCTGCATACTACAGGACGTCAGCTTTGCCTCTTGGGAGGAAGAATATATCTAATTTCAAAGGCCTTGTGCAAATGGGCACCCAGCCTTTAGATGCAGGATATACCAGTAAGATCAAGGCTGAAGGTCAAACCCTATTCAGGAATTGCAGTGCACACTCTCTACGCCGGCACAGGTTGGAGTCCTCATTCCCACCATCAGCCATCTCAAACACATTCCTGGGAGCTTAGGAATGACTCAGGGCAAGCTGCCCCCACGCCTTAAAACCACATGCCATTCCCATGGCTCAAGAAGACGTAGGTGTGGAAAGCCACTGCCTCACCAGTTAGGGTCCTGGGGCAGCACTTACCAGTCTGTTCTGTCTTATGAAAATGGGGACATTCTCCTCCTGCTCTGAATTTCTTACTGGGTCATTGTGAAACTAACAAATGAGATTTTATGTATAAAATTTATAAATCAATATAAACAATACATATATAAATTCTTTTCATATGCCGAGAAGCCCATGCTACTGGCATGACTTGTATCTTGTGGTTGGATCCCTTTGCTTTCTTCACGCACCTTTAAATGATGTACACATGTAACCACACGTTTTGTTTTGAACTACAAAGACTTCTGAAGCCCGGGCAGCCCCTCGCTGCCAAGCTGAGCTGCTCCTCCCACCCTGCTCTTTAGCTAATTTGTGGAGCCACAGCCGTGGTCTCTCCGAGCACATGTGCCATCACAGCTTTTTCTTCATTCAAAATTATATCCATGAATGACATCATGAACAATTGCAAATTCAGCAGCAAATAATCAACTGATGAATACACAAAAACAATGGCAAATAGCTCCTGGAATAAAATGAATAAACTTGTTTTAATTGGATAGAAGCAGAACAGAAGTAGAATTGTTTTCCTGGGGGTAACTCTAGGCCATTTACAGCTAATAGTTCTTAAAGGCTGCACAAAGTGCCTTGCCTAGCTGCTTTCTTCACACCCTGGGGATGGGACAAAACGCCCGGACAGGAGTCGCATGTGCAGGCAGCTGCACCATCAGAGAATGCATAAATCCCTCTTCATGTTGCATGTGACCAGTGAGCATGAGGCATCATTAACTAGCTGGGCTCAGATTAGTCGGGGCCACACAGGCTAGTCTGTTCTCTCCGTTTATACACAAAGGTGAAGCGAAACGGAGATCGGCATTTAGATTCCCCTGCAAGTGAGAGACGTAACTGGTCCATGTGCATTTATGAAACATGCATTTCCCTCACAGACAGGCTAGAAGGAGAGCAAGGTCCTTTACACGCAGTGCACTAGCGTTGCTCAAGTTTTACACCCTGAGCTCCAAACTCACTCCATTAGCGTGTTCTTGTTGAGGTGGAATCTCTATGAAATATATAGACTAATAAAGGACCTATTATTTTAGTTTCCAAATCAGCTGAAGAATCAAAAATCAATTTGTTGTACAGCCTGAGTTTAGCACCTCTTACAGGAATGCAGAATATTCGGGACGCTCTGGGTCAGTGAGAGTTAGGAATAAGAGGTCACACATGTCACTAAACCAGCTCCAAGAGGTTTGTCCCAGGAGAGGGTCTTTTTTTTTTTTTTTTTAAACAAATGAAGGCACTGTGTTACCTAGAAGACACAGAACCAGATAGCAGCAGCCATACCCCCCACAAGCCGGGAAAGGCTCTCCAGCATGGCCTTGGCAGGCCTGTGTCTAAATCTCTCCACCGTTGGGTTTTTCCTTTTAAAAATAAGGAAAGTAACAAACAAGAACTTGCCCTCCAAGGAGGTTCTGGGGATTAAACGCCATCGTAAAATGTTTTATAAATTATCAGGTGCTTTACAAGTTTGTTTGTGTAATCAAGTGTGCAAGTCTATGACTAAATACTTGTACTTGGATTTCGTTGTTTATCTTGTGAAAATTTCTGGCTGTCTTCTCCACGTTAATTATATCTCAGTGTCTTCATTCCACTAGAAAAAGTTTAGGTATTTTTTTCACATTTTATGTACCATTTTTGAGGAGGAAATTCAAGAATTGACATACACCTCACTAAGAAAAAAAAAACACAACAGACACAATGACCGAATTAAGATGACTCCAGTAGAAAAGTTTTAAAATTGCTCTACCTGCTGTTCCAAAGAGACTATAGTTCCCTTTTCCACTGTCGATATGAACTAACGTCTTTACAATGTCACCCCAGGCTCTACACATCATAGCCCCTTGTTACCACCCTCACTTCACTGTGACTCTCCCTCTTCTCCCTCTTGATCAGCCACATGGGTTTATATTCTTATCCTGGAACTACTGGCAATCTTCTGCCCCAGGGCCTTTGCATGGCTATTCATTCCCTTTGCCTATGTGGATTCTCCCTCTAAATATCTACAAGACGCTTCCTCACCACTTTCAAGTTGTCACCTTCTTCTTTCTCTTTCCTGCTTTATTTCCTAGAGCACTGATTACCACCTTCATGTTCTGAACCCATTCCAAATTAAGCTTATTTCCTATGTTTCAAAGTTAGACATGAAGACTCTCTACCTTCCGTTTTCTTTTTAGCTTGGAAACCAAATCTTTCTTACTAGTCTGGACTTTAATACTTTTTGAGTGGGTGAAATATTTCAAAAAGTATTTAACATGTAACAACTGGCATCTTTGTAATGAAAAACACGAACATTTAACAATTTGGTTAAATATGAAAGTTGAAAGGAAATCTAACTCCTTCTGCCTGTCCCTCCTGCCTCACGGCCCATCCTTCTACCCTCCCAAGCAGTCCTGAAGTGAAGTTCCTGTCGTTTCTTGTTTGTTTGTTTGTTTTCTGGAAAGAATAGATAAAAGGTGGTAAAAAGTAAGAACGACAGGAAACTCACCTGGAACTGACTCCATCAGCCTGATGGGTTGGTAACCCAGAGCTGCCCAGCCAAGTGGGGCTGCCCTCCTCTGACAACAGTGGCCACTGTGGCAGAGGGCAGAGGGTCCAGCAGCGGCAGGTTTTCTGAGCAGGAGGCATTAAGGGTGGAGGGGGCTGATGGTGGCCAGGAGGCCTCCTCCGCACAGGAGGAGAAGGGGGTCTTCCTGGATAGGTCATGGATGTCTGTAAAAAGGACGGGATACACACTTTAAAAAAAAAGTTTAAAGCCACCTGCATGTCATCCTAGGTGTGTCTTAAGAAAACACAACCTTATTTGAAATTATTAGGATTAAAAAGTAAGCAATTTTGAAGCATAAAATACAAAAAGAGCTATGACTGTATTCAGTGTTTGTGGATTACTTATGAGAAAAGTATTAACTAAGATCTAAGTGTTTCCTTTTTATGGAAGGACAGTCGTGCAAGCAGCTGTAGTAAACACATGTAAAATGTGAGCTTTCTCCCATCTATAGCTATGAATGCACAGGGAAAGGTTCTGAAAGAAGCGGTGAGTTCACAGGAAGAATTCATATCACACAGATTAAAGAGGGAGCATTGTTTTAAAGCAACAGTTTGGGATAAGCTGAAAAGACTCAGAAGGCACAGGAAAGGAGACCAATACCCTAGCTCTGGGAAGTTTCTGGAATACTACCAGTGCCAACAAAGACTGTGCCTGTGCACAAAGAGACACACTGGGATAGTTATGAGGCCAGGCTGCCAAGAGCTTAGAGGAGGCTAACATCTAGGAGCTAGACCCCAGCAAAATGAAATCTTTGGTTTCTCAGAGCAGAAAACTGATCTGGAAATTGGGCCTCATTGGATGCAGCCCTAGGGTGTGGGGGGTGGGGGCTACACCTTTGAGTGGTTCCATCAGAATTTTCCAGCAAGGACACCCACAGTCCCAGCAGGGACATCCATGCTTTCTTTGTCGTCGGCCAAGAATGCCTGAAGAATGGGCATCTGCTGAAGGACTGAGTGGCTGCCCAGAAAACTGCTTGTGTGGGGTGCTGTCCAAGTTGACTATAAAGGCACCGAATGGACAGAGGCCTGTTTCCGATTTCCCCAGTATCTCCCAGAACACCCACTCCTGTGCTGGAACACAATGAACTCTGAGTAACTTGGTTGGCTTAACTGTCAGCTGTCTTCCAGCTTTTGGACGCTGCTGAAGACCCCATCAATTCTGAACACTCCAGCTGACCTGCCAGGACTCCAGAGTTGCGAAGATGAATTCTTATCACCTAGAGTCATTCTAAGAACTTAATTAAATGCTCCATGCTGGGGAAACTTGGATATTTTACCACAGTGGTTATTTAATTTGGAACTAAGACTGCTAATAAACCAGCACTCCTGATAAGCTAAACTGCAAATAATGATAAGAAAAACAGAATTAAGGGGAGTCAGTTCTACTGCATCCTTAAAATTTTGATATGACCCTAACTACCAAAATGTCATTTGGAAGCTACATAAACTTTAAACTTTAAAGGAAGATGCTGATTTATAATTTTGCCAAATTAAAATCTAAAGAATGTTTAAAAATTCATTAATGTTTATAGTCATAATAGTTTATCAGGCTTTCATCTCTAATATTTCCACACCATTCATTATTGAAGTTTTAATTTTTGTTTTTGTTTATTCAACCAGTTCAAGTTAATTTTCTGAAAATGACTATACAATAAATGTACACTCCTGGATTGAATAATATCCTAATGAAGGAAACAAATACAGATTTTGCAGTTTTGCAACTACTATATTTTGCTAAAGCACACCTGAATATTTTCAACTGAACTGTATATTTATTAGAAGTCTACTTGGAGAAGTAACAACAGTTCTTTGTAGAAATTTCACCAAACTTATTTGATATATTTAACTGCAGGACCATGTGAGTAGCTTATGGATTTCTTTTCTGTTTCATTTTCATAAGTGTTATTTTAGGTCACTTTTATGCTGGAAAACAACAACAACAAAAAACCCTGCTATCATAGAAGAATAAAATAGAAACGTAACATTGCCAGAAATCCCTTTAGTAATTTATTTATTTTTTAAATGCATCCAGGCTGTGGTATAAAACAACTAACCACTAAAATCTTCCTGTCTAGGATTTTTCTGTTGTCTTAGATGCCCAGGAGCTCCGTGCTGTCCACAGTATGTCAGAATGCTGGAACCTCCATTTCTGATCCTCATACAAAATCAAGCTGCTCATCACACTTTAAACCCTGCCATGTTTAATCCTGTTTATTGTCTGGAGTTCCTCAAGTATTCACTGCATCATTCTTAAATTTAGTAAGAACATCCTGGCCTATTTCCAAACTTCTCCCTCTACCTCAGTTTCCCCCAATTCATCCCTCCACCAAGCAGCTTGGGAAGCCCGGAATCAGGCAAGGGAAGTAGAAGGCCCCCCATGGGCATGAGCTGGGCTCTGGCAGGGCAGCGGCTAGGTGATGCCACTCACATGGTGGTTTGGGGGTAGACTCTACAACAGAGAATTCACAGGCATCAGATGGTTCCTGACTTCCGTCCCTATTTTCAATGACTTCCTACCACCAGCCCTGGGAAACGCAGCCAGTGCTCAATTCCCAGGTCCTCAGAGGAAGGCACGATTGCACAGAAGGGATCCACACGTCACCCAGGGGAAAGCCTGCTGGATTTACTTAGGACAACTCCCTACACAGCACATCAGAATCTTTATCCAGTCAACTTTTCTACCTACCTTGGTAAGGGAACAACAGACCCAATACTGTAAGACAGGGTATTCTGAACTTTGCTTTCTTCTTAACTTGAAAAGCAGTTTCATCACTCTATTAATCCCTGATAGAAGGAAAAGGCCTTCCCCTATTTTGTTTATCCTGTGCAACAGACAGTCTCCAATCGGACCGTTGTCAACAGAAATGCTGGGTAGACTCCTTGTGCACATTGCTTACAATGGCAGGCACCCGGCCCTGAGGCTGCCATCTGCTCTGAGAAAGTCCCTTCTCCTAGGATGCTGGAGAAACTGACAGCTAATGTAAACAAAACCCTGAGTTACCCGCACGTGCACCAGGCCATAGATTCCCAATGACACTTTTGAAAAACATGGATAGCTTATGCATTTTATGTTTGCATACGTCTTCTTTATTCTTTTGAACATGGGGTTGTAGTCATATCAGTAGGAAGGTAGCACCTTCTGAAAAAAACATTTTCTCTTCCTATAAAAATCTGGGTAAGTGTTTTTCTTAGAAACAAAAGAAAAGGATCTTTAAAACAAGAAGAGCACTGGTGAAAAACTCTACACCCCTGAAGATTACCACCTCGCAACAACTGATTAGTTACTTAGAGGTCCTTGGGCAAATTCTAAATTGGTTAGTTTTCAAATAACTCAACACTAAATAGGTGAATACTCATTTCTTAGCAAACTGTTAATGGACTGATTCACAATGAGGAGTGTATGATATTCCACTTATAGAATAAAACGTACTTTAAAGACACCTCAAGCAGTGACGCAAACACAAGTTGACGCCTTAGCTTACCAGATCAGTGGACCAGGGGGGATTAATCTACAAAGAGCAAGAAGGTAACATTTTCCCAAATAGAGAGCTTTCAATCTGAATTCTCTTCTTCTATTTTTTGTACAAGTAAGCACATGATCTTGAATGTTGACCAAACCTTCACTCTTCTGCCTCATCACTGACACTGCCCACATGGTCGTCAGCAGCTGTATTTCCTGGATGTACAATCTCTTTATTTAGGTTCCTCTGCATTCTCTATTTCTGCCCACTAGCATACCCAGTCTATGCATGAAGCAATCTACTGAAATGTTACAAAGTGAAAAGACCATGCCACTTTTCCAAATACTAGGTTGTTCTAGAGAGAATAGGCCATATCCTGGGGAAAAGTTATTCATCAGTACACAAAAGACTCAGAGAGACAGAGCATTCTCTATTCTTTCTTTATAATATTTACAAACCTCTCTACCAACTAATTAAATCAGTGACCTTGGAAATGATGCCCCACCTCCCTCAGGCTCTGTTTTCACAACCTTAAATAAGCTACATTATACAATGGTTCCCAACCCTTTTCTCTCCAAATGACCTTATATATTTTTGACTGTCACCACACTACATGGACAGAGTTTTAATGTATTTGGTGGTGGTGATGGGAAGTTATATTATCAAGTAGTATATACAGTTTTCTTTACTAAAACAAAAACAGGGGAAGGAATCTAAGTTTTCCACTTGGCAGATCACTAGAAGTCCAGGAAGCGAGGCTGGAAAAGCCCAGAACAGATGACCAACCAACTTGATTCAACCCTAAAATTCACTGACAAAATGAGAGCCTTGAAAGTAATTTCAAATCCTAAACTCTTCAAATTGGCAGGTGTAAAAACTGGTTAAAAAACAAACAAACAGGATTTCCCTCCAATGTCCAGTCTTACTTACTGCTTAACTGTCCCCATTTTACTCTAAATGAATAATTTATGGAAGAGAAATTAAGTAACTATCACCCAAGTGAAATAAAACACAAACTGTTAACTTGAAAGTTGCCTCAGGTGGAGTTTACTGATAAAATCTTAAATGCAACTATTGTATCTGAGCTTCCAAAGCAGACACAATTTGTATCCTATAAAAAGCACTAGCTGGAGATGGGAAGATGGTACCAGGTGGAACTATAGGAAAATGTTGGTAAAATGGCATCTTTCTGTGGTTCAACGCAACATTACTCCTTTTGACCCAGGAATCCTGGGCCAGTCACTGGTCCTCTATAAGCGGCAGGTTCCTCATTTCAGAAAAATGGGGATCCAGATGGCCCTGCCTATGTCATACAGCTTCGGGAGTATTACATGATACTATATGTATAAAAATGTCTTGGCACTATGAAGTGAAGGAAAAAACAACTTTTTAGTTATAAACAATTCTTTTGATCCAAAAGAGAGAGGCTTACAATTATCTTCCAATATTGATCAGAATAATGGTTATATTTTTATTATCTCCAACTTCATTAGCATTCTTTCAAAATCATTCATTGCCCACCAATTTGGGAGGTTAGTTACACTTATAATTTGGAGGCAAAAGATAGACTGATTTAAGTAACTCCTTTTAAATGTGCACGGAAAGGCATTATGTCACTACTTTTAAATTTGTATAAAAAAGCCCTATGTTACATTGACAAATATTAAAGATTATGCATTAATACTATGCAAAAGCACAAGTTATTCGTAAGATAAAAATATGGATTTTAAGGTAATTAAAATCACATAATATAATGTACTCTACCATAATACTTATTTTTACACATTGAAAAAAATTGAAATTTAATTCTACACCATAACAATTCACTGAAGTATCTGTACCAATACCATATGGATAGATTAAAGTCACAGTAAGACTATAATCATTCGAGAACACATCATTATTCAGTATTTGAGTTTCAATTCCGAAAAAATCTACAACAAGCCTCCTGGAGCATGACTGGCTGAGATGTTATAGAACAACACACACACACACACACACACACACACACACACACACAATATTTATTTCTAGAAAATCCGATACTCTTTAAAATGAATACTAAACAACCCAGTGTTTACAGAGCACTATGCGTGTGATCATTTATCTTTAAAGTATATTACAAATCATAACATTTGACCAAATAATCCCATTTTCACTAATAGCACAAGAAATATTTTATAAACCTTGTCTGTGTGCATAAATATTGCAGACAGCATTAATAAACTGGGCCAAATCTGAAGATACATTTGCCTGATCAAGTTTTATAAAGTTTCTGGACATGTAAAAGTGACTTTCTGCAAATTTAATATTTTTCTAGCCCAGCAGAAAAGAAATCAAATCTCCAAATTGAGTGTTTTATCATTTGTGAACAGGCAGCCTGTATGTTTTAACTAAATTCCACTTCAGCAGAATTCAATGACTTCAGTTCTAATACAATGCAGAAAACTATTCTTGGCATTATTTGCCCTCACAAAGCAAAATCCTAGTATACATGACACACTCCAATTCTCTCTAGTCAAGACTTTCTTCTGTGCCTTTTAGTTTAGTGCAGTTCACATGTCTCTGTAGCTATCTAGAAAGAAATCGAATAATCTGTAGCAATTACCAACCTCAGCATTTCCTCTGCCTTGAGTGACGGTCTCCAAGTGACCAGCTCTCATCACACACAAAAATCTACCACTCAATTCTAGCTACAATAATCTACCTGGAACAATTCAAAATAACCATTGAAATCTCAAAGAACACGCTCCAATTAATAAAATTAACACAGAAAGAGTGTCCCCATTTTAATGTGGCTAGCTAGCTAGCACTGTTGTCACAAAACCTGCCACCTTATAAATAACATGAACTGACTGATAATTATGGAAGTTCAGAAATGTTTTTCATTTGTTTATTAAAATGCCAACATGAAAATGCCTTGCCCATCTTGGATGGAAATACACATTCAGCTCATGTCTGTAGTAGAGTCTACAGAGAATTCACCTTCTGTAGTGGCCTCTGAACAACTGGCTTTGGGGCAAGGCACAGGGCTTTGCGTCCCTCTGAGTGTTTCCCCCACTCTACTTGGCAATGCAGATAAAAGAGTAAAGTTACATTTTCCCTTAAGTTTCTAAGGTGAAACGGGAACACTTGATTCTGTGCTACCCAAAAAAACAAAACAAAAAAAAAAAACCTCTCCACTTGCCAAATCTGATACCAAAAGTTAACTAGCTCTTGGAACTATGCTTCTACAGAAAATGCATTAGTGGGAATTTTAACAGAAAACCCATTATACCCGTGCTATTGCTAAAACTTCTGTAAGTCCCCCTTTTCAGAAGAAGATTCATTTTAATACTAATAGTTCTAAAGAATATGAAACATTAATTATCTATTAGAAGTCCTTTTTGGGGAAAGTGGGCATATGAAGAACAAAATAATAAGAAACTACAGGTTTTCCTACCGTATTTGACAAATCAAAACAGTGCTGGAGTGACCACCCTAATTAAACCAACTGCAAAGACTAAAACTACAAGGTTGAACAATGGATGATTCAATTAGTGAAATGTTAAGGGTTCTGTTTTTCTTTAAATGTATCCCACATTAAGAGACAATACTGTAAATTTAAGCAAATGTATATTATAACTATACATTTTCATCTTGACAATCTCTCTTAATATATAATACAAACAAATCAAAAAAGGTAATCAAAAGTAGTTTTAATAGAGTTTCAGGATTGGGATGCTATTTTCCTTAATTGTTAGTTTACTATGTAATTTAAAACACTATGTTACTATTGATTATTATCTATGAAAAAAATCTCAAGTTAAATAAAGAGGGAAAAAACAATGGAGACTGGAGTGGAGCAATCAAGCAGAAAAGGCAGGCATTTCTTAAGAAGGTATTGGCTCTACTTTCAAACCACTATGAGTTTTGTGTGTTTTGTTTTGTTTTGTTGCTTGTTTAAGAACCACTTACAAGTGTCTTTCCTGTATATGCTCACAGTTTCATGGTGACAGTATCAATAGCGTCATTGGATTCATTAGCACATTTCTTTAGAAGAGCCTAACCACTCTCAATGTTTACTATCTCCTAGACCTCCCAGTGGCCCCGTGACACAGCAGGGAGAGACTTATAATTGGCCCATTTTACAGACAGAGAAAGTGAGAAAGAGGGATTAAATGGCTTCCCTCTAGTCACACAATAACTCATTAAGATCAGCAACTAGAAACCTGGTTTCCTGATTCCTGGTTTAGTGTTCCACATACTATGCTTCCTTCTGCAAAGCACTATTTTTGTCAAGGTTTCTCTTTCAATAAAGGAACTAGAACAAGTCATGTGACTTTCATTCACTAAAGCCTCTGTGTATTTTCATTAGAACCTTAGTTGTCTGTTACTGGGAATAGGGTGGGAGTAGTGTATACTGTTATTTTATTATGACAAGAGCTAGCCAGCTAAAGCAGAAAAGCATCCACAACAGAAAAAATAAAGGGTATTCATTTGTCAAGCAATCTCACTGAAGTTCTAAAAATGTTCCAGGTCTTTGTTTTAGGACTTCAACAGGCAATATTTTTAAACATAAATTGTGATTGTTGTTCCTGTGGAAACATTTCTCTTATTCCATAATTCTTTTATCATAGGATACGCGTAACTAGTCTTTTTACCAAACAAAACCTAAATATAGATGCTTTCAGTGGCAATTCCTATCTAATCTGCCTTGTACACACACAAAAACCAACTTTAGAATTAAATTCCCACTAAAAAGCAACACTAAAATAGCCTATTTTATGTATGCACCAATCTATAATCATAACACAAAAATATATAAAGTTAATTTTAAAAAGCAGTTTAAAGTCAGTAACATACCTCCAGTTCCCCAAAAAGATACCATCAGATTGGTTAGATTTTTCTACATACACACACACACACACACACACACACACACACAAAAAAAAAAAAAAAAAAAAAAACACATGGTAAGTAACCTCCCCCTATGCCCAAATGAGCCATAACTTAAGAGTTAAATTTTTATTTATTTTCTCTGGACACATACCTATACCTATATAGGCTTTGGTGTTGAAACCCCACCCCCGTTCCCAATTCTCGTGTAAACAACTATCAAACACTGCTGCAACCTTAGTGTCACCACTTATGCAAATACAAAACACTACCCAAGTGACCCCAAATTATTCTGTTTCAGCATAACCAATGAAGTTTTTCCATGCAGAACCCGAGAAGCTCGACGTGGAAACATATGCTACTTCTGAGAGCCCGAGCAGTGCATGCAATGACCCGGGAAATTCTTTTTCTTCTATTTCATCTTCAAAGAAATGCTTTGCAAGTCTTCCTTCTAGAATCATTCTCTCAAAGAATACTTATCTCCTGTGAGCTTTTTATTTATGGGCACCCCAAACAAATGTCTATGGTCATATGTGAGTTAAATAAAAGTGGATATTCATTCCGAATTTCTAAATGTTCTCTTTCTGGCTTCACAGACCACAATTTAGCTCCCACATTAATTAGGATGACACTCTCGTCTTTACTATTCTACTGTTCTCTGTGTTCTAATGAGTTTACAAGACATTCATTTACTATGCAGTCCTTTTTTAAAAATGTGGTTTTGGCACAATGGATCAATTACAGTTATCTATTTTTCTTAAAAAGAGCTTTTTTTCCTTCTTAAAAGGGTGTTTACCATCATGCTACACAGACTTTGGAAAAACAGCAACCAAAAACGATCTCTCATCTTTGTTCAGCCACCGTGAAACATATAAACTGCTGTTTTGATTTCAGAATCCTGAATCCTATAGGTTGAAAGGAATTTTATACTGGTGGGAAATCTTAAACAAAACAAGCTAAATTGGGTCTCTAACCAAACTTATCTCTTGCAGTTTAAAATTTTCCCTAGTCTGAAAAGGGCATTATATCATACATGAATCACGTTTCTGAATGTATCTATGTTATCAGAAAGGTCTTGAATCCTTTTAGGCCTGTAGGCGCAAACTCCAGCTCACTCCTCCTGTTACTGCAAGAACCCACTCCTGGGGCCCTCCTGAATCCAGTCCAGGTTTTTACTGCCTACTCCGCCAAAAGCAGTAAAAGGTGTTATGTTCTCAGACTGTTTTTCTGATTAGAATCAGATTTCAGTAAAATGTACTTTCATGTTCACTATACCATATACCCATTTGGGCATACCAAATAAATCTGTGTATGTATTTTTTCCCCACTCAATCTAGTTATGCTGGTACGTTTATATGGTCTGTGTCTTAGACAACAGTTAATCCTGAACTCCAGGATTAACTGAGCAATTTATCCAGAGCAATTTTTCGGATGTACCTGTAGTGCTTATTTATTGTAACTCTAAGCAAAGTGACCTTCAGCTGAGCGTCATCATTTATGGGACACATTCTTACAACTTCCAAACTGATTTCATTAGAGGCTGAAGCACCAAACCCCTGATAATTTTCTGTGACTCTTCATTTTTTAGTCTATGATGTTAATAAAAAGGTACATAGAGCTTTTCCTCTATTATATTAGAGTAACAGGGTATTTATTTACCCTACAGCTATAATTTAAAATCCTGTGGGTATTATCAAACCTATGCTGCATTTAGACAGTACTAAACTGGTCTGTTTACTTTAAGAAAAGGCATAGGGGTCCCCACGGCACCTTGATCACTTCCTTGTAACCCTGGCATACTGTTGACCTTAGGCCAGCATCTAGGACAGCATTCAGTTAACACTACCCACTACTATGTGTTCTGTGGTGCTCACAGAGCCTCTGCCTTACTGTCAACACTGCACAGAAACAGCTACAAAACTAAAGAAGAAACTCTCTTGAATCGAATGTTTACCCCCCTCCCCTCGCCCCTTTAAACCTCCTTCTCTCCTCTCATCACTCAAAGTTTGAGACAGTCAGAATGCACCACCAGCTGCAAAGCAAGCAGTCTGTCTCTCCTCATGGATATTTGATGAGAATGTGAAGAACAATACGGGGCACCATCCTGTCCAATTATTCTTGAAAAGCCCCATGTTGTTGTCTTTCATTTGTTTTGTCTAAAGCACTGATTCTAAATCCTGGCTGTACATTAGCATAACCTGGGCAATTGAAAAATGCTCCTGTCTGGGCTGTGCCCATCGGATGCTTTCCTTGAATGTGTCTAGGTTGAGGCCTAATAGGTAATTTCTCAAACCTCCTCAAGTGGGTCTAACCTGGGGCAGGGTTTTCAGAGGATGGTCCCCCAACCAGCAGCATCAGCACAACCTAGAGACTTCTTAGAAATGCACATTCAGGGCCACACCCCAGACCTACTGCATCAGAATCTCTTTATGTGACCCAGCCATCCAGGTTTCAGCAGCCTCTCCAGGTGACTCGCAGACACGCTTCAGTTTGAGAATCACTACTGTTCAGCTGTGTTTAAGCAGTGTTACCATCTCAGCCCCTTAGGAGGAAAGGAATGTCTGATGGAACAACAGCTCCTACAATTTATGTGTAAACTGTAAATGGTTAACTGTTCCCTTTAGAAGCCATGAAAATGGATGCGTATTTCCTAAGTGACTTTCGGGCCTGTTTTTATAAACTTTGAGGCTCAGCAAGAATCAGTTTGGACCCAGTTCCAGGAAAACAAAGAAAAAGGTGAAGGCTACAGCCTGGGAGCACTCATAACTTCAGGGCCCTTGCTAGCAGAACTTTCCCACCTCGCAGATCAGGAAGACAATGTTTGCCACCTCCTTGGAGTGGCTGACCTGGGGAGCACATCCAGTGCTAACAGATGGGAAAAGAAGAGCTGTGGGAAAGAAGAAACGAGTTGGACCAAAGAAACAAAATATACTCTCCTGAGTCAGAAGCTTCACATTCAACTCAAAGACAACTTGACTGCTCTTGGCAAGGTATTTGGGGAAAGAGAACACAGGAGCCATAAGAAAACAAACAAACAAAAAACCCAAGAAGCCTGAGCCAATATTTTGGCATTTAGGTCAAGGTACCAAAGAAGGGAGGAGAAGTGAACCCAGACACTCACCCACTTTCCCACCCTTCCTCCCACTAGCCACAAGGTCAAAGGGCCTCACCTTTCACAATGGTGGCCTCCTTCAGGTGATGGGACAAGAAGTCAATGCTGGCATAGGTGTTGGCGGAGGGCAGGGCGCCAGGACCCGACCCCCCACACACCCCACTGGTGCTGCTGGCCCCCACAGCGCTGATGAGACCGCCGAGGCTACGGGTCCGGCCCCAGGCGCTCTTGTCGCCGGGCTGCGGATGCGGGTGCTGCTGTGGGGGCGGCGACAGTCCTGGCTCATCCCTCACGTCGATGGCGATGTAGTTGAGGCCATTCTGGAAGCCGGCAGAGGTCTCCCTGCGCATTGGAGAGCCACTTCCCCCGGGGCAGCCAACCAGGCCTCCAGGCTGACTCGGTGTCCATGGCCGCCCCTGCTGGGGAGGCGGTGGCTGCAACTGGCGGGGGGATGTAGGGGGCTCGTCGCCCCCACCGAGGACGCCACTGCCACCCCCTTCGCTGCTTTTCCTGAGAGAGACATTTTCCACGGAGGCTGAGTTGTGGCGCTTCGAGTTGTGGGCGAAGGACGGGGACACGGGGGTCACAGTGGTGGTCGAGGAGAAGGTCTCAGAGCTGTGGCGGCGGCGGCCCCCCTGCGGGTCTGCGCGGATGACCTTGGCCCCTCGGTGCGGGTCTGGGGGCTGGCCAGCTTGCAGGAAGGCCTCCACCCCAGACACCTGATCCATGAGACTCAGCCTCTTCACGCCAGATGTGGGGCTGGTCACGCGGGCACCTTCCGGCTTCGGGGGAGCCACGATGGGTTGTGGCGGGGTGGCAGCCACGCCAAAGGCCATCTCGGTGTAGTCACCATTGTCCCCAGTCTCCGAGGACGAAGAGGAGGCAGCGCTGGGGCCCTGGGACGTGGATGCCCCAGGCAGGCGGTACAGCTCTCCTGGGGGCGGTGGTGGAGGCGGCTGTGGCTGCAGGGAGGAAGAGGGGGCGGCAGGGCGTGGGGGCAGCGGTGGGTACCGGGAGGAGGCCTCGGGGGACAGGAGGGCATCCAAGGAGCCCACTGGGTCCCCGCTCTGGATACCGGGCTTGGGGGACTTGGGCGAGCTGAAGTCGAGGTTCATGTAGTCGGAGAGAGGGGAGCGCTGCCGGCTGTCGCTGCTCGTGCCTGGGGTACCAGAGCCCAGGGAGGAGGCTGGGCTGCTGGCAGACAACAGCGAGGAGGAAGAGGCCGCCGAAGTCAGCAGCGGAGGGGCAGGTGGCGACAAATGTGCTCCCGCCTCGCCGAAGTCAATGTTGATGTACTCGCCCGGGCTCTTGGGCTCCGGCGGCAGGGGATACTCGTGCATCCTAGGTGGGGTCTGCAGCCCCTCCAGGGACAGGCGCGTGGGCCGCACCGCCCGGCAGCGCTGGTTCAGGAAGCCTTCTGGGCGGCCACCGCCGCTGCCACTCAGTCTCCCAGGCGAAGGCACTACAGAGTGAGGCGGCTGGGTGTGGCCACCACCACCACCCACGCCAGCCGCGAAGACGCTGGCCGATGGCGCGGTCCCCGAACTGGCCTGCGGCTCCAGCCTCTCCTCTTCCAGGATGCGCCCCACGGGGGAGCTCATGAGCACATACTGGTCATTGTCCCCATTGCAGGTGTAGGGAGCCTTGTAGGAGCGGGGCAGGGAGCTGTAGCAGTAGCCAGGGACGCCCCTGAGCATCTCCCCACCGCCATGCAGGGCCGCTGAGAAGAAGTCTGGCGGGGTTCCCGATGTGCCCGCGTCGCTGGGGGACATGTTGAGGTAGTCCCCATTGGGAAGCAGCTTGCTGTCTGTGTTCTCCATGGACAGCTTGGAGCCACACCACATGCGCATGTATCCACTGTCCTCGGGTGAGCTCTCCGCCGGGGAGCTAGCCTTGTAGCTGGCCCCGGTCACCGGAAAGGCCCTGCTGGCCGCGGAGGCAGGCGCCGGCACTGCAGCTCCCGTGGGGGGCAAGGCCACAGTGGCAGCCCGTGGCTGCAGGATCTGCTTTGGGGCAGACACGCTGGTGGGGCTCATGGGCATGTAGTCGTCACTTTTGCAGCTGCCACTGCCACCACCCATGAGGGCTACACCAGGAGTCATGGGCATGTAGCCATCGTCCGTGCCCAGGTTACTGCTGGAGCTCCTATGGGACCCAATCTCAATGTCGCCGTAGTCCTCGGGATAGGGGTGGTAGGCCACTTTGGGAGAAGATGCGGGGCAGGAAGGGCAGAGTCGGCCAGAGCTGCTGGAGAAGGTGGCCCGCATCAGGGTGTATTCATCCAGGGATGCGGAGGAGGGTTGGGGCACCGGCCGCTGCCTGGCAGGTGTGGTCAAGGAGTAAGTCCTCTTCCTAAGCCCTCTGTCCAAGTCCTGAGCTCCGTCCCCTGAGACTCGACGGTAGGGACGGCCACAGTGGCTCAGGGGCCTGTCCATGGTCATGTACCCGTACAATTCGCTCCCGCTGCCCTCCCTGGCCGGAGGTGTCTCGGCGATGGACTCAGGCGTATTGCTCCTGTGGCTACAAAAAGCTCTCAAGTCCCCAGGGCTGGAGCCATACTCATCCAGGGACATGAAACCGGGGTCACTGGGGGAGCCAGAGGCTGAGGCGCTGCCGCTGGAGGGCCGCTGGCCCGCATGATGGTGCAAGGGGTGCTGCAGGTGCGGGTGCGGGCCCGGAGGCGGCGGGTAGGAGCCAGAGCCGTGTCCGCTGCTGGACGACAGGCTGCCGGGGCTGGTGGCAGCCGGGGGCGAGTGCGCCACCGGCATGGACATGGAGCGGCTGTGTTGCAGGGCGCCCCCTGCCGGCGCCAGAGTCACCTTGCTCGCGCGGCCGCCGCAGCCGCCACTCAGGGTGTGCGAGCGACTCAGGGGCGCGCGCACCGGCCCGGGACTCAGGGGGCTGCCCGCCACCGACACAGGCCTGCCGCCCGCCGCCCCGGTCCCCGCCGCCGCGCCGCCGTCGCCCTCGCTGGCTGTGCGCACCCGGCAGGAGCTGCACTTAGCGGCCGGCGGGGTGGCAGCGAGGCTGTCGGTGCGCGAGCGGCGCACCAGACCCGTCTGGCTGGGGGGCAGATTAACCAGGTGGTGGTGGCGGCGCGCGCCGGGGACGCTAATGGGGTGCGTGGCCGACGAGCCCGACGACTGGCTCTTGCTGCGCGGCCGGAACTCGAAGAGCTCCTTGAGCGCCTTCATGGCCTCCAGGATGGTCTCGTGGATGTTCTGTGCCACCACCGAGTCGTCGGCCTGCATCCACAGTTCGCCGGGTCCCGTGACAGCCGAGCGGCCCACCTCGATGAAAAAGAAACTGTCCGAGTGGCCGCAGCGGCGAATGTTCATGAGCTGCAGGGTCACCGACGGCTGCTCGCAGTTGAGCTTCACGAAGCCGATGGTGCGCGCCGACAGGCAAAGGCGGTACACGCCTGTCAGGTTCTTGCTCTGGCCCAGGCCCTTGGGCTTCAGGTTCACCTGCCATACCTCGCGGTAGGCAGCCGTGGCGGGTGCCATCAGCCCGTAGCTGTCATCGGCGCCGGCTGAGCCGCCCAGGGCTCCGGGCAAGGCGCTGCACGACCCGGCAGTGGCGGCAGTGGGGGGCGCGTCGCCGGCACCCGCGCGGCCCTCGCTGACCAGGTCGGTGAGCGCGCGGTACCAGCCCTCCTGCTCCTGCTCGTTCTCGGCGGCCACGGCGAAGTACTCGTCCTTGGTGTAAAGGGCGATCAGGTACTTGTGCTTGGCGTCGGCGCGCTTGTTGATGTTCAGGCAGCAGTCGAGCGAGATGACCCGCTTCGGGGCGCTCGCCTTGCTCCGCCACTTCTTCTCGCTTTCGTAGTACTCGAGCCGCGGCGGCAGCGGCGCCGGACCCCCGCCCGCTGTCGCCGTTGCCTCGTCGCCTCCCGCGCCGGGGCCGCGCAGCACGAAGAAGCGCTTGTGTCCGTGCTTCTGCTTGCGCAGGTAGCCGCACTTGCGCACGCTGTGGTTGTTGTTGTTGTTGTTGTTGTTGAGGTTGGGGCCGTCGCCGCCCGCCGGCCCAGGGGGGACATGCAGCGGCGGGCTCGCCATCGCTGGCACTTCAGGCCGCGCCGCCCGGCCCGGCGTGAAGGGGCTCAGGGGAGCGGAGGGGGTGCGGGCAGGGGCGGCTCCCTCCACCCCTGCTCGCCCGCCGGAGCCCGCGTCCCTTGGGCCCAAGAGGTGGGGAAGGTTCGGGGAGGCCCGCGGGGGCCGGTACCGCGCGGTGGCGCAGCGCCCTCCGCGGCCCCAGAGGATGCCCAGCGCCGGCGGTGGCCGCCCCCTGGCCCGGCTGCCCGCAGCCGCTGCCTACCGGGCGGCGCCTGGGGACTCGCTGGCTGAGCCGAGAGTCGGGGTCCCTGAGCCGCAGAGACGAGCCTAAAGCACGCGCGGCCACACAGGTCCCGCCGCTGCACCGCGCTCTGGTGTGCCGGGGTGCGCCTGGGCACTCAAGGTCCGTGCCGCCGCCGGAGCTGCTGCTGCTGCTACTGCTGCCAACGGCGACCCGGGCTCGTCGCGGTCCCCGCCGCACAGTGAGTAACACATCGCGCACCCAGTGACTGAACTAAGAAGAGCAAAACAACATGTGACTCGGCGTTACGCAGGCACACACGGCGCGGCCGCCCCGCCCCACTCCCAGCATTGGCGCTGCACCCCCGGACGGACAGCGCGCGCGACCAATGAGCATGGGGCGCGGAGGGGCGGGCAGCGCACCCCCGCCCCGCCCTCCTTTCTCCAGGGGTTATGTTTCCCGCCGTCCCCTCCCCCCTCGCGCTGAGGCTGGGGCCCGGGAAGGGTGGGGGCCGGCCTGAGCCTCATTAATCAGAGGCTCGTTGTTGATGCCGGCGGAGGAGATGCCACCCAGGGCGGGAAAAGGGGCGCGCAGAAGGAGCGGCGGGCGGTCGTCTCGCGGAGGGCCCGTCCCTCCCGCCTTTGACTCAATTAATTGGGCTCCGAGCTTCCGCGGGAGAGGGGATAGCGGGAGGGGCACCGCGGGGGGCGGGACTGGCGGCAATCGAGCTCCCAGACTGCCGGTGAGGGCTGGACGCAGGGGATGGGGCAGTAGCACCCCATTTGGACCCCATTCGCGGTGGGCAAGAAGGGGCAAGGAACTTGACTGCCATCTCGTAAACGCCCGCCCGACACACATACAGACAGACACACACTCTCTCTCTCTCAGGAGAGGGGATCCCGCGCCCAGGCTCTGGGTGGGCGCGCGCCTGCCCGCCGCAGTGGGTGTGCGCCTGGGTGGTTCCTTGGTGCCCCGCCGGCAGCTTGTTTACGAGCATCACATTAGTCATCGGTGAGCTCTGGATCGATCGGAGCTTCGTGTCCCTTCCTGGAAGGAGAGCCGGGTGCGGGAGGAGGAGCGGGCGCGGCGCCCCAACTCCGGTGGCTCCCGGGGTCCCACAAGCGCGTGATGCCCTTCCCCCGCATCCGGGTCGTGGGCTCGTTCCCGGGCGTCATCAGCGCCATTCACTTGGCAGGTTCTCGGGAAGTTGAAATCGTCTGTTTGGGATGTAATAGGAGAAAGAGAAGGAGGACGAGCAGGCGTAGAAAAATGCAGTTTCCATAGCGCCGGAAAGAGGGCGGGCTCCAGCGAGCAAAGAGCCCCGGAGCCTGGTTCCCGCGGCGGAGTGCCCCCCTCCCACCCGACCCTCCACGCCGAGCGAGCGACGCGGCGCGGGAGATGGGCGGCTCCAGAACTGCGTCTTTCCCAGACAGCCACGGCTGTGTTGAAGATGCCTCGATTTTTTACATCTCCCCGGCTTTTGTGACTTTCAAAGTCGATTACAAATAAGGACCCATACAGTCGCTTCTCCTAAACGACAAAGTGAGGGTTACTGGTGAGGGTGGGAGTCCCTGAGTTTAGATCCCAGCAGGCTCCGGGTCTTGGCAGAAACTAAGGAGGCTAACAAAACAATCCCCACCCCTTTTTTAAATTTGTGTTTTTTCATGAAATAATTTGAAACAATAATGTTGGCTAATTTTTTATGAAGCCCTGGAAATTTGCCTTTGAATAACCTCTGTAGTATATACAAATTTTTATTTTATTAAATGCAATGAAATCGTAAATCTAAGGCAAATAACTAAAGATTGTAATTTTTGAAAGGATGATATATTTTAAGTTTTTAAAGAACGTGACTTAGAGATTCTGCTAGTTAACATTATGTGCCAAGAGATCCCTACCTACACAGATCATAGCGTTTTTATTAATATTTTTAGCATGTATACAGTTATGATGAGTAGCATAAATTTGGGAAGAATAATCAGCGAGGCAAATGTCATGATAGAATTTGCTCAGAGAGGTATATTTGAAGTTGAACCTCCATTTTAAACCGTGCTTTAAAAAATACCTCTAGGACTGCTGTTTTTAAGTGTATGTATGCATTTGTATATGCATGTGTGGGTCTATAAGTGTATAATGTATGCATGTGTATGTGTATGATTTCGTGTACGTATATGTGTGTCTATAGGTGTGAGTATGTGTGTACGAATATGAGTATGTAGGGGTATGATCATGTATGTATTGGTGGAATCACCTTTATGGACATTGTTCTCTGGTTTTCTTCCCTTTCTAGATCTTGTTGCTCTTTCTATGTTAAATGTTGCCTAGCAATATGTCTACTCAGAAAAGAAAGATGAAGGGATTCTTATCTTGGAGATTGAAGAAAATGTGGTCCAATTTGATTGGCTTTGTGATGATTTACATCACATTTTATGAGGGTTGTAAATGGGCCTGCTATATGTTCAGTAAAGCTAACTAGCAGACACTGATCATGGAGCAACCTCTTTTCAGCATCATATGATAATGGTTTCTCATGAAAAATATGTTTTGCAATTGTTCCATTCATTTCTTTTTGATTTTGACTTTAATACAACATTAGATTTTCACATACTCATTGGGCACTTGCTGTGCCCATCAGATATTAATAGTGTCATTTCCCGGGTCGCTCCCCCCCACGCCCAGGACTATTCTAATGTTAAAAGTCAGCATTCAGCTTAAGCTGTCAGAAACTCTAAATTGGCAGTTGGCACTTGCCCTATGTATGGTTTCGGTCACCAGTTAGGAGCAGAAGAGGGAAAGGTGAAGAATTATCTATCACCTGTATCAGTGCTCTCATACAAGAATATCACAAATCTACAGCAAAACTGCAAACTAATTGCCAGTTTGAAGTCTTAGAACCTCTAAATACAATTTTCATTCTCATTAAGAAGTCAGTCCAGGAAACTAGCTGTAAGGAACTCTAATTAGAAATATTTCAGTCTTCTTCCTCAATGAAGGAACGCGTTGTCTTTCTCCTTTTCTATTGCCAAATAAGCTATTTATTTTTTTAAAGCTTGTTCGACACCTTGTGATTTTTCCAACTGTTTTCCCATACTTTTTCAGCAAAAGTCAGCTAACAACATCTGCCAACCTGCTCTCCATGCAGAGATGGGTACTGCTTCAATGGCCGGTTGCCAGCAAGCAGCCTGGGTGAAATTTTTTTCTCATGGTCCAGAATCTTTTGCCGGAAGTTCTCTTTCCTTTAATGGATAACAAAATGACCATATCTTTTAGCAAGGAGTGTTTTTGGTTTGTTTAGTTTGCTTGTTTTTGTTTGTTTTTTCATTTAAACAAAAAGTCCTTTCTGGAATAATTTAATTACCTTTTATGAAACAGTCAATTTCATAAAAACGTAGATATTAAAAATGTATCACAAGTCCATACTACTATTACTACTAATAATAGTAAGCATCACTTGTACTCTTCTCTATTTCATTTAGGAAAGGCATGTATAGGAGGAGAAAAGTAGATAACATTTCGTGCTTTTAAGTTTTTTTTTTCTTTTTATTTCTCAATCCTGCAGCTATTTGACAATATTTTCTATCTAGACGAATTCTATCTAGAAATTGATTAAACAGATCATTAAGTGGAATACTGTATGACCAATTAAAATAGCTTTAATTTAAAATGCATTTTAGGAGATATAGATTTTAACTTCAGAGGTTTATGTCAGGGGATATATTTTGTCTTTTAAAAGAATGGCAATATTTCATCACATTTTGCTTTATTAAATAATGTATGTCAGTAGCTCATTTAATAAATTTCCCTTTCTCTGATGAATGAACCATGCGAAAACAGACTTTTCCTCATTTAGGATTCATAAGGGGACTTCCTGCATTTTAGCAGCTAGTGTTTTTTTCTTTCACAAATATATTTGCTAATATGTTCCAACTGAAATTTCACAAGAATTTTGTAACATGCTAATTCTATGCAACAGAATGATTTACATGAGCGAATGCAACTGTTATTTGGATCACTTATTATCTATGTATGTCATTCCAAATGTCTAAAAAATCAGATTTGTTAATAGATTGGGTCAGTTCCTTGGAAATTGTAAAGACTTTCCACTTTATTATTTATTTTGTTCATTAAAAATACTGGTGTGTTTTTCTCTTTCTTAAATATTCATTTAGGGAGAAAGGATTTTCTAAGATAAATGACTATTTCATATGTATATATGGTAGAGCAAACTACCATAACTTTTTTTTTTTTTAAGGAGGGCACAGCTCATAGCGGCCCATGTGGGGATCGAACTGGCAACCTTGGTGTTATTAGCACCACACTCTAACCAACTGAGCTACCTGGCCACCCCCTATCATAACTTTTAAAATATGAATTCTGTAAAGTGTACACATGGAATTAATACTGTGTAGAAAAATGTTCATTTACTCATTAGGCAGAAGGACGGCTATCCCAATATTCAAAACATTTTCATTTTAAATGTAATTATGTTGAAGTCATTTAAATATATAAGCAACCAATTACAAAATGACTGCAGTTAGTAACTTACAATTCTTATTAATTCACCTCTCGATTTTGTTACGTTTGAATTTTGAATATGTATTTCTAAATTTAAAACAATTTTTCCCCAAAAACTTTTCATGATTGAAATCAAAATTTCACTTTATTGACTATATAACATTGCTGAATCGTAAAAAAAGAAAAAGGAAAGAAAGAGAGAGAGAGAGAAAGAAAAAGAAAAATAGGAGAAAGAGAGAAAGAGAGAGAGAGAGAGAGAGAGAGAGAGAGAGAGAGAGAGAGAAAGGAAAGAAAGAAAGAAAGAGAGAGAGAGAGAGAGAGAGAGAGAGAGAGAAAGAAAGAGAGAAAGAAAGGATTCCTTCTTACAACATCCCTCTTCCTTGGAATGCTGGACTTGTAATCTAATACACTCACGTTTTGCATGTCTAAATCGATGCCTTATGTAGTGCTTGCTGTTAGTGTTCTAGCTGCTGGATTAAAATGTTTGTTTGTTGTTGTTTTCTGTCAGAGCAGAACAAAATTTTCTGCTTCTCAATCTGTAACTCATGAGCAAATGAAACGAGAAAAAGTCTCTAAAATGACACAGCTATATTTTCTAGGAGAGGGAGGGGGGATGAGCAGTGAGGATGGCTGGGAGTGTCCTTGAACAGAGAGCAAATGTTAGGAAGGAGAAAGATCAGTCAGTGTTCATTGATCCCACTGTTTGTTCTAGGAGCAAGCTTTCACCCTGTTTTTCTAAACTGCTCAGGAGGTAAATACTAGGACAGGAGCCACCCTGCTTTTCGCCAGATGCTCTAGTGTTTTGTGGAACTGGATTGTAGTCAGACATCTTCCACTTTTCTGCAATTCACATGCTGTTTCTAGGCTTGCCTTTGAGTCTGTTTTCTAGAGTTGTTTTGAAATCCAACCCAAAGATAACAGAAGAAATGTGACCCGCTCTTGTGAATGCTGCCACCAACTGGCAATGTTTTTTCCTAAGACAGATCGGGGCTCTCCTGCAAGTTGTTACAGCTAGAATGGTGATTGCTTTTGTAGAAAGTTGGTTACAATCTAACTACATTTGCTTTGCAGAAATCTTTAAAATAAATTGATAGAAACAATTTGAGATAAAACAAAGAAACATTGACAATGAGTGACTAAGGGCAATATCAGATGACAAATGAGGAATGGATACATTAGTAAGTTTAAAAACTTAATTTTTTATGACAAAGTATCAGACTAATATGTTCACATTTTTAAATATATTGTATATTTCAATTTGCATATTTACTTACCAAGAACAGCTATTGTGCAAAAAAGTGTATATCAATATCCGTTTCAGATTTTTAGAAAACTATTTGGTCAACAAAATAAAAACCAACAAGAATCTAAACGCAGGATTGTTTTGGAATGTTTCCTAAAACAAACATAAGAGTTACAATCAAGATTTGCTTGTCCTGAAGATAAACTTTTTATTATATTTCTCCACTAAATTTGCCTATCAGTTTCATATTTTTAGAATGAGCCAAAGTGTACTTTAGAGATATTGAAAAGCAAAATTTGAAAAACTATGGATGGGAAGGAAAATATAGTTTAAAAATTATAAATAACATTTATATAAAAACATTTTTAAACTATAAAAATATAGCAGTTAATAAGTGTCAAAAGAGGCTCTCTTTTTTCTATAAATGTATAAATTAGATCTTTCTTAATTGCTTTAGTCTAAATCTTTAGGTGATGCAAATGATAAGAGATATTCAAGTTAGTGATAGTATTTTAGAGCTAAGTTATCCAAATAGAGTGAGATCAGAAGACTTGATTTGTTTGCTACCAAACATGTCCTTCAGGTACCTTCATCTGTGGGTGAAACAAAACAAAACAAAACAAAAACAAACAAACAAAAAGCTGATACATAAAATAGCAATAATAATAATAATAATAATAATAATAATAAAACTAGTGATAGTAGTTTATCAGTATATTTATGTATGTTAAAACATTTGTTTTTTACCAGTCTGTGGAATGAATAGAAAAATATTGTCTCTCCTAATGCCGATATTATAAACGTGATTCCAACACAACTGAAAATAGAGCTAAGATCTTTTAATTCGCCTACTGGGTAATCTTTAATAACCTGTCCTCTGAGCCCTCATACAATGTTTAAGAAGAATGATTAGCTATTTACATAGACATTACACTTCTTACCTTGTTTAGAACACTTATAATACAAATGGTATTAACTAAACTAAAGTAACTTGAGGAAATAGGGATTAGTGAAGTTCATAAAAAAATAAAGCACCAACTTGTGAAATTAAAGCAGATGCCACTTATTGCCATTTCCCGTGGACTGTTAAATGTTAAATGGAGATTTCAGTTTAGATAAATTCATTCTAAGAATTACTATTGGAAGTGTAAACATCAGCCTGCATTTTCACGTTTGCTAGTTCTTTATTAAGATGTCAGCCTATCGTCTTGCTAACAGAGAGAGAAAAAATAAGAATTATGTTTAAAATTTCTTAAAATTACATTTTATACTGCAGGAGTGTCTTTTTAGGTATTAAGTAAGAATTAAAATGTCATGTTTTCTACTGCTATTAAAAAGTACACAGAAAATGATATATATTGATATTTTGAGACATGATACTTTTCAGTTTTTATTTTGGTAGATGTATACCTAATTTTAAACTTCTACACAGTAAAAGTGTACTAAAATTTCAAAATAATACCTATATCCCTCACAGTATAAATTAAAAGGAAATTAATATGCTTAATGTCATTGAGCCTCATTGTTTAAAATCATTTTTTTCACTTCTAGAATAATAAAAAAGTAGGATTATAATTTATTACACAGGTGAATGTATATAGTTCTCAATTCAAAATATGAAAATCAGCAAACATTGAATTATTAAACATGTGTGAAGTATTTGTTAAGCATCAAACATATTTTAGGAATTATCTAGGATAGATATTTGCCCCTAGAGTTTTCTATCTAAATAATATAGCACTATTTTCCTTAAATTACTTATGTTTGAAAAAATTTTATTTCTTGTACTTTTTATTCCAATATTTGCCGTGTAATTTGGAAATTAAAATCATTATGTGTTATTACAACCATCATCTGGCATTTCTTAATTTTCTTAAAGATCTGTTTTAATTCCTAACGTTGCAATACTTGCCTGTTGCTATATACTAGTAATAACCTGGTAGAAAAAGCGATTTTCATCTTTGAATCTAGGAAGTTTCACAAAGTGTCTTATATCATATCAGATTACATATTCAGAGAAATTCTAGGAAAAGGTAATATGAAGATATAGTAAGAAAAGAAGAACTGAACTGCATCTTGGTTAAATAGAACTAACTTCTAATTAAAATTTTGTTTGCACTTAGAAGAAAGGGGAAACATGAAAACAAGTCAAAGGTGAAGTGAGGCAACTTTAAAATTAATCTTGTTTTAAATGCCTTTTTATTTTATTTTATTGATGTTAGGTGTTGAGCAGTTGACGTGTACATTGATTTGCAAGTGACCTGAGAACTGTCTTCAGTACTCCCACAGAGGATCCCTGTGGTTCTTCCATTATTCAATGTTCAGTTAGAGAGTAACAACACCACTTTTAATGGTATTGGAGTCCCTGTCATTCATTTCAAAATGTTCCTTACATATAATGAAACAATTTGCTCATGTGTCTCACTGTTGCTTTTCTTTGGTTCCTTTTTTCATTAAGGTTCTTAAACAAGTTTACTTTTCCCTCTTCTGAATGTGTTTGCAATCTAGCTAATTTCATAGGAGGGGGAAACTCCTTTTAGTCTCCCAAAGTTGTTTTCTGGATGACATTCCTAGTCAGGATTGGATTACAATTTCAAACATAATAATGCATAATTACAACATTTTAGTGATAATAACCAAGTGCCCATTTTATAAATAAGGCACATCCATTTAAAAGCTATTAAGGGTGCTTAAACGCAGTGCATGCTTTCAAAGTTATCAGCTGAATACTTCACAGGGAATGAAATTATAAGTAAAGCCTCTAAATTTTGTTTCATGGAAATTAGTTTTAATTAGTCAAACACCAGTAATTCTATTTAGTCTATTTTTAGGTTAATTTTTCTTTTTTTAAGTTAATGTTTTAGACTACTGATCCTGCTTAGGTCTACAGAACTCAGAATCTGCTTAGTATGGAGTAATAGTGAATAGATGGTTCCCAGTTATGTAGTCTGGCGGTAAATTCATACTAACCGCATGAAATATTTGATTCCATTAAATTTATCAATATGTTTCAAGATCCATTTTGTGTTAGACACTGTGTGTGGTCCTGTGGGCACCAAAATGCAAACCTACAGCAGCCCCCGAGCTGTTCCTAACTGGGAGGAACATCTTCCATGGGTTTTTTTGTTTCCTCAAACCTCTTGCTGGATAAATGAAATATGCAAGTTCCTGGCCTCCCTCTACTCAAGCCAGGTCACGGGATTGCTTTTGTAGCCAATCACCCTAAGGAATATAGTGATGGCTCCATCCTGGACAAATAGCTGGTTTTCTTATTTCCAGCTACAGAAGAGGTGAATTCCCCAAGCCTGGTGTGTCAGCTGTGACAAATCTCCTGTACCCACATAGTGCTTGGGGGGCAAGAGGAACAGAAAGGAGTCATGCTGTTTTCTGTGCCAGGAGTTGCTGATTCAAGATGCTCAGGTACTCTGCCAGCGTGCATGTCACCAACAGCAGGCTAATGGATCAGTTTGTAAGGGAAGTGAAATGAAATCTCAGACCCCAACAGGGCCCTCAGGAAGCTCACAGTCTAGTGGGAGAGACAGAACCAATAGGCAAATAGCCAAATCAAAGGGCCAGTGCTGTTAAGCTCAGAAATAGATCCAATGACAGAGAAAATTCGTGTATTATAAAGTTGACATTTTATTTCATTGGAGGAGAAGATAGGTTATGGAGTTGGCATAACTGGAAAACCTATATCTGAAGACCCATTAAAGTTGGATCCCTGTCTTCCATTAATGTCAGGTGAATCAAAGATTTCAATATTAAAATGTGAAACCATTAAATTTAGAAGACTATGAAAGAAATATTGATAAATATGACTTCTGAAATAGAATTCTGTGGGGAAAAAATACAGTAAAAATAAAGTGCAGATAGCAAACTAGGAAGACATCACAGTGAGTATCACAGATGAAGTACTAATTATGTGTGTTTTTATAAAAAGTTTACAGTGGAATGGACACTTGAAAGAACCTACTGAAAATGTTTGAGTGATGAAGGAGGAAAATAGGGTAATACCCTCCATCCATGTTGTCACAAATGGTCAGACAGAGAATAACAAGAACCGTATGATTTCACTTATATGTGAACTCTAAGAAACAAAATAAATGAACAAACAAAACAGAAACAAATTTGTAGATAAAGAGAACAAACTAATCGTTGCAAATGGAAGGGGCATTGAGGGATTGGAAGAAAAAGGTGAAAGGGATTAAGAAGTAAAAATTGCCAGTTATAAAAATAGTCACGGGATATGAAATACAGCATAGGGAATATAGTCAATAATATTGTACTAACTTTGTATGGTGTCAGACTAGACTAATGGGAGTGATCACTTCATAAATTATATAAATGTCTAATGTTGTAAACCTGAAACTAACATAATACTGTATATCAACTATAATCGAAAAAAAAATTTTGTTTTTTAAAGAAGGAAAATAGTGTTGGTTGAAAGGCAAGGACCAGTTAGGATAACACCGTAGGCTCTAGCAAGTAGATGGCTGAAGGTGGCTTCTACTATAGGCAGAAGAAGTATGATGGATGGCAGGTTGAGTTTTTTTTTTTGTTTTTTTTTTTTTTTTTTTAATTAATTTTATTGGGGTGACAATTGTTAGTAAATTTACATAGATTTCAGGTGTACAATTCTGTATTACATCGTCTATAAATCCCATTGTGTGTTCACCACCCAGAGTCAGTTCTCCTTCCATCACCATATATTTGATCCCCTTTACCCTCATCACCCACCCCCCACCCCCTTACCCTCTGGTAACCACTAAATTATTGTCTGTGTCTATGAGTTTTTGTTTCTCATTTGTTTGTCTTGTTCTTTTTGGTTTATATACCACATATCAGTGAAATCATAGGGTTCTCTGCTTTTTCTGTCTGACTTATTTCACTTAGCATTATTCTCTCGAGATCCATCCATGTTGTCACAAATGCTCCTATATCATCTTTCCTTAACGCCGAATAGTATTCCATTGTGTATATGTACCACAACTTCTTTATCCATTCATCTATCGAAGGACATTTTGGTTGTTTCCATGTCTTGGCCACCGTAAACAAAGCTGCAATGAACATTGGAGTACACGTGTCTCTGTAGAGAAATGCTTTTATATTTTTGGGGTAGATACCCAGGAGAGCGATTGCTGGGTCATATGGTAATTCTATTCGTAATTTCTTGAGGAACCTCCACACTGCCTTCCATAGCGGCTGCACCAGTCTGCATTCCCACCAACAGTGTATTAGAGTTCCTTTTTCTCCACAGCCTCTCCAACACTTGTTACTATTTGTTTTGTTGATGAAAGCCATTCTGACTGGGGTGAGGTGATATCTCATTGTGGTTTTCATTTGCATTTCTCTGATGATTAGCGATGTTGAGCATTTTTTCATATGTCTATTTGCCATTTGTATATCCTCTTTGGAGAAATGTCTCTTCAGGTCCTCTGTCCATTTTTCAATTGGGTTGTTTGTTTTTTTGTTGTTGAGTTTCATGAGTTCCTTGTATATTTTGGATATTAGCCCCTTATCAGAGGAACTGTTTGCGAAAATCTTCTCCCATTCAGTTGGTTGCCTCATTATTTTGTCAATAGTTTCTTTTGCTGTGCAGAAGCTTTTCAGTTTCATATAATCCCATTTGTTTATTTTAGTTTTTACTTCCATTGCCTTTGGAGTCAAATTCATAAAATGCTCTTTGAACCCAAGGTCCATAAGTTTAGTACCTATGTTTTCTTCAATGCAGTTTATTGTGTCAGGTCTTATGCTTAAGTCTTTGATCCATTTTGAATTAATTTTGGTACATGGTGACAGATAGCAGTCCAGTTTCATTCTTTTGCACGTAGCTATCCAATTCTGCCAGCACCATTTATTGAAGAGGCTGTCTTTTCTCCATTGTATGTTTTTAGCTTCTTTGTCAAAAATTATCTGTCCATATTTATGTGGTTTTATTTCTGGGTTCTCAATTCTATTCCATTGGTCTATGAGTCTGTTTTTCCGCCAATACCAAGCTGTTTTGATTATTGTAGCCCTGTAGTACAAGGAAAAATCAGGGAGTGTGATACCTCCAGTATTGTTCTTTTTTTTTAATATTGCTTTGGCTATTCGGGGTCTTTTGTGGTTCCAAACAAATCTGATGATTTTTTGTTCTATTTCTTTAAAAAATGCCATTGGGATTTTAATGGGGATTGCATTAAATCTGTATATTGCTTTGGGTAATATGGCCATTTTAACGATGTTGATTCTTCCAATCCATGAGCACGGAATGTCTTTCCATTTCTTTGTGTCTTCTTCAATTTCTTTCAAAAATGTCTTATAGTTTTCAGCATATAAATCCTTCACATCCTTGGTTAAGTTTATTCCTAGGTATTTTATTCTTTTTGCTGCAATTGCAAAAGGAATTGTTTTTTCTATCTCTTTTTCTGAGATTTCATTGTTGGTATATAGGAAAGCAATGGACTTTTGTACGTTGATTTTGTAGCCAGCAACTTTACTATATTCATTGATTGTTTCTAATAGCTTTTTGGTGGAGTCTTTAGGGTTTTCTATGTATAGCATCATGTCATCTGCAAAGAGTGACAGTTTAACTTCTTCATTCCCAATTTGGATGCCTTTTATTTCTTTCTCTTGCCTGATAGCTCTGGCGAGGACTTCCAACACTATGTTGAAAAGCAGAGGTGATAGGGGACAACCTTGTCGTGTTCCTGAACGTAGAGCAAAGGGCTTCAGCTTTTCACCATTAATTATGAGGTTAGCTGAGGGCTTGTCGTATATGGCCTTTATTATGTTGAGGTATTTTCCTTCTATACCAATTTTAGTAAGTGTTTTAATCATAAATGGATGTTGTATCTTATCAAATGCTTTTTCTGCATCAATTGATAGAATCATATGGTTTTTGTCCTTTATTTTGTTTATGTGATGTATCACATTGATGGATTTTCGAATGTTGAACCATCCTTGTGCCCCGGGGATGAACCCCACTTGGTCGTGATGAATAATCTTTTTAATGCATTGTTGTATTCGATTTGCTAGAATTTTGTTTAGGATTTTAGCATCTGTATTCATCAGAGATATAGGTCTGTAGTTTTCTTTTTTTGTGTTGTCCTTACCAGGTTTTGGTATCAGGGTAATGTTGGCCTCATAAAATGAGTTAGGGAGTACTGACTCTTCTTCAATTTTTTGGAAGAATTTGAGCAGGATTGGTATTAGATCCTCTTTGAAGGTTTGGTAGAATTCACTGGTGAAGCCATCTGGTCCCGGACTTTTGCTTTTGGGAAGGTTTTTGATGACTGATTCAATTTCGTTACTGGTGATCGGCCTGTTTAGATTTTCCACTTCTTCTTGGTTCAGCCTTGGAAGGCTATATGTTTCTAAGAACTTGTCCATTTCTTCTAAGTTATTAAATTTGGTGGCATATAGTCCTTCATAGTATTCTTGGATAATCCTTTGTATTTCTGTGGTGTCCGTGATAACTTCCCCTTTTTCATTTCTGATTTTGTTAATTAGTGTCTTCTCTCTTTTTATCTTAGTGAGTCTAGCCAAGGGTTTGTCGATTTTGTTAATCTTTTCAAAGAACCAGCTTTTTGTCACATTAATTTTTTCTATTGTCTTTTTGTTCTCTATTTCATTTAGTTCTGCTCTGATTTTTGTTATTTCCTTTCTTCTGCTGACCTTGGGTTTCGCTTGTTCTTCTTTTTCTAGTTTTTTAAGGTTTAACATGAGGTTGTTTATTTGGGATTTTTCTTGTTTCTTGAGATAGGCCTGTAATGATATAAATTTCCCTCTTAAAACTGCTTTCGCGGCATCCCAAAAATTTTGGTAGGATGTATTTTCATTGTCATTTGTTTCTATGTATCTTTTGAGCTCTCCTCTAATTTCTTCTTTGACCCAGTCCTTCTTTAAAAGTATGTTGTTTAATCTCCATGTATTTGTGTTTTTTCCTGCTTTCTTTTTGCAGTTGATATCCAATTTCAAAGCTTTGTGATCAGAGAATATGCTTGGTATGATTTCAATCTTCTTAAATTTGCTGAGGCTGATTTTATGTCCCAATATATGGTCTATCCTTGAGAATGTTCCATGTACACTAGAAAAGAATGTATAGTCTGATGTTTTAGGATGAAGTGCTCTATATATGTCAATTATGTCCAATTCATCTAATGTGTCATTTAGGGCTGCGATTTCGTTATTTATCTTCTGTTTGGAGGATCTATCCATAGCTGTCAATGATGTATTTAAGTCCCCTAGTATAATTGTGTTTTGGTCAATTTCTCCCTTTAGTTCTGTTAGTAGTTGCTTGGTATATTTCGGTGCTCCCTGATTGGGGGCATATATATTGATGACTGTTATGTCTTCTTGTTGTATAGTCCCCTTTACCATTATGAAATGTCCATCTTTGTCTCTTGTTATCTTTTTCACCCTGAAGTCTGTTTCATCGGAAATCATTATGGCTACACCTGATTTTTTCTGGGTACCATTTGCTTGAAGTGTCAATTTCCACCCTTTCACTTTGAGTCTATGCTTGTCCTTGTAGCTGAGATGTGTCTCTTGTAGGCAGCATATGGTTGGGTTTAGTTTTTTGATCCAATCTGCTACTCTGTGTCTCTTTATTGGTGAGTTCAGTCCATTTACATTTAGGGTGATTATTGATATGTGAGGATTTCCTGTCATTCTGTCTTTAGTTTTCTGGTAAGGCTGTGTCTCCATTGTTTCTTTGCCTTTTTGTTGTTGTCTGTTATTTCTGTGTGGTAGTATTCTATGATGTTTCCCTCTGTTTCTTCTTTTATTACAGTATATATTTCAGATTTGGATGTTTTTTGAGTGGTTACCCTTGAGTTTATGTAAAAGAAAGTTTGATATTTAGAGTATTCCAGTTTCTTCAGTCCGCTTACTTTCTCTATTCCCATATTCCAGTTCAGGCCTTTACGCTCCCCCTTTTTATGTTTTGGTTGCCACAAGTTGTCCCTGTTGATGGTGGTCTAATAGCCTCCTTTAGTATTTCTTGTAGTGCAGGTCGTGTATTAGAAAATTCCCTCAGCTTCTGGATGTCTGGAAAGGTCTTTATTCCTCCTTCATATCTAAAGGAGATCTTTGCTGGATATATTATTCTTGGCTCATGATTTCTCTCTTTCAATAGTTTGAATATTTGGTTCCATTCCCTCCTAGCTTGTAGAGTTTCTGCTGAAAAATCTGATGATAATCTAATGGGCTTTCCTTTGTAAGTTACCGTCTTCTTTTCCCTGGCTGCCTTGAGGATTCTTTCTTTATCATTGATTTTAGACAGCTTCAGTACAATGTGCCTTGGTGAAGGCCTGTTGGGATTGAGGTAATTAGGTGTTCTATTTGCTTCTTGGATTCGAGGATCCAGTTCTGTCCACAAGTTTGGGAAGTTCTCATCGACGATTTGTTTGAATATATTCTCTGTTCCCTTCCCTCTTTCTTCTCCTTCTGGTATGCCCATTATTCTTATATTGCTCTTTCTGATGGAGTCAGAAAGTTCTTGTAGAGTTCTTTCATTTCTTTTAAGTCTCAAGTCTCTTTCTTCTTCCCTCTGTGTAAATTCCAGGTTCCTATCTTCGATGTCACTGATTCTTTCCTCCATCTGGTCAACTCTACTACCTAAGCTGGATATTTTATTGTTAATTTCTTCTATTGAGTTCTTAATCTCCAGAAATTCTATTTGGTTCTTTTTCAAGATTTCAATCTCTTTTGTAAAATGCTCATGGTGTTCTTTGATTGTGTTTCTGAGTTCATTAAACTGCCTTTCTGTGTTTTCTTGCATCTCGTTCAGTTTTTTCAGAATTGCGATCTTGAATTCTCTGTCATTTAAATCACAAAGGTCCATATCTCTAAGTTCCTTTTCTGGAGACTTTTCACTTTCTTTCTGAGCTATCTTGTTGCCTTGGTTATTCATGGCAATCACTGATTTACTATTTCTCTTCCTAGACATCTACAGGAGTGTCTTCTGCAACAGGTTGATAGGTATGCGAAGAGCTTTTGGAGTTCCAAAGCTCTTTCTGCACCAGATTCAGAGCCCGTTTGTTTCAGCAGTTCTGTTTACTCCTGCAGGGATCCGCCCAGATAGGTGGGGCCAGGGGCGGGGTGAGTTGTGAGAGGTGGCCCAGAGCAATGGCGGCGACCACCACCACAGCCAGTCCTGCTTCCACAGCTCCCTCCCCTTTGCCGGAACTAGTTGAGCTGCGAATCTGTGTCTGCGGTCCACAGTTCTCAGAGCAGCAAATATTCTGTCCTTTGATCCGACACTGCTACTTTATCGCTTCTAGCACGGGGCAGGTGGGGGCGGGGCGAGCTCTGGGAGGGTAGGGAGGGGGCGGCTAGTCTCCGTGCCTAAGGCTTCCGTTCTCCGCTCGGCAGTGAGGGCTTAAACCACCGATTTCAGCCCTCTTCCCTCAGTCTTTGCTCCGAGGTCTGCCGTGAGCGAGCGTTGGGTTCAGCGGTTTTGTATGCTGCCCCCTCAGCCCTGCGGGCCGTGAGCGGAGCCCTAGCAGTCCGAGTCCTTCCCTCTCCCGCAGCGGCGGTAGTTCCGGGAGCAGCGGGCTCCGAGCACTGAGCTAGGTCTGTGTCCTGCGCCCGCCTGCGGCTCCGTCTCCGCACTTCTCCTCTCCCTCCTCCCCCGCTCGCGCGATTCACCCACCTGGAGGTGAATTCAGTAGTCGGCCTCTTCGTCTTGCCTGTCTGCTGTGCAAGGAGTCCTTTGTGGAGTTATTGTTGTCCGATTCGTTGTAAATTCCAGGGGAGCGTTACAGAGGCTCACCTCACGCCGCCATTTTTTTCAGTCTCCGCAGGTTGAGTTTTAATACTTTAAAAGTTCCTGTAAGACAATAATAAAGAGACCAAAAACTCATATAGAAATGGGTGAAAAATCTGAACACAAAGTTCACGATAATGAAAATAAATACAAGAAAGTGTTAAACATATGCAAGATTGTTTAACCTTTCTCATTATAAGACAAATGCAGATTAAAACCATGGCATGGTACAATCATTCACCTATCAGACCGGCATAGATTGAGAAGTTTGATAATGTAGTATGTTTGCCAGAATGTTGGATAAGTTTCCCACCCAGGGTTGCTGGTGGTACAGACAGAAACAGCATCTATACACAGTAATTTGACTGTATCTATCAAAATGACAAATGTCTATGCTGCTTGACCCACAATTTAACTTTAGGTATTACTTGTGCATATATGAGATGATTTCTTGGCAGGGGTATTTATTGCATTATTGTTTAGAATAAAAATTTATACACATGTGTGAAATAATATGTATTAAAGTATCTTTATTACAGTCTTGTCTAGAATAGTAAAAATTTGGAAGCAAGTTGAATGTTAACAATTTAGAACTGGTTTAAAAATATACATATTCATACCAGAATACTATGCAACTGTAACATGAATGAGGCAGCTCTGTTTACACTGACTCGTATTACTATTTGAGGATGCAATGTAAAATGGGAATATAAGCCAGAAAATATGTACAGAAGAGTGCTACCATTTTTATAAAACACAAATGTGTGTGTACATGCATAGACATTCAGGAAGGACACACACAAGCTAGCAACCTGCAGATTTGCCAGGGGCGGGGGTGGGGGAGGCAGGGCATGGGAAACAGAAAGGACTCGCATTTCACCAAGTTACTTTTTGGATTTTCTGAATTTTGTAATGCAGAATCTATTAGATATTCAAAGTGTACACATAATTCATTTTAATTGTTAAAAGCTCAGTAGACATTGATGATGGTTTGCGTGTGAGGGAGGAAGGCAAGAATCAAGAATGGCTCGTGAAATGTCTTGCCCAGGAACTAGGTAGGCAGTAGTATTCTTTCCTGTGAGAAGGGAGACTGGTCCCGGAGAGAGAACTGGGAGACTGATGGTCTGACACCAGAGGTTTGACATTAACTGTCAGTAATCCAAGAGAAGATGTCAGGTAGACTCAGAGAGGTTTGGATTGGAGGTACTGGTTTGGAGATACCGGTTTGGGAGTCAGGGGCACACAGCTGCTCATAGTGCGAGAGATGAGATAGAGAAGCACACCGGAATTGTGCCCAGACCAGTCTAACATTGCAAGTCAGGGGCAGGAAGCAGAGCCCGTAGACAACACTAGAAAGAAGCAATCTTTGAAGCAGGAGAAAACTAGCAAGTGAGGAATCGCACGAGTGAGCAGAGGAGAGTGTGGTGGAGGAATCAGCGGGCCCTTGTAATGATACTGAGCAATCCAGTGAGGTGGCTCTGGAACATGGAAACCACTGTTGATTTAGACCCACTTAGTTTCCTCAGGTGTTCATGAGGTGTTCGTGGTGGAATAATGGGGAGGTTGGAATGCAGCCCAGAGATGGCATGAGAGATGGCCAGAGTCCCTGAGGATGAAATTTAATGAGTGAAACACATTCATTTTATGGGTTGAAAGTACTGTGCTAGCAGGAAAAGTGGGGACAAAGAAAGGCACTGAACTCGGGTGAAATCTGAGGTGGGGAGTCGCAGCATCTTCCAGGAGCAAAGGGCAATTGGTGTCCTCAGGACGGACCTGGGTTTCAGATAAGACTCAGGTTTATAGGGGGATGGGCACTGGAAAGAACCTACTGGGAGTGTTTGGGAGATAAAGGAGGAAAATGAGGCTGGTTGAAAAGCAAGGACCAGTTAGGATAACCCTGTGGGAGCAGGTGGATGGCTGGAGGGGCTTCTACTGAGGTCAGAATTATGAAGGATGGCAGGTGGAGGTTTTAGTGTCTATGAAGACGCTAATTAAACTGTAGCCACAAAGGGAGGCCTGGCCTTTGTGAGGGCACTCAAGATTCACTCTCTCTGTATTGCTTGTGTTGACATCCATGAGGTGCAGCAAGAGCTGGCATGGCTGAACGGAGAGGCTCCAGCCGTGGGGTCCTTTGTGTGGGACAGGCAGAAGCAGGGATCCACGTGTGCCTGGGATCCTTCTGCAAGTCGGTGCCCCCGGGATCCCCACACAGAGCTGTTGGAGGGCCTCTGTCATATCTGGAAAGTGGTTCTCCATCACTCCTTTCAATCTCATGGTTTTCTTGTAAAGCTTAGAACCCCCATTACTGACTTTTCCTCCAAAGTAAATATCATTTTGTCTTGTCTCTTCAGCTTTCTCATTTTTGGAACATGGATCAAAGTCCCCTTTTCTTCAACTCACAGGCTGACAGCTTGTTAGAACTTGCTCATATAATACCTGGGAGTGGATGCAACTTGTTTATATTCAGAAAGTCCCTTTGAATGCCTTCAGGTCAAGAATTTCCAGAGAATGCTCCATTAGAAGACAGATGTTACCAAACATGTGGAACCAAATGTTGACCTCATTTGCAATAGACATGAAAACTAACACCCGACATTTCCTCCTGTACTCAGTCCTACAGACTGTCTGTCCCTTCTCGACCGCACATTCACAAAGAACTTCTCCTAATGGCCCTTTGAACTTGCCCTGGACATTTGTTGATTCATTCTATACTCTTGATACAATTTCTTAAAGAACCTACCACATAGTAGATGCTCAATACATTCTTGTCACAATTGTTCTTCTATATTTGTGTATTATACTTGCATACGTTTTCTTCTAATTAAACATTTTTGTGGTTATAGAAAAACTCAAATAAAATAATGTATCAAGCCATGAAAATATATAAATGAACCTTAAACACATATCACTACGTGAAAAAAGCCAGCCTGAAAAGGCCACATACTGTATGCTTTTCAACTATATGACATTCTGGAAAAAGCAAAACTATGGGAACAATTTAAAAAATCAGTGATGTTGGGGTGGGGACAGAGATAAATAGGCAGAGCACAGAGGATTTTTAGGACAGTGAAAATGCTCTGTATGATAGCATAATGATGGATCTATGTCTTATGTATTTATCCAAACCCACAGAATGTACAATACCAATAGTGAGTCCTAAGGTAAAATATGGACTTTGGGTGATTATGATGTGTCAGTTTAGGTTCATCTTTGGTAAAAAATGTATCATTCTGATGAATGATGTTGACAGTGGGGGAGGCTTGGCTTGTGGGGGCGGAGGGACTCCTTGTACCTTCCTCGCAATTTTGTTTTAGACCCACAACTGCTCTAAAAAACAAAGTCTTAAAAAAAAAACACTACCATGAGAAAGTACTAAAAGTCACTGAATTGTATATTTTAACATAGTTATTTTTATATAATGTGAATTGTACTAAAAAATATTTGTCATAAATAAAGCATTTCACCTCTACAGAGAAAGCTCAAGTAACACCATGGTTTTCCTACTGTCGCAAATAGACGAACCAAAATGTAATATTTACTCCAAAATATGTCCTATTGCAAAAAGAAGAAAGGAAAGAAGAGTAGAAGGAGAGAGAAAATTAAAGAAAGAAGGGCAAAGCCAGGATAAACATGTGACTTTCCAAAATTAAGAAGAGAAAAACATGTAGTGCCTGTAATCCCACCAGAATTTTTTTTTAAATTATTTCTGATAAATTAACAAGCCTTCTTTCTTAAGGTGGTTTTGTGCCAGAATGTGCTGTGCTGAACACTCACTTCGAATCACAGGGGATGAACTTGAAAGGAAGGCATTATAATCATGCATTAAAAGTGTCTGAATGAAAGCTGTAATTTGATTGCCCAAAGAGGCTTTTAAACCCCAACCACATAATTATGTCATAACAAACAAACATGTCTCTTCCCCATTGATTTCCCACACTATCTCACAGCACCTGCATTTTCATGTGTGGTTTTCCAGCCTACCATACAACTTCAATGTCTTAACATACACTTGAAGAGATTGGTAATGATTTCAGTCGCAATGTAAAATGCCACATATATGTCCTGATTATTGAAGAAATACTTGCTTCTTGTAGAAAATGTTTACACTACAGAAAAGTGAATCAAAGAAAATTAAAATGAATGATAATTGTATTATCCAGAGACGACCATTGTTAGCAATTTAAGGACTTTTTTGCCGTCCCTTTCTACGCATGTATATTATTGTATAAAAGGGGAACTATGCTGCACATGCAGATGGTAGTCTGGTTTTACCTTTCTGAACGTCATCAATTTCTTAAAACATGGTTTTGTGTGGCTACACACCATTCCTCCATGCAATTGTATCGTGATTCATTTAACCACTGTTTTATACTTGCCCATTTTTTTGTTGTTGCTAATTTCTTACATTAAAAATTAAACAGCACCAACTAAACATTATTTTGTGATGTTCTTTATCTTGGTAAGTCACAATATATTTAGTTATGTGAGCTAAAAACCGACATATCCTTCTTGCTATGGTTCTCATTCCCAATCCCAGTCTATTACATTACCAAGTCCTGTTAATTTTCCATCTAAAATGTCTCATAAACCTATTCACTTCTTTCTACCACCACTCACCTCTGTGTCAATTCCTTGTCTTAATATTTTTGAGTTCCTATTTGTCTCTTTTTATCTCTTATTTATCTTATTATCTCTTCTATTCTTCACACTGAGAAGCAGATATCATCTCTTCCAACTTTTCTCTCACATATTTCATGAAATTTTGTTTTGTTTATCCGAAGAATTGTTTTACATTATACAATTTGGTACACACACACACGGATATTTAACTTTTATGGCAACTATAAGTAATAATGTGAAATCAATATAATCAGCTCCAAGCTTAATAAATAGAACATTACCAATATTTTGAAGTCCATTGACTGGTCTTATTACTATCCGAAATTTTGTTTTATTATTCTTTGATTATCTTTATGATTTTACCGCATATGTACATAAGCCTAAATAGTGTATTTCTGCATTATGCTTATGTTTAAGCATTATACAAGCATTATCATACAATTTGTATTTTCTGCAACTTGCTTGTTTTACTAAATCTTTTATTGAGATATAATTCACATAACATAAGAAGATACAATGCAGTGGTGTTTAGCATATTCACAAAGTTGTGAAATCACCTTCACTATCTAAGTCTGGAACATTCTCATCACTCCAAAAAGAACCCTGGTGACCATTAGTAACTCACTCCTGATTCCTCCCCCCAATCCGCGTCCATCACTTACCTACTTTCTGTCTCTAGTCAGCATTATGTTTTTCAGTCATCTCCTTTGATTCATGTAGCTTTAGTTCATTCATTTCAACTGGAATAAACATATAACAATTTTTCACTTCTGCCAATGCCAATTTAGGCTATTTGTAGTTTACTTTTTAACTTTTATTTTAATCTCATTTGTTTTAAAAATGTATGTTTAACAGTTGTTTGTTTACCAATTAAAGTACTATTTAACAATTACTTTTATATACATAGATATTATGATGCACATAATAGGACACAGGAATGGAAGGTCTGGTCTCAATTCTACCCATATTCAATTTTAATACATATTTAAAAATTATTTTTTAAAGTGAGTATACACATTGAAAATCCCACCAAAACAGTATCATCAACTTTTAAAATTTCCTGTGTGCATGTGTGTAAAATAGTGCCTCATTGTGGTTTTAATTTTTATTTCCTGCTGTTACTAGTTGGGGTGAGCATCTTTTCATAGGTTTATTAGTCATTTGCATTTCCTCTTCTGTGAAGTGAATATCAAGTTTTTGCCCATTTTACTACTGGGCGGTTGGTCTTTTCTCACTGATTTGTAGAAGTTGTTTATTGTTTTCTGCATACTGATACTTGATAAAAATGCATTTTCCCAATCTGTTATTGTCTCCTCATTTTCTTCACGTGGTCTTTTGAAGGAGCAGCAATTCTAAATTTTAATAGATTCAAATGTATCAAACTTCCCTTTTGGGTTTTGTACTTCTTTTTTTGGCAGGGGTGTTAAAAACAATGTCCCTGTCTCTAAAGGCATAAACATTTATTCCTATATTTCCTTCTTTTCTTCCTTACTTTTGTTTTTCTTTTTGGCTTTAAATCACTTTAAAACTCTTATTACATGTTGGTGTATAGTGCACAATAAGGGTTCTATTTCATTTTTTTCTTATTCTTTCTGAAGCTTGTTTTGGATATTTAGCTTTTCCCCACCCATCTGAATTAGCACTTCTCTGATCCAGTAAGTCTCCATGTTTGCACAGGTAAATACTGTGCTCTTTCTTTCTTCCACTTTTCTATTTGCTTTTTCCTATGCCAATACCACACTATAATAATTACTGTATTTTATTAATACATCTCACTGTCTGGTAAAACGTTTCCTTCATCTTCCTCTTCAGGAACATCTTGAATATTCATAACCCTATTTCTTACAAGTTTTAGAATTCGCTTGACAAGTTTAATAAATCACCTTGTTAAAATTTAGATAAGTTTGGCAAGATTGGGCATCTTTAAGATACCGAGTTCCTCTATCTATGAATATGGCACATCTCCCAATATGTTCGGGGGATTTAAAAATATCTCTTAATAAAGTGTTATAATTTTTCCTTCTTAAACATATTTTGTTAGATTTACTACCAGCAACTTATATATTCTATTGCTGTTGTAAATAACACCTGTATTTAAAAAAAACTAGATTTTCTCTTTGTTGCTTGGTGATAGAAATCAACTTGATTTTTAATTTATCTTATATCTAGCAATTTTGTTAAACCCTGTTATATTGATTTGCATAATTTAAAGATCTTTGGAGGGAGTGTCTTTGTACATAGTATACAAACGATGGGATTTTGGTGTGTTCCTTTCAAACTTTTATTTCCTTATTTTTCTCATCTTACTGAACTATCTGGAGCAGGGGTGTCCAAACTGCGGCCCACGGGACAACTGCGGCCCGCAATCCATTTTTAATTGGCGTAGCAAATTCCAAAAATATATTTAGTTTACTTAAATAAACCAGGTGAGGCAATACATACTTCACCTCAAGTGAGTGGCCCGGCTGTTTGTGTATTTTACCGCATGTAGCCCTTGGTGAAAAACGTTGAAAAAAGTTTGGACACCCCTGGTCTAGAGCCACCAGTCCACGGTGAAAGGACAACCTTGTCTTAATGATTTTTAAAGGGAATGCCTTACATTCTACCGTTTCATACAATGTTTGCTCTAGGATTTTGGTAGAATCCATTTTTTTAGCTTAAAAAAAAATTCTCTTCTATTCCAATAGGCTGATGGTTTTCAGCTGAAGGGATTTGAATACTTATCAAATATTTTCAACACTTACTGAGATGGCCTTAGATTTTCTAGTTTAACTTAGTAGTATGGCAAACTACATTGACTGATTTTCAAATGTTAAATCAAATTTGCATTTCTGGAATAAATCTAACCTGGTCATTTTTTAACGTTGGGTTCCCATATAAAACCAACCTTGAGATAAATTCCCTGTGTCTGATAGGTCCAGCATCTGATTTTGTGTGTCTGAATTGTCATCTCTGTTTGTTTGCTGACTGTCAACCTTTGTGCCTAGATGTCTAAGTTACCTTGTCTTTCTTTGAGGGACAGATACGTTTCCAAATTCATCCTCTTGCTGAACGTGCTCTTGGAGTTTCTGGCTGCATGAGAAGGTCCAGCCAGATTCTCCCCTTCCAAGAGCCCTAGGTATTTTTTTTTCTGCATCTTTATCTATTTTAAACCCAATGCACAAAGTTTCAGAATATTGGCTGATACCTCCAGGAAGCCTTATTCATACTGCTGGCTCACCACTGGACTCCTGCCACGTTGGGTTTTGACCCCTGAGGATTTCTCTTACTTTCTTTCAAACTCGTATAAACTTAAAAAGATGTGGATTTTTATTTTATAACAGATATTTTGTAACAGAAATTTTTTTTCAGGATAGCAAATCTATAAGTTTGCTGGAAAGGGAAAACCAGAGGCTTTCAAATTTTTTAAATTCAATCTAGAACTCTGTCTTACGATTTATTCCTTTGTTTTTATACTTATAGCTTACAGATATTTTTGTACCTATTATTTAAACATTTGAGGTGAATACTATATCACGCCAACAGACAGCTGTATGAAATAAAATATATTTCAACAAAGTTAACATTTTAAAGATATCGAGCTCTAACAGGATGACTCACTTCCTTAGTAAGTTATATATGAATGGGAATTTATCTGCAATATAAGTTATATTTTGTAATATGGGAAGAGAAAGGACACAGCAGAAGTCTTCCTTTGCTTACTGGCAGATTTAAGTGACATGTACTCTGGAATGAGCTGACAAAACCTAGTTTTGAGTGATACCTTTCACCATTTACTTCTGGTTGGTCAGGACTACCACATAAAGCCACACACAATTTCAGGATCATTGTACACTATGAATGGTGGCCCTTGGATTTGTGCAGAGTGATGGCCCTGGTTTTGTGGCAGATGACATTCTTGAGCATTTAGGTATGCACGTATGAAATGAGAATCGTCATGGTGGGGTTAATGCAATGAACAAACAGGATAAGATGCATGAAATTACTCTATAAAATGTTATTATTACCTCTGTGTGCACCTTTCAGAGAACCTACAAAGCTAGGACAAAGTCTGTTGGATTTTTGCCACCCATTCAACCTCATGAAGAACTTCAATTTACATAATAAAGCTGTACGAACAACCTGGTTCAAGCCAAAGGGCCCAGCCAAAGAAATTCTCTTGTCCTAGTTTCCCACTGTTCCACTCTCTTTTAATATCACAGTGAGTTGGGTAGCATTATTCTTTCTATTCTCTCTTTCTTTCTTGGGTACCTGTAGTATTTCCTTAGCTTTATGCAACATGAAGTTAAAGATAAGAATTCAGGAAGAGAGGCTACCCTCCGTTGTGCTTCAGATTCTCCCACCTGCCACAGAAGAATGTCTGGCCCCTTGCCGTGTTTGGCAGGCAAGTCCAGGGTCTTTCAAACACATTCTATAAGAGGCGTAGTGCAGGTTCTCATGGGTACGTCCTCAGCCCCTGGGGCCCTGACCCAGGGGCCTTCTAATGTTCTGAGCCAGGTCAAGAAGGACTCTGCTGCAGTATTGGTGGTGGTGGCAGAGGTAAGAGGAGATAGCAGGCATCACAGGATATTCAGGTGGGGGCAAAGTGATGACTCAGTTTTAAAGATTTTACATTCAATACCCCAGTTCTTTAAGTATTTAGAGTAGAGGTGATAAGGAAAAGCAGATGAACCTAGGATGAAGCACCCGCCCAAGACTACTGAATGGAGCAGACATACCTTCCTTTCAGGACACCAGCTCCCACTGCCACATTGTGAGGACAGCTGATTTTGCTTTAGGGAACAACTCTGGACCTTTGGGAGGCAACCACTAAACTCCCCATGTTTGGTTTAGGCCAGTTTGAATGGGATGGTCTGCCACCTGAACAAGGAAAAGCCCCACCTGATAAGTCTTTCAGAAAATGGTCGTACAGTACGCAAAGCCCTTTATTTGCCAAGTGTCAACACCAGGTGTCAAGACTAGTGTGCTGAACTAGTCTTTCCTTTAGGAGGGCAGCTGGAACTCTCTAGATGGTTTTTAAAGCCATGTTTAGTTTTCATATTCTCTGATTATCTATTCAGTAAAACAGATTAATTTGTCTTGTAGGGAAATGATAGCACTTACTGGGGTAAGGCACAATATAAGTGCTCGATAAGTTTTAGTTATGCTCATAGATAGTTACCAGGTAACTGGACAAGGAACAATGAACTCCATTCCATGCAAACCAGCACTGTCTCCTGCTGCCGTTGAGACAGGCTCTCTGACTAGAGTCCCTCCCTCCTCTCTTACCTGTTCTCCTTTCACTCGGGAGACTGCTTTGACTGCTCTGTTCCAGGTGGACTTTTCTCTAAACTCTGGGCTCACTTGGAGTCCTTCTCACCCAATTTAGCATTAAATTATGCATCTTTTATATGGGTGTTTGGTTCACCTGTGTTTTAGCATGGTGGTTTAGCATGGAGCCCAGGCTGTCCAGGCAGCCTGCCTGATTTCCAATGCCAGCACCTTCACAGCCACCTGTGTGACCCCAGGCACATTACCAGTAGCACGCACTGTGCCTCAAGATAAAGGTCATCCCTACCTTATACTAGGTAGAACCAAATCGGTTACATTCTTGACTTGTGAGGATCACATACGCTAATATTTGAAGAGTACTAAAATAATGTCTGGCGTATATAGGCATATCAGTATAAACAATCACCATGTTTTGGGGGTAACCATAGGGGCAAGTTCGGGGGCTTTAGATTCAGATAAACTTGAGTTCGAATCCTGACTCCAAACTGTCTGTTGATGACATGTCCATAATCTTATGGTCCACAAAGCCTAGACATTGGCCTTTTATCAGCAGGCTGAGCCCGATCGAAGCTACAAGGAGGTCCTAGCAGAGTGCTGGAAGGCGTTAGCACAGACAGAAGTCCCCGCCTGCCCCCCTGTGACCCAGTGTGTGTGCCATCACTATGCTGAGGGCCAGTGGGCTGACATCCCTGGAGCTAATGCTGTAATGTCAAATCTTGGTGAGACATGTGCAACCGTAGTTCCTGTGCTGCTTAATGTTAAGTAGATATATATTAAATGGAACATGGGAAAGTTTAAATCTTTGAAATCCAATTTCCACTGCTCTTTATTGACATCAGAGGGTAGTTCAGAAGCCCCTGTGGGTGTACACATCTGACATTCTCAGGGTGACGGGTGCTCAGTGCAGCATCTGATGGTTCTCAGTGGGATTTCCGGGGACCCCATTGGACCACCATGGGCAGGTGTGGGTCAGTACCTGTCCTGCCCTCATTGGCATTGGTGGTAGCCTCAGGCTCCTCATTATAAGGGTAAAGGGGTCCTGAGATGGCCCTGACCAACTATCCCCTCCAAGGGAGAGGCTGCTGCTGCAGACAGCAGATCCTCCTTATCTGACATGCCAATGAGCCCAAGTGCGTCAGATCATTTCTGTGGCGCTACCATAGGGGGCTCGCTTTCTTCATCCCAAAGCGTATTTTGTGGTCTGAAGAAGGCAAATAGAATAATTTATTCTTTGGATGGAAGCATTTAAACATTATGTCAGGATGGTCACAAAGGAGAAAGGAAGGCAGCCTGTCTCCCTGACAGTGACTCTGTCTGGCCATCCCACACTCAGCACACCCTCCTCTGGCAGCCGTACGCATCAGAGCACCTAGAGTGTCATGTGGCGACAGGAGAAGCACAGGCTCATCTATGTAAGCACTCATGAGCATGTGTGTGTTCTCTGTGAATTATACAATGGTATGCACTGAGTTAAGACAGGAATAGTCCATTGCAAAATCATGAGTTGAGAAGGATAATTTATGAATATTCCAAGGAGGGAGAAATGCTATGCTTTACGATGGGCAAGAAAGGCTTTATGATGATATAAGGTTTGAACCATACCTTCTTGAAATTCATCTTCACTCTTTTGGAAACATCAATATAAACTGCCAGACATGTAGGCTATCTCAGCCCATCTCTCCCAAAGCAGCATGGGTCGGCTGCTCTGTGTGTTCTCTGCAGTGCAGCCAAGTAGCCTGATGGAGTAAGACCAAGGTCCACATCTTCCTTCTACCTCACTTGGCTGTGTGACTTTCAGTAAGACTTTACGTTTATCTGGGCTTAAAGACATTTTTAAATTTTAAATCATAAATCTCTCCGGATTCAGATGTTTTCCCGATCTTTAAATATGTCATGGCAATATCTACCTCACAATATTGTTTAAAAAATTGGCATCCTTTATGTGAAGAGGCAGGCACAGAACTTGGCACTCGGTAAGCACCTACAAAGTGGTAGCTATAATATTCATATATTCACTCAGCAAACATCCATGGAGTCTACACTATGTACAGGTGCAGTGTCGAGACTAGAGGGTGCCCCAGTGAGCAATGACAGATGTGGTCTTGGCGTGGCAATATTTTCAGTCTAGTGGTAGATTATAGAGAAGTTAATGTGTAAATGCACATCAGGGTGGTCTTTTCTATTTTAGAAGGGGGGCGAAGGATAGCCATGGAAGAGCACAGAAGAAACCCCTCACCAGGATTTCGGGGATTATATATGTTTCCCAGATTGAAATTCTATCTACGCTGAGACCAGAAAGAAAAATATCTGGGAGTCTGGAATTGACATAAGCTAGAGAAGTACGGGGTTGCCTTTTAGGCAGAAAGAATAACTTGTGCAAAATCTAGGCACAAGAGAGTGCAATTTGGGTGGGGAGACACAAAAGAGATCCTTCTGATGGGGGCAGCCTTGAGGAAGGGAAAAAGAGAGCACTGGTGTGGGAATGACAGAATCTAGATTCTTCTCACAAGATCAGTCACTTTCCTTGAGCAAGTCAGAATCATTTATTTCTCAATTTTCAATCTTCTCACCATTAATTGTTTGTGTGCACGTGTATGTGTTCCTTTCTAGTTGTATTAATCAAACTGGACTGGGCTAAGCTATGATAACAACTACTAAATCATAATGGCTTAACACAACAAGGTTTATGGTTCATAGTATGTGTCTTTGTAGGTCACTGTGGGATCAGCTCTGTAAAATTTGTGGAATAGGCTGGTGGAGGTTCTGCCACCTGAAACATAGACTCCTGTTTCCCAGTCAGGAGAAGAGAGTGGAAGGCCCTGCACCCACAATTACACGGCAGCTTCCAGTCACTGCCCATGAGCTGGAACTTGTCCCACAGCCTCGTGTTTGGGAAGTGTGATCTTGTGTGCTGGAAGGAAAGAAGAGCCAGACACTCGTGAGCACAGCCATCTCTACCACAGTTCTGATGGATAACATCTCTTCGATACTGCAGATTCAGCAGATACTGGGAAGTTTATTGCTGATACCTGGGGAGTGCTGCTTTGTTCAGTTCACTGAGCATTTGTGCAACTTCTGCATGCAGGAACCCTGGCTTCCGAGGACCCAAAGAGAAATGAGACAGGGACACAAAATTGAGTAAGGGAAATAGAAGGTATACCAGGTATCATACTTAATACTTCACATGTATCATTATTCCCTCTTTATAGATGATGAAACTAAGGCATACAGAGGTAATTAATCTAGAATCACATGGCCAGTAAATAGCAGAGTGAAAGTCAGGGCCGGGAGGTTGAGCTCTGCAGGCCACACTGGGCACATCCTCCTAAAGCTGTGTGATGCACTCAGCCACAGGGCAGGTCCAGACCCAGTATTCAATGAAGATTGCCAGTGATGTGCTTTTCTCCATGCTCATCATTAGCTAAGCAAACAGTACTACATTGGGCCTACTGTGTGCAATTCATTGTGCTATGTGTTGGGGAGAGGGTGGGAAAATGAAACATGTCACATAGGTTCTGCCCCGAGGAATCTTATAATAAAATTGGGTAGGAAACAGATGAACTAGTAATGGCTGGTTACACTGATTAAGCTTTTATTTTATACCAGGTTCCCAGGTTAGCCTCCTGAGTTTGCACCTCTTCCTTTCTTCTCAGTGGAGAAGCTCTGGGTGAGGAAGATCAGGAGGGAGATAGAATGAGAATGAGCAATTCCTAAGGCCACTCTTAGCCAAAGAATTCTTGAAGGAGCTGAGTTTTGTTCACGAAATGCCTCGAATTTCAGAGAATGACCAATAGACTCTTTAGTCAGCAGAGTGACAGCCAGAATCCCCAAAGGAACTCGCAGAACTTCCATCCACAGATGGTTGTTTATTGTCTGGATCCTTCCAATTAACTCCGGGTGAGGGGAGCCCTGGGGAAGCCTGTCTGTATTTTGAGTCTGATTGCAAATCTAGACTTAAACAACCCCTCAATACATCACTGAATGTGCCCTGGCACTGAACACTGGGCTTAGTGTGGTGCCTGCCAACGTGACAGGCTAAGAGGGTTCCTGGAAGTACCTGGCTAGAAAATTATTTGAAAAATTGGCCTAGGTATAAGTGTTTTTAAGCTATTGTTCTTTGTAAATCTTTGGAACAGTTGTTATATAGTTGCCTCAGGCCATACAGGTATGGTGGAATGGGAAACAGTTAATGTGAGAACCTGGTGTAGCCCAAAAGGAGTATTGTCCAAGAGGAGAGGAAGGGGATCAACCAGCAAAAGGTTGGGCTGAATATTGAAAAGAAAGAATACCAACTCCTTCATGTTGAAACCACAATTAACTAATGAAAGAAAGGGATCCCATAAGCTTTAAATCCTTGGCACTCCCCTGGGTCCTCCCAGTCTCGGCCTAAGTGTCACCACTGCCCTTCTCAAGGACTCCATGAACATTCCGATGCTCTTGTTTGCTGCCATCACTTCTTCCGCTGTAGGTCCTGACGTCCATGTCCACAGATATCCATTCTCTCAGTCTACTTCCTTTTATGGTGATTTTGGGTAGCACAAGACCACCTGGCTGAGCGTGCTAAGGACTCTCCAATCTCCTTTGGAGCCTGATGGTTGTGAGTCACTGAGTTCTAGGTGACGGGATGTGGTGGGTCCCACCTCCAGTATAAGCCCTTCCAGAATTGGCATGAGCTCCCCAGCTTTTGTACCTCTCTAGGTTTTGAACCACTTTGGATACACAGGTGAAAGATTTGTGTCGAGGATGGTGGAGCTGCTCTACCAATTCTACACCACCTACATCTGGATTGGTATTGAGCCCAATCAAAGGCCCATGTTTTGGACGCATTGGTGCAATCCCTCCCATCTTCTCGGCTTCATCTCAGATTCTAGCTACAGGGATGGCTGCTAGTGCAGGGAGGCTGCAGCCTGCTTCATGCTGATAGCACCTCAACGTAAATGCACGCCACTCCTCTCTTGGTTTTCCCTGGGCTCTTCTGATACTGAAGATACAAGGAAACGTCCTTTCAGCACTCAGGCGTGTGCTACCTGGAAGTACAGGGAACTTAGCATACCACATGACAACTCTCAAACAATGGAGGTGGAGGATAGATAGACATGGGCGCCTCCCTTTTATACCACAACGTAGGTGGCGGTATATTACGTGGATGAATAATGCTACATGACTTGTGTCCTTACGGAAGAGGAGAAGAGACACAGAGACAGACATAAGCAGGGGGAAGACGATGTGAGAAGCACAGAGAAAAGAGACACAGAGACAGACACATGCAGGGGGAAGATGATGGGAGAAACCAAGTGACAAGGGAGGCCAAGGTTGGAATAATGTATCTATAAGCCAAGAACACCGAGGATAGCCAGCAACACCAGAAGCTCAGTGACAGTTGTGGAACAGATTCTTCTCCAGAGCCTTCAGACAGAGCATGGCCCTCCTGATACCTTGATTTCAGTCTTCTGCTCTACAGAACTGAAAGAATTAATTTTTGCCACATTAAACCATTAGTTTATGGTACTTTGGTGTGGGTGCCCTAGGAAACTAATACAATTAGCCTAAAACATTTTGTAGTGCCACATAATTAAGAAGCAATAAAAGACTATTAGGCTTATTTGAAAAGAACTATGGAGCCAGCTTGACAAATTTCCCACTGGCCAAAAAGTGAAATCTGAATTTCAATTAGGGTAGAAATGGCAAGGATTGACATATATCATACAGGCTTAAATCCTTGTAATTATGATGATATTTTTACAAAACAAATTGGTCAGATTCTGAGGGGGATGAGTAATGAGTCCATTACCTGGAAACCTCCGTAAATAAAAGGAAAGAATGAAGCACTTCTTACACTTATCCTACACCAACTGTATGCATCTAACTAAAGATTATATGAGTGGAAAGGTCTTCTCACAGATTTATGCCAGCTAACAAATGAAAACAAAATGATAGAATTAGAATATGACTATTTTCCAATCTCCAATGACTCTAAGGATAGAAGCGTTGAGCACCAATGGCTGTTGCTGTTGAAAAGGAGCAAAAACCAGACATGAAGTGGCTCCTGATGATGGAACCCAGTGCGACCAGTGGTCCTGCTAAAGGAATCAGACTGAAATCTGATCAAACCTCTGAATCCAGCTGTACACAGAGGACATAGGATAACTGCTGTGTGCAACCAGCAATTAGCAAGATCTAGTCTGTGGTAAACACTGCAGGAAAAATGACCCACATTCTTCAACCGATAAACTGTAAGGAAAAGAAATAGCCCACATTCTTAAGAAAAAGAATGGGATCGGAGGAGAGATGTGTGGATTGAAGACTGTATCAAGTTTAAGTACAACAATAAAAAATGCAAGAAAATGATTAGTATAAAAGTCAGGACAGTGGTGACTTTGGAGGGGCAAGAACCCACGATTGGGGGGTAAGGACACATGCAGGGTTTCTGATGGAGGCTGACATAGTTCATTACATCGACCTGGTAGTCGTTCTTGTCTCATTGGCTTTGTAACAATTCACTAAGTTCTGCATATGTCCAGGGTGCCACGGTACCTGTGTTTTATAAGCTTGTCCCCCAAAAAGGCTCCTATTTTCTTCACATTGTTTTCAAGCTGGTAGCAACTCACTGCCCTTTCTTTGAGAGTCCTCACTGTTCTTTTTTTGATCATTTGATAGACTTTACCTCTCTGTGCTGAACATGTCTTTATAGAGATAGACGCACGCTTTTGTGTGGGTAGGGAAAATGGTCTATCAGTAGTAGAGAAAATTGGTCAGGAACTCTCACATGGAAAATTACTAGCCTGAGTACATCGAGATGATAGCAGGGCATGGATTCCTGTGCTGACTTGTCTATGCATTCATCAGCCACTTGCTGCCAAGGAGTGGGAAAGAGCATATTCAGGCCCTCTATGTAAGCAGAGGGGAATTCCTAGGGAATGCCAAGTGGACGGTAGAGAACTGACACACAGCAGCAACACACCTGGCATTTATAGGGGCCTTCAGGGGGAGAGGTGACTTTCTATAAACAGTACCCCGAAGCCTTGGGGATGAATAAGAAACAGGAGGTATACATGCCAGGACTCCTTTTCTCGTAACTGACACAACTCAAACTAAAATCATTGTATTGGAATATTAAATTGAACTTCTCTAGTGCCTCAGACATTTAAGACAATGGGGCAGGATCGTTCTCATCGCTGATGGGGAAAAAAATATATAGGACTTGCAAAAAGTCATTTCTGAGATCCTTTGCCTCTTATCCATGGCCAGCCAACATAAGAGGAGAAGAGGATTCAAGGAGACTGATTACTGAGCTCATTTTCCTTGAAGGGAGTTGTTAATCTAGTTTGAATTTTATGTCATTTGTGCTCCCAAGTCCACTGATGGATACCCATGAACATCTTTGAGCAACGGGATGTGCTGTCAAGAGGAAGAGACTTCCTGACATGTAAAATCTCACAGGACCTGCACTGGACCAAGAAACATGCAGCCAGGAGTTCCGAGAGGCTGAAAGGACCGCCTGGAATGGGTGGGTGGATTGGAACACAGATTGCTGACTGACTGCTACCTGGAGAAGCAGGGAGGCAGGAAGGCTGGAGTAGCCCACAATGACAGGACCAAAAAGACAGGGTAGCCGTGGGAGAAATATGCTCTTTCCAAATTTGGGGACTCGGGGGGTGGGGCAAGGCTACAAAGTTTTTGCGTTGACTAGATGGATACCAGGCAAAGTCGCTGAGTTGGAACCCTACTCAAAGACATCTCCCAAGAGGGCTGCAGGGAAAAGAAAATGCCAGGGAGCAGTCCTCAGCTAAGGGTGGGGCTTCTGAAACTAGAATACAGAAACACTCAGAGAGTCAACATTTGCAAACAGAAGGAGTAAACAGCCAGATTATGAAATATGTTCAAGTGGGACTTTCTCCCTTCTCTTCTAGAGAAGCCAGAGAAGTGAGGGAAGAGCCAGAACACTAGTGGTGGAGGGACAAATGCCAGCTCTTTCCTCATTGATGGTCCCCGGGATTTCAGGGAATCCCTGAGCTGGGAGGCAGAGATCTTTGGACAGGAAGAAAGAATAAAGTTTTGTTTAGATTGGTGTGGGATTTTAAATGCCTGAGAATGTGATTGTTCCAAAACCCAAGAGTGACTAGAAAGGTTAATGGGACTGGTTTAAGGCACCTTTAGGAGAAAAGAGCAGGGGAAAGATGTAGAAGGTGTTTGAAGTCAGCTGTGCCTGGGGATTGCACGAGTTGAATCAGAGGATAAGACGTACTGACCTGCAGCACTAAGCTCAGCAGCTGAATGGACTCAATGCACATTTGGGTCTGGAGTTTAAATGGTGTAATGTAATCTGCTCTCTCTCCTTCTCTACTTATTGCTGGTTTTTGTTTGTTTGTTTGTTTGTTGTTTTTCAATCTGTTTTATGCTTCCTTGTTGGCTTTATTGTCTCCATGTGATGGGAGAGATGGCTGTTGGCAAACTCCTCCTATTTCTTCATAGCTAGTGATCTAAAAGTAGAAAGCACCTCTTTCTCCCACTTGTCACAGAAGGACGCGGACTGATCCTGCTTGGGAGTTGTCTCCACCCCGTGAACCCATCCCTGCAGAGGATAAATGGGATACCAGGATTTGCCAGACTCAGTCATGTCTCCTTTCCGTGGTTGGGGACAGGCAGTCCCCGAGTTAACCATCTAACCAGAGTCATCTAGGATGAATAAGGGAATGTTCTCCAGTGGAAAGAGAAGGGTGGGGTCAAGAAAATAACATTTGTCCACTGTTAGGAGCCCTGACAGTGAACAGGAGAGTCCGCCATAAACAGGAGTCCCACAGGAGGAGTCTGTGGGAGAGCCGCCCACAAAGGCCTCTTGATTCATTCAGGAAAGACAGAAGCACTTTTACATTTTAACATCTACTTTGCTCTCATCTTCGATGGAACAGACATGCAGTCCCATCTCCTGTCTAGTATTTGTGCCCTGGTGTCTATAGCTGTGAGATGCTGTGTGGGGGGAAATGAAAGTATTATAGTAACATTCTGTTAAATAGGTAAATTGCTCAGAGGAACAGTGTATTGAAGGCCAATAACAAACATGCTTGGCAGTGCTGGAAATTCCAGACCACTCTAAAGTAGCTTATTGAAACACAGATTTTCCCACATATGACTGATATTTTTCTGTCAGTGTGTGACAACCAAGGGAATGCAAGGGAAGGCATTGTCCATAAATTATCACCAAGCATCTGGCATACATTTTAATGCAAATGACTACATAAGAATAAAATTCCTTTTTACCATACGCATACTCCTCCCAGCAATTGCCTAGTAACTGCATTTGCTTACATTACTAAAAGACACAAAAATAATTGTAGTGTTGTTTTTCCTTTTATGATATAACAGTGGAAAAGGTAATAGGTTAAAATAGAAAATAGATATAATAATGTAGTTATTCTGTATTCTAATACTACATGATTCTGAACATGTGTTCTGTAAAGAAAACTGTTCTAAATAATCATTAATAGACACATTAATAGAACTGCATTTCAAAGTTGTTTCCAGCATGGGTTTGTTGATGGACATTTAAGTCAAGTAAGGTATAAATGTGGCAGCAACACAGCAACCAACAACATGAATTCTGTCTCAGCTTCTTCGATTTAGTAGCTATGTAATGGGCAGTGTACTTACCCTAAGTATTTCCTCATCTGAAAATATGTGGGGATCTGGCTAAATGCTTGTTAAGCCTTCTTTCTGTTCTACAAAGTGATATTCTTCTCCAATGTTTAAACCCAGAGAACTAATCTTGTAAGCAATACAGCTTTTAGGTTTTATTATTTCAATTAGCCAAGACAGAATTGGACAGAATTATATACCAGGAATTAGAAAATAAAAGCTAACTTTAGTGGGACCCAGACTTCATTGCTTCTCCCACTTTACATGGTTTCTCACCCCTCCCTCAAGCCATTACTTCCCTCTATACCCAATTTTAATTCCAAGGTCACCTTATTAATATCACTCCCTGGAGCATACTCTCTGCTGCATTTTTCCTCATTCACCTGTAACATACCCACTTGTACTTACGTGCAATTCTCTACCACTGAGCAGCTATCCAGACAGCTGAGTGCAGCAAAGGAAATACAGACCACAATGACTGGTCTTCAGTGAATTTTCACAAACACAAACACTGAGTGCAACATTTCTATGATCCTGTGCCCATTCCACTCCCCCACGTCTTTTCCTCTCCCCTTAAACCTCTATCACTTTTGGTTTCATCCTCAGTCTCAGCTGATGTATGAGTTTCCCAGTGTATTTGCTGCTGTGAAAAATACACTACCCACTGGGGGGCAGGGGCACTTAGAACAACAGAAAATTATTCTCTCACAATTCTGGAAGGTTGAAGTCTGAAATCAAGGTGTCAGCAGGGCCCTGCTCCGCCTGAAGGCTCTAGGGGAGGATCCTTCTAGCCTTTGCCAGCTTCTGGTGGGGGCTGTGGATCTTTGGTATAAAGACAAAACACTCCAATCTCTGCCTCTGTCTCCACATGGTGTTTTCCTGCATGTCTCTCTGTCTTCTTAGACGGTCGTTAGTCATATTGGATTAGGGTCCACCCTACTGACTTCATTGTAATCTGGTTACATGTGCAAAAATTCTATTTCCAAATAAGGTCACATTCACTGGTACATACAAGTTCTGACAACTAAGTTCACAAACTTGTTGCACGTTGTTGCTCACCTTTTTTGATATCAGAGGGATTATTCATTATGAATTTGTACCAACTGGACAAACAGTTAACCAAGTGGACTATTTGGAAGTGCTGAAAAGGCTGCGTGAAAAAGTTAGACGACTTGAACTTTTTGCCAACAATTCATGGCTCTTGCATCACGACAATGCACCAGCTCACACGGCACTGTCTGTGAGGGAGTTTTTAGCCAGTAAACAAATAACTGTCTTGGAACACCCGCCCTACTCACCTGACCTGGCCCCCAATGACTTCTTTCTTTACCCGAAGATAAAGAAATTATTGAAAGGAAGACATTTTGGTGAAATTCAGGACATCAAGGGTAATACGACGACACCTCTAATGGCCATTCCAGAAAAAGAGCTCCAAAATTGCTTTGAAGGGTGGGTGGTCTAGGTGCTGGCATCAGGGGAGTACTTCAAAGGTGACCGTAGTGATATTCAGCAATGAGGTATGTAGCACTTTTTCTAGGATGAGTTTGCGTACTTAATTGTCTGACCTCATATCTTTCGGGAACACAATTCAACTCTACAAGCAGCTTTGTGCCTTTTTGTTTCTTCTGAATAGTTTGCTTCTCTCAGATGACCATCTGGCTCCTTATTTCATTCAACAGAAAACAGCCAAGGGCTACAAGGACCTATTGCACCTGGAGCCATGTTTTCTCTTTTGCCTTTTATTCTAAGTCTCTGCTCCTCACTGCTCCCGTATTTCAGCAAACTTGGTGTCTTTGGACCCCAGGCACACTTCACTTGGGGCCATGCTTGACCTTGCTGATCTTACCCTGGACATCCTTTGGCCTTCCTTCTTCTGTAGGGCTTTGCTCACATGTCACTTAAATTGATTCTCTTTACGATTTTCTACTTTATTTTTCATGACAGAAGTCACTTTGTAACTTGCAACATAATCTGTTTATTTATTGTTTCCCACTGTTAGAATGTCAACTCCACATCTGTTGTGTTCACTGACACGCTAATTGTCTGGGAACTAGTAGGTCTTCAATAGCTGTTTAATTTATCAGTGCAGGCAAGAACTCCTTCCAAACATTTTTTTAGAATCTGTCAAATATTTGGAGGACATACCCCTTTGAAAAAAATTACTGGTTTATATTTTTGTTTAAAGTGAAATAATGAGCCACCAGGTTTAGCAACTAAATATTTCAGTTAAAAAAATTAATGTAAAACTAATGTTGAGAAGCCAACCTGGAATATATAATTTTGGTCAAAAGTAAAAGATTTGATAGATTTTATGAATACAAATTGTATGAATACAATTTGTAGAAAAAATGTGAGGCTATTGAAAAGTTTAACCACTGCACTGTACACCTGAAGCTGAAGCTGAATAAAAATGAATGTCAACTATAATTTAATATATATATGTAGAGTCACCGGATGTGGAGTACAGCATAAGGAATAGAGTCAGTGGAACTGTAACCGCTATATAAGATGTCAGAGGGGTAGTAGATTGCGGGAGGGGGGTTATCACTTTGTGAGGGGTGTAAATGTCTAACAATTACATTGTTTTGTACATCTGAAACTAATAATAAAAAAAGCACATATTTGCATTTTTGTAACTAGAAACAACACATAGGGTTGAGGGTTTTTTGTTGTAATTTCAATTACAGAAGTCAGTATATCATGCTATTCTCTTGGTACTTAGTATGTATGCATTGACTATTCATGTATGTTAAGGCACTTTCTTGAAACATTTACTTAATTTTCAATCTAAGTATCATTGAGATAATATTTCTATTAAAAGCATCATTAAGAACGTTTCTGCACCTTGTTAAATTATATGAAGTGTTGGTAAATACTTGTTGATCAAATTTCAAATAACAAATAGAACTTAGAAAAAGGACAACCCTTGGCATCTGCAAAATTGTATTATATAAAAATATTTCCAGAATAAGTAGATTCCTATAGGGAAATTTTGTCTCTTATGGACTAATTAGGAATGACAATTTCTTTTAAATAACATTCCATATGTAAAAAAACTTTCATAGCAGGATTTATATCAATACACTAAAATATATCAATTTGGAATGTTTTACTGTTATTCATAGTGATGACAATGTGTGTATGGATATACTTTTTAGTCTAGAAAAACTATATGAATGCATATGTATAGAGTGCAATGTTAGGAAGGTATTGCTTGATTAGACAAAATGTCAACCTAAAATAACAATGAGATCAAATAGATGTACTTAATTCATTTGTATCTGTGGCTGTTGGGTCGTCCCCAACTCCTACCTCCTACCCCCACCCAACACTTGAGTCCTATAGTTAAAAGAGTCTTCCTGAATCACAGGTGGTATTAACTAAGTACAAAGCTGCTTAAGGAGTTTGATTAGCATGCAGAGAACAGAGCTGTATTTATGATGAAAACATTATCAGAGGTAAGTTGGTTTCTGTTTGGTATAAGTTTCAAAGTGTGTCTTATGTCTGCCCAATGTTTACCGTGGAAAATAAGGCTCTTCCAGCAGAGACATTTAAAATTATTTTAGAGGTGCTAAATTATATAACAGTGAGTATCCTCACAGAAATGTTGGTGGACAATTTGGTCATATATTAAAATCTAGGCTAGAAATTTCTCCTTGAATGTTAGGGCAGGTGGAAAGATTCAGCCATTTTTCACTTGGGAAAGCTCCTTAAATTTTGGCATTTACACCATTTGATAAATATTACAGTAGGGTCTACGTGTATGAAAAGAAGTTTAAAGTTAGCATTTTGTTTATTCATCTGAAGCCAGCTTCTCCAAAAACGCATTGCTTCCTATATTTCTTATCTGGGGCATTCTATAAGTCAGATGGAGTCAAAGTAAAAACACATTATTAGCCAATGACAGGTTCACCTACACAGTTAATAAATTATTTACTTACATCACGCATATATCTACCAACTACCATTGCACCTAACTGAGTAAATAAATTCTTGTGGAATAAATAAAACAGGGTATGGTCTTTCCATCTGATGTGATTAGTGAGGAAGAATTTGCTTAGAGTCAAGCATTATAATGAAATGATGAAGCTTAGCTGAGTCATTTCAGGCCGTACCCAACATGTGGTCTGGGAGCGTGGGAGTTTAGGTGTCGGCAGTAATTTGCAAGGGTTCACTATGTCCATCTCTTTCGAGTTCTGTGACCTTGAGCAAGTTAATTAATCTCTCAAGGCTTCAGTTCCTTCATCTGTAAAATAACTATACTAATAATGTACACTTACAATGTCGAGTGCATAATTAGCACTCTGCTTACCACGTAAGTACTTGGTAAGGCTCAGCTCTGATGATTTTATGGACTGAATACATTCCATTTCTCACACATACATGGTAGTAATTATAGAACTTTGAGATGGTATTGTTATTACCGCATTACATATTCACTTAGTAGAAGTCCTGATGATACAGATACAGATATCTAGAGATAGAGATAGATCTATAGAGATAGATAGAATGTTTTCCTTCAGTGGAGAATGAAGGTAAATCTATTATTGTATGGTGGTCTAAATAGTGATGGATGTCATAAAAATGGTCCTTATACGCACAAAGCTTGAAAACCACAATTCTACGTCACATTTTAGAATCACACACTGGAATCTGCATTCACAGAGACTGAATGCAATATTCAAGGCCATCGAGCTGGTCAAAGGAAAAGTCAGCATCCAGCTTGCAGAATCCCCTTACTGCCATATCGTGCTGGGCCGCTCGAAAGAGAGAAAAGCCACTGAGGATCAATTCAGTGTCCTTACTCTGAAGGCCCACTAGTGATCAGGGTTTTCTGCTCATTTTCAGATTAAAACTTGAAAAAATGGTGTTGCTCATATTTCTTTGTTGTAAGCATATCATAGGGTTAATGTGAGAGTAATGCTTTTTCAAGTTTGAAAATTGTTAAATTGATATTTTAATAATTGAATCCATATGGATCAAATGGGATTTTTCAGAATAGTAAAGCAATTTGACAAATATATTTTGTTAGGATATAAAGTGGTATTATTGTTTCATCCTGCTTTTAAACACTTAAGATGTTTATATTTATCAGTATTACCAATTTTTTTCAAAACTTCCCTCCCCTGCCCCGCCCAGGACTACATTAATTGCAGCCTGAGCTTCTGAGGCAAGAGATGAGGTACAATCATGGCCCAAGTCAAATAAAACTTAAGCATAGTTGTCGACAGACATTTTCATTATTGCCAGAACGCAATTGCTATAGCATTACTAAAAAGCTCATAAATTAATTAAAACTCTGCTCTGTACTTTCCCCCCAAGAAATCTCCACAGAAAGTCATGTAAATGGTGTGTAGCTTTTGATGAATTATGCTGCTCTCATTCCTAATGTAAGGTTGAGTTTCTCATTATTAAATGGTCATGTGCCAAAGTAGTTGGTGGTCTAATGGTCAATTAAGTTTCAAATGGACTTCAAAGACAAGGATTAGTTATTTCCCTTTACTTTCAAATCTTGAATAATTTACTCAAATCCCTGAGAAATTTTTAAATGCACTTCATTTGCAGTCAGGGTTTGCAAATTATAAAATACCATTTTCCAAAAAAAAAATTTCACAACTGAAACTTTTTAAATAGCAAATCTGGCAATCATTAGAATTATGATATCGTTAGAAGTAACCGTGGCTATGCCAACATGTCAGAAACGCAATATCTTCATTGGCCTATTGAAGATGTTTTAATTCTGCTTCATTATTTCAGGTTTCTGATTTGCATATCTCAGAAGGAAAAGCTCCATGTATATACAATGTGGCATAAGTCTTATTAGAAACGTGACCACTGTAAATGAATGGTTTTCAAAGGAGCAATATTTGGGAAACTACTTGAAAATTTCTTGCTGGGTTTTCCCATTGTTTTATGATATAATTCATTTGATACAGAACTTGAATGTTGGTGGGGAAAAAGTACCTAAATTTCCTATACCTCCAAACAAACTGACACAGGAAGAGTTCCAGACTCCTGGCCCTCGTCCCACAATGAGCCCACAGAGCACCCTCTGACTAGCTCTGTTATCATAACAGAGATTGGTGTGCAACACTGAAAAGTACCTAGAAAGCCATGGGTTTTAAAGCTGGAAAACCGTGAGTTCCTCCTCTATGGTAATCTATTTTTTTAAACCCACATTTCAAGAGGTCTGTCATACACAGACTTGGACATGGATACTGAATGCAAAACAATAGATGCATTATAAATTATGGGCATCCTGGTTATGGCTGATGTGCATGGAGAGCCTGGATCTGGCGACCCAGAGGATGGGCGGAGAGAAGGTATGGGAGTCCCTCAGCTTCTTCAGGCTCCAGTGCTACTCTCAAGTATGGTTCTCCCAGAGCTTGGCCAACTGCTGCCAGCCCACCTCTGTTTGTACCCAGAGAAAGGTGGGGAGAATGGGCAAGTCTCAACTAGAAGTGAGATCCCAGGGCTTTAAAAAAAAAAACACTTTTATTTTGACATTATAGAGTAACAAGAAGTTGCAAAAATCATAGAGAGAGATTTTTAAAACTGTTCTTCTCCATGGATAGTACCTTACATTGCTGTGGTATCATCCTGCTTCTGACAACCCATGGCCCCATGGCTAAACATGCCCCGTGTTACACACTACTGTGAAAGGAAGAGCTTTTTCTTTGATTCACACAGAAAATGTTACTACCCTCAATGAAACTAGTGGGAAGCATGTTGACATGGGGCATAGCATCTTGATTATGAGATAATTCCAAGATATGACCAGGACAGCTGGTGATGGTGAGAAGGAGAGTGGAATGACGCATGTTGTAGTTTGGGGTTTCCAGGCCCTGAAAGGTGTGAGGTTTATTACTAATATAATAAACAAGAACAAAGAATTCGTATTCTTATCAACATATGTACCAAGCCACATGTTATCCAGTGAAGTTTTTCTCTCACGAGAATAACTTATCTAGATAAGTAGAGGTGAATCCTTTTAACACCCAATATATTAATTTGACCATTTAATAGAAAGCTGTTTAACTAAAGTGTTTAGACACTTCTTAAACAATATGCCCCACACTTAACTGAACATTTCTTACTGACATAATGTGTACTAGAAAGAACATCACCCACACGTGTTCTTAGTTTTTAAAAGGAGTTGGGGTTTAGCAGTACTTTTGTTTCCACTCTTGGATCACTGAATAGCAAAATAGTGCTTTAGTAATCTCCTTGCTCTTTGGGGTTGCTGTTCTGATCTAGAATCATTTTAGAACCATCTAGAATCATCTAGAATGAGTCTTTCTGGGTTAGCCACCCAACGCCTGCTTTTAGTAAACCAATTTCTCCTTTATCTTTACTATTTACTTTGTAATATTAGAGAACTAAGATTTTGTTTGAGAACAAGACCTGCTGCTAAGAAATATTTTAACAACCAATGGAACAGAGAATCTTTTTATGATCATGTGACTCTACTTTGCCATACGATAGGGTTTAAAACCAGAATATCGAGATTTCCTAGTTTTTAAAGATTTCCCCAGTAGATATTCTAGCTGCTCATCATTTTCCATGTGTCCCATGTGCTGTCCTGGATTTCTGGTGGGAACAGGATTTCAGCCAGTGACAGTGGCCCAGTCCCACTTCCTTTTCCTCGATTATAGATTTTACTATGAACACCGTCCCCTTGGGTGAAGGGAGCAATTCTCTCTCACAGCAGGGTAGAGATCCATTAATAAAGATGTGGCTGTGGTTCAAATCAATTGAGACAAAATACGAATAGCTTGAATGAATAGTCAGGAAGTATTCAAGATTTGTTTTTTTGAAAAATCCCCTGCATCAGCATGCAGTAGAATAAGGAAATGTCATTGTTGATCAGGGTAAGGAAACATCACTGTCTTTCTATAAAATTAATAAACAAATCAACATTTGATGTAATGCTCTTTCCGGTGATCCTATCATTCTCCAAGACAGAACTGTATTCTGCTGCCAGAATTGTTCACATCATCATCTGTTTCTTTCTTTCTTTTTTTAAAGTCTCAAATGAAACAAACTGTGTCTCTTCTTGCAGCTTGGTTTCCCTATTAGTTGATGCAATGGAAACGAGTCATATGAGGTAGGACAATAAAGTCCTAGAAAAAGTGCTACATGCCTCATTGCTGAATATCACTACGGTCACCTTTGAAGTACTCCCCTTGGGAAGCTACGCACTGACACCAACACCTAGTCCACCCTTCAAAGCAATTTTGTATCTCTTTTTCTGGAATGGCCATCAGAGCTGTCATCGTATTACTCCTTGCTGTCTTGAATGTCATCAAAATGTCTTCCTTTCAATATTTCTTTTGTCTTCAGGTAAAGAAAGAAGTCATTGGGAGTCAGATCAGGTAGTAGAGAGGATGTTCCAATACAGTTATTTGTTTACTGGCTAAAAACTCCCTCACAGACAGTGCCGTGTGAGCTGGTGCATTGTCGTGATGCAAGAGCCATGAATTGTTGGTGAAAAGTTCAGGTTGTCTAACTTTTTCACGCAGCTTTTTCAGTATTTCCAAGTAGCAAACTTGGTTAACTGTCCAATTGGTACAAATTCATAATGAATAATCCCTTTGATATCAAAAAAGTTTAACAACATCATTGCAACAAGTTCTCAAAGTTAATTTTCATACCTCGCATGCCTAACCATTTGAAGAATAGTTTTTTTTAAACTAGTCTCTTTGGGCAAGTTACTCGAAAACCCACGTTTTCCGCATTGTCATCAAATGTGCACTATGCTTCCTGAGGTTAAAGTACCAAAGTACAGTTTAATCCAAATTGTTCTGGATGCTATATTTTTAACCAGGCATACATAATATTAAAAATTATATCTCTTACGTTATAATGAGATTAAAAATCTGGCAGACTACATGGATAATAGATCATGTGACTGTATTTTTTATGAAAACACACCTGTCATGTTTTAGATTCTAAATATCACCCTCACTCATAGACTGAATCAATGGGTAAATACTGTTGGTCAGGAAAATCAGCAATGGGCCCATCCTAAGGAAATACCCATAGGATAGCCTTATTTTTCCTTCGTAAGCCTTTGATTCTGACATGCTGTTTCACTTAAAGTAAAAATTATGGAATAACTAGTCCATCTGTGCTTTTGCTGGTCCTCAATGAGAAATAGGTAAAATAGCAACATCTTTTGAATGCTCTGAAGTGATTAACTTTTTAAACTCAGAAGTTTTCATTTTATGGCTGCCTGCAGATTAATCAATACCCATAAGAGTAGAATTTTGCAAACTGGCCTACTTTCATCAGCATCGCAAGACTTCAGATCTTTTACCAAAATTCTTTCCATCCATTTTCCAAGCCAATGACAAAATTGTTCTGTGGATGATGGGTCTTGCACTCTGATCCATTTTGAGGCTATTAAAGTCTTTAAAAATTATATTTATCTTTCTCCCCTTTCCAAATTACAAAGAGAAACTTTGACATATAGTGTTATTTCATATTTATTAATGACAAAACTACTCCAAGAGTTGCATGATGTCCATCAAAGATTAACCATACAGTCCAGGGAGAATCATGACCAAATTTGGGGAAAAAGAACTTAAATTGCAGTTTGGCAAAGGGTGGCCATGTGACTCACGATGCCCTCATCCTTATCATGGAGCACACTGTTCTCTTCTGTCTGCCTATGCCCTTTTCTGCTGCGTGGCCTTCTGGTCAACCAGCTTGTCTGGCTTCCTCACCGTCATGTAGGCTGCTATTACCACATAACCAGGGCTTTCTGGCTGATAACTTCGGCCTGGCAGTGAAGTTTTTCCATCCTGCGCATGTCCCTTGCACAAACACAGAGACAGCACCTTGGACCCGCGGCAGGTGGAGATGAGTATTTATTAACTCAGGTTTCCCACAAACACAAAGAAGAGTCACAATGAGAAAATGAAAGTGAGAGTTATTTCTTGAGGTGGGAATGAGTGATTGACAAGAGCCATCAAATGACTGATGCTTTAAAAAAGAGAAAGAGAAAAAGCCATATAACCAGCAAAGCTCAGGAAGAAAGATGTGGCATAGGGGTGGCGAATGCCAATGCGTGACTCCTCTATACTTCACTCATCCTCTGAACAGCACAGCTTTCCTCGAATCCAGAGCTGGATTCCAAACAATCCCCTGACTCTCCCCACTATAGCCTGAAGTCAGCCATCGAGGCTTCCTGAGTCCCCAGGCCAAAACTACTGAATGTCAGCTGCGATCAGAAACTTGAGCCAACTAGGTGCTTTCTACCTAACTTTGAACATAAATGAAATCTAAATATTGTTCTTTATAGTCTTTATCCAAAAAGCCCAAACATCTCTCTTTCTCAACAATTCTCAGGAATTCATTGAAATAATTTTTATACCTTTATAAATGTACATTCATATAAACTTATGGACTGAACTTCCCATTTCTATCATTGGATAAAAAACACATTCAATTCTGACATTTTTTTTGCATTCAAACATATTCTTCTTTCCAGACATTAATAATGATTATAAGCAGAAAATCTTTAGTCCAAAGAATGCATAACATGAACAATAAAAGTCCAGATAGAAGTTCAGATGGTGAATTGTCTGAAGTGCTGCATTTGTTAACTTGCTTGGTTTGTAGCCATCTCACAAACCCAGACCTTGTACAGCATACTGAAAATATTTGTTATTGTGTGCTTGTGAGATTGATATGTTTATTTCAATCATAGTTTAGTATCAGAGTGAAGGTGGAAGTGATTCTATTTGCCATTTTGAGGTCTTAGTTCAAAGGATTTAAGGAAATTAGAATTGCAAAAAGATGAAAATTTAATTTGTGCATCCCAAATTGTACATATCACGTAAATGTTAGAAGGGGGATAGATATAGTGATATAAAATCATAATTAAATGTACTACTCAGAAACTCCCTTTCTGACACTACAGGCAATGCTTCAATTTCACCTATGTTTTTGTCTTCTTCAGTGGGGGAAGGCACAGGCCTATGGCAAAGCCGTTCTGATTATGGCCTTCCTGGCGTCCTCTGTTATCTGAACCCATAACCATTTCTTTGCTGCTGTGCACTGCTCATGGGACTGTGTGAAGTCAATGCCAGAGAGAAGGTAGCATTTCATTAAAAACTGTATTACGCCATCATTCTAGTATATTGAGAAAAACCATTAAATAATCATAAAATGTGATGGTGGAAGAGGACTGCAAAATCCATTAACTCAGTCATCTCATTTCGCAGACAGAAACCCAAGCTTGGAGACATTGCCTTGTTTAAGGCCAAGTAGCCATCTCATGTTGTTGTTGATGAGGCACCAGATAGTGGGAAAGCATGGAATTTGGATGGAATCTGAGGACCAGGTGTGAATTATAACTCTGCCTCTTTTTAACGTTAGACATATGACCTCCTGGGGCCTCAGTTTTCTTCCTCACTGTATAATGAAGACACCACCTATTCTACAGACACTAACTGAATGCCAGAATGCTGTATGTAAAATGTTTGGTTTATAGATTAATATACTTGGAGATGTGATTTTCCCTCTTCCTAAATGCACCTTGAGCTGGCAGATGTGATAGGATAGCCTCCCTGATTTCAATCTTGGGTCATCCCATTGTATCAGTTAGTTATATCATCATCTGGTGTTATCCTTCCTACAATAACCTGTTATGTGTAGTTACCTCAGAAAGCAAGTAATGAGGTGACAGTATGTACCCATATGAGAAAGATGATGTATTATAAGACCCAGTGTTTATTCCTGGAGGGCTGATCACCTAGACTTATCTGAATATATGAGTTCCCCAAATGACAAATGAGCTCCCCTTCATGGCCCATGGGTTGAGCATGTATGAGTTTTCCAACTCAGCAATGACTTATCTAAGTATAGAAGGCTCTTGTCTTTCCCAAATCCAGGTTCCCAACCTTCTAACCCTGATGACATCCCATCTGTCATAAACCTACTGTGGAAATGATTTCCCAGAGAGCTCAGGAATTCACTGGTCTTTCTATGAATTAAGGGGCCCTCACTCTCTAGGTATCTGAGAAAAAGGAGAACTTAAGCTTTCCAAAATGCCAAAGACTTTTTAATAGATTTTTTCCCTTGATACAAAGAAATTTCTGTTTATAGAAAACTCCCCAATTCAGAGAAACATAAAGAAAAAAATTAAAATCATTCTATAAGCCTGCCAACTTGACATAATTATGACTTTTTTCTTTTTATATTTGGGATCATAATGTAATAGAAACCCTAATACACTTTTCTATTTAATAAACAATGTATGCCAGATTTTTCTTATGCCATTAGATATTCTCCTACAATATCTTTCTTTGATGGCTGTGGCATAACATATCCATTTTGAAAAGGGCAGATACTAAAATAAAAGACATGTTTGAAATCATGAGAGGTCAAAATAAAAATTAGTACACTTATTTTGAATGAATTAAGTATATTGTGGATAAATTAACCTGAGCACAACTTACACAACTTAAATGGTGTAATAAGCTAACATATAAGTTAAACTAAAAAAGGCAAGCACTTTTTATAATTAAGACAACCAATATCAAAAGAACAAAGGTACAGGAAACATTTTAAAACATGTAATTATGGAAGACAAAAGGCATTTAAGAGAAAACAGGAAGAGTGTTTAAAAATGATTAGCCTAAAAGTGGAGAAACAAAGCCACCATTAAGTGTGGGGTCTACTTCCTGTGGCCTACGAATCAGGAGCTTAACAGTGGGGCCAGCCCAGAGCAAGTGTGGGGACCATGCACTGGCTGTATCCTGCCAGTGACACCCAGGCTCTTGTTCATCTCAAATACCTCTTGAAAAAGAGCATTTGTTGAACACTTAGCATGCGGAAGGCTCCTTGCCAGTACTGGGAACACTGAGACCCAGGACCCAACCTCTGCTCCCTGGGACACAGGTACAGGGGGCCAGGCAGGACGGAGACACACAGTGATGTTGCCATCCTGTAGGAAGGTTTTTGGGAGCACAGAAGAACGAGCATGCAGGGTGTCTCAAGGATAGGCATGTTTTCCCAGAGGTATCATCGAAACTGATTCAGAGAATGAGGAGCTGCTCAGCTGGGCATGTAGGAGAATGGCCAGGTTTTGGAAAGTCAAAGTCAAGCAAGCGTGGTGTGGGCACCCAGCACCCTGAGTTCCAGGGCAGGATGAAAGACAAGGACAAACCTTGAGCCTTGTCATCAAGATAACCAAGCCACATTCCCTGTGGCTTACCCACCCCCTTACCCCACTTCCTTCTCAAATATGTTCCAGTCACCATGTGGGAAGGATTCCTGGAGGTTGAAGAGCAGGAGTCGGCTAACGTGGGAGGAGCCATCTTGGTGGCACTCACATCCGTTTGTAAATCTGTTCTAAACCTTCTCTCTGGTGTGTACCATTCACTTGGAACAATTGCATGTAATTTTACTTTGCCTCACTCTACTGTGAGAAAATCCCTGCTTACATTGGGTGGTGACATTTACACTGCAGCCACTTTAAAGCTGCAAGTGAAGGTGCGTAGCTGGCAGGGCACTGTGGCTTAGGAGTCACTAGGAGTGTGAAACACGGGGCCCAGCACAACACCTAGGCCCTGTTTCTCCCTATGCTGTAGGATTCCTTTCTGGATGTTACTAGAACTAATACTGACAAAATATTTTCAGCATAAAGAACTTCTGCAGTTTATAGCCCAAATATTACATGAGTGATATCAAGATTGGCACACACACACAAACACACACACACTCCAAACTAGAACTTCGCTGTTTCACAATTATAAAAGTAATTTAAAAGTTTGGAACTGCAAAACTTACATTTTATTATTAGTGTTTTTGTTGTCGTTGTTGCTGGTGCTATCCTGGATAAACTCTTTAGAGCTTCCCTCTTTAAACGCTTTTGTTTGAAGCTGTCACCAACCATGCCACTCACTCATAATGCCAGTATTTTTTCTCAGTTGTACTTCCACTAACGTGACACAGCAAAGCCACTGCAGTGCACTGATCTTCTTCTAAGAAAACTAGAAACCAATAAAACAAAGGGAAAACAACAGATAATGCCTAAGAGGTAAATCAAGGCAAAATAAAGGTGTTCGATCCAGGGGACATCGCTCACAATCCTTGTGAGAGAATTGGGAATCTGCCCTGGCAATTGTGGCCAGCACGCCTGTGTCTCACTGTTGGTGCGTTAGTGGTGACAACTTAGCTAGACGTACTCTTCTTGCCAGTCAGGGAATGTCACATGGCACAAAAAGTCCCCACGCCTGTGCTTTTGCCCAAGTGAACCAAGAATGGGGCATGTGGACAGCATCCTGAGAAAGGTCGGACCATGTACTTACATCTAATTTATGGGCTTGTCTCAAAACAGAGGATTTGTATCCTTGGGTGATAAATATACCATTGCTCAAGCCTGATGTGCCTCAGTGAGATGAGAGCTCCACAAGACTTCTTTTGTTTTTGTTGCCTTGCTTCCGAGAAATGTCTCTGCAGTGTAGGGGAAACCCTTAACCAGAATTAACCTCGCCAGGCTTCAGTTCCTAAGCTTTAGCTTTCACATTCCTTCCAGCTTTGATACTATATGACAAGATGAGTTAGATGTGTTAAATGTTATAGTGATTCAGGGGCTTACTCTGTAACGCAACTGTCCTTAAAGATTGGAAATGTTACTTACCTCGCTCCAGGGATTTTTCATATGAGGATTATTCTTCACCTTTGAAGAATACGTCCCTAGAGTAATGTAAGAAAGATCCCTGGAGCGACGTAAAACGACGGGAGTGGGAAGCCAGGTCCTTGTCTGCTGCGGACTGCCCCCCTACCCCCACCCCGGGGCTGCTTCGATGTCTGAGGTGAGCTGAGCTGAGCTGAGCTGGGGAAACAGTGAAATAGGAAACAGCAACCTTGCACCCACCTTTTGGGCTTCAGACAGAGCATCTGTGGGGCCCATCCTGGCTGCTTTCTGGAGCCAGGAAGAGCTTTCCTCCCGTCCCCGGGGTCTGGCTAGCTCCTACTGATCCTTCAGGTCAGGCTCTACACACCCCTTCTTGCAAAATCTCTTTCTCTGCACAGCACTTACTGTGTTGTTGGATTTATTCTTTCTGCCAAGTCTCTTGGGGGTAGGTCTAGTGTCCCATTGTGTCCGTCCCATGCCTGGTACAGGGCTTGGCACTTAGAAGATGACCGGAAGATGCCCATGGGCTGGGGCTGGGTCAGTGTCAGCCAGAGGCTCTGCCCTGAAGTGTCCATCAAGGGGTACCGTGCAGACACCTCTCGGCAGTGCTGTGGACCAGCGCGAGTGTGGGAAAACATTGTTACTGAACACCTGGGGTTCTGTCTGATCCCATGGGGAGTCATCTTGAAGGAAAAGAAACACAACCTATGCTGCACTCGACATCGAGAACATGGCAGAAAGTTGCTGGTTTTCACTAAAGTCACTGAAAGGGGACAAGATGTTCTCACTGGAAATCCTAGTGGAATAGGGGCTTAAAGCTTCCAAAGAGGGCTAACTCCGGCCAGCCACTCAGATGCCTGATGCACAAAGGGCCAGGAAAGGAGTCACAGGAACAAAATTGACAGCTAATTTCACTGCACTCTCGCTTCCTGGGAGAGGTTCTTTAGCGCAGTGAGACAGAAAATGCAGGAGCAAAAGAAGGGCAAGAAGCAAATGGCCCACAGCTTCCCTTTAGAGTGCAGTGCAAGGGCTCTAAGAAATTCCGAGTTATATCTTCACTTAAAAAATAAATTAATAAACTGTATGCTTAGTGCAGTCTTACATTTATAGAAAAGTTGAGTGGAAACTACAGAGTTCCCATATACAGTAGTCCCTCTTATCTGCGGTTTTCGCGTTAGCTATTTTAGTTACCCACAGTCAACCGCAGTCCAAAAATATTAAATGGAAAGTTCCAGAAATAAAAAATTTATAAGACATAAAAAAATTGGGAATCATTCTGAGTCACATGATGAAATCTCACACCATCCTGCTGCATGCCTTGGTCCAGTGTGTCACGCTGTATACGCTCCCTGCCTGTCAGTCACTTAGCTGTCTCCGTTATCAGATTGACTGTCGCAGTATCGCAGTGCTTGTGTTCAAGTGATCCTTATTTTACTTAATAATGGCCCCAAAGCACAAGAGCAGTGATGCTGGCAATTCACATCTGTCAAAGAGAATCATTAAGTGCTTCCTTCAAGTGAAAAGGTGAGTACAGTACAATAAGGTATTTTGAGAGAGAGACGACATTCATATAACTTTTTATTCCAGCATATTATTATAATTGCTCTATTTTATTATTAGGTATTGTTGTTCACCTCCGACTGCGCCTAATTCATAAATCAAACTTTATCATAGTATATGTAGAGTTTGGTACTATTCAGTTTCAGGCATCCACTGGAGGGATTGGAGCCTATCCCTCACAGCTAAAGGGAGGCAGCTACATACCCTAACCACCTTACACCCCCAGCAAGTTTCCCTATTATTAACACCTTGGATTAATGTGGTATATTTGTGATCATTGCTGAGCTAACGTGGATACTTTATTATTAAGTGACATCTATAGTTAAGGGCTCACTCTTGTTGTATAGTCTGTGGATTTGGACAAATGTGTAATGGCATGTATCACACAGAATAGTTTCACCACCCTGAAAAAACCCTCCGTGTTCCACCTAACGATCTCTCCTCCTCCCTAACCACTGACCTTTGCTGTCACCTTGTTTTGCTTTTCCTGAATGTCATACAGTTGGAATCACACAGTGTGCCGTCTTCTTAAACTGGTTTCTTTCACTTAACAATATGCATTTGAGGTTGTTGCACATCTTTTTGTAGATTGATAGCTCATTTCTTTTTATCAAGAGGTAATATTCCATTGTTAGGATGTACCACAGTCTGTTTGTCTGTCTTCTCTTTGTAAATGAAGAAAATGACAGTTTTGGAGGAAAGTAAAAAGACAATGCTTCCTCATCCATTAGTTTTCTTTCTTTTGTTTCACTTTTCTACTTTGTACAAAAATAATACAATATTCTAAATGTAATGAAACTAGAAGTTGGTGAGCAGTGGGTCACTACAGTGTAAGTTTGTTGGTTCCTGTTTCAATCAGGGGCCTGCCCCAAGAGTACATATAAATACTCTGTGATCTCATTTATTAAAAATAGTGTGGTAAGCTAGGTCCCAACTGCTGTCACCCAGTGATGCCTTGGAACACTAAATCGAATAGCTGCCTTTCATTTTTCAAACATGCTCCAGGATATGAATCATTAGAATGGTTTTATTCACCACTCATCTTCCCAATAACACTAGACCTAATGTTAGGCAGACATCACCTCAGTCCGTGGAGACATATTATACACTGACATGACCAGTCTGAGTCCTGGAGAAGGTGAACCACCCAGATACCTGTTGAACAACATCAAGCTTCTATACCTAACTAGGCGGCACT